>NC_060125.1:233008505-233327433 GCF_021461395.2 Schistocerca americana | reverse complement strand
TGGTGCTGTGACCATCAGCATGAATTTGCTTTTACAAGACACAGCACCAGAACCTCATTCATTCAAGTGTAGAACTAGTGACTCCGGTTGGTTTACACCAACCAATTACATGATATACCTTCCGCCTATTTCTGCTCTGGCGACCTAAGTGTACATATTCGAAAGTCTTCTTTTTTATATCATACTGGTACAAGAAAATTGTTATCAACGTTTACTTTCATTTCACACCATATGAGACATGGAGGCCACTGTTATTTATGCCGAACTGCTGTGACAGTGGCCTCGTCGGGCGTTAGAAGGACAGGACAGCGAAATAAAGCCAGAGACAGGAATTTGTGCGACCTTTGCTGCAAAGAAGGGGTAAAGGCAGTGACATATACTTCCTGCTAATAAAGGAGTTGAGGCCTGAAGAACCTCTGGGATTTAAAAATTTCGTCAGGATGGATGTGTCATTTTTTGACAAGCTACTGTGCATGGTGCAGACAGCATTCACGCACATGACACTGTGTGAGGGAAGCTATTTCATCTAGTTGGAGATAGAAATCAAACATTTTATGTATGTGTTTTATGACTGGACCATCACGTCACAGACAAACTACATTATGTCCTATTGTGTTTCAAGCTGATTGTCACTCTTCTACTCCTGGCAACTGGAGAACCCTTTATGAGACTAGCTTTCAACCATAGAATTTCACAACAAAGCATTTAAAAAGCTGTTGTGCAAGTTTGTGATGAAATTTGCAACATACTGAAAGACAGTTACTTGAAGGTGAACTAATGTTATTTTTGGAGTGTCAGTGCCTACTGGTGGCAGTGAGGCACTAATTTTGGTCAAATTGTTAACAGGCCACGAAATCATAAGCACAATGGAATCGAATTTCGAAAGAATTTTATAAGCTGTAGCAGTTTTCAAACCGCTGTGGCCGAGCGGTTCTAGGCACTTCCGTCCGGAACCGCGAGATCGCTACGGTTGCAGGTTTTCAAGAAGAGGCATGTAGTTCAAAATATGTTTGATATTCTGGCCAATTGATTCAGGATTCTCCTTAGTACCATATTCCTTCCTGTGGAAAAAATGAAACTGATCATCCACATTTTGTGCATATTTCACAGTTATTTAATTGATAAAGCAGGTAGAAATTATCTGGCTAGAGCTGATGCTGAAGACACAGCCTTGTGCACCATAGTGAAAGGTTCTTGGCAAGGTGACAAGGTGATAAGAAGGGCAGAAACAGAACATTGTTATATGCCAGAGAAGTGCACGAGAAATTCTATGAATATTTTAACTCTATAGGGTATGTACCTTCGCAGTGGGAAACTATAAGGAAGCATTATATTTAATTTTCAATCTTTATTTCAATATTATTGCTCAAATCTTTTTAAATAGCACCCACGACGGCGTTCATGACGATTCACTTCGTTTCTGCTTTTATTTTTCTATTGTCAATTTCCTTCGACTCAGGTACACATACTGTCCCAACTTATCATTTTCATTGCTGCTATTCAATGCTTCTTGCATGTCCTGCAGCACTAACAATGTACTATTTGCCAGAGCATTGTCATTCTCTTTCTTCTGCTTCTTTGAATTGGCATAGTGTCCCAGTTTAGATATTTCTCGTGAGAACCGAGGGGTGGACTATCATCATCTACACACCCCACTGTAAATGTACCCTGTGAACATTAGAAAAAAAGACAGAAATTTATGAAATGTCAGACTATAAAAATTTTATAACATTAAAATTAAAATGATTGTGCCAACTACAGTAAACTGTATAAAATTATATATGTACAATATTGATTGTGTAAATAACATGCATGAAACTTGAATGTTGGAACCACTACCTTGCTGCGATAAATATGTGTAGTCATATGGAAATGTCAGTGTTGAAACTCTTTCTTATTGAAACTTCCTGGCAGATTAATACTATGTGCTGGACCGATACTCGAACTCGGGACCTTTGCCTTTCGTGGGCAAGGGCACTACCATCTGAGCTACCCAAGCATGACTCACGCCACGTCGTCACAGCTTTACTTCTGCCAGTACCTCGTCTCCTACCTTCCAAAGTTTACAGAAGCTCTCCCGCGAACCTTGCAGAACTAGCAATCCTGAAAGAAAGCGTATTGCGGAGCCATGGCTTAGCCACAGTCTAGGGGATGTTTCCAGAAGGAAGTTTCATATCAGCACGCACTCTGCTGCAGAGTGAAAATCTCATTCTCTTTCTTATTGTCTGAACATATTCATTGTTAACAAAACGACAGGAATTTGTGTATGTGGAACAGTGTTTATGTACTTACATCAATGCTGTATTCCATGGCATTCAGTTCCATAACAATTTTCTCCTTGACATTCTCAGAGTTGTCAGTGTCACCAGCTATGTTTTTTGATGATGATGCTGATGGTGAAATCTAAAACTATATGTAATTCAGTAAACGATCGTTATTTAATCAAATGTGTACACAAATGCCAAAAAGATGGTATTACTTTTTACTAATAACAACTACATTATATGAGTTTCAAAAGTGATCATTGGGTATAATATGTCAGTGGAGGAGATGCACATTACATAAAAATAAATTACTCAAAAGTCCCTATTAAAGCTCATTCATATTATCTGTTCTGAAACTGATACAGGAGCGTCTAGACAAACTAGTGCACATAGTGATGTACTTGATTTATCAAAAAGTCTAGTAGCTCCTTCTTTATGACAGATCATAAAGAAGTTCTCTTAGGTACACTGCTCTGCTGTACATGCATTTTGGCTGTTTTAAGAGAATTTCACTTATTACTACCAGTGTGCCTGCATCAGAGGTTCCATTACTGTGCATTTGATATGTGAATGTCTTCAGATACACAAACAACTTGAAGAGCACACACAAAGAGAAAGGATAGTATTTGAAAGCACTAGCAAATAATTCACATTGGTCAACAACTTCTGCACTAGATGCACATGACATAATTCTGTGAAGTCTATTTATACTAACAGAAATTAATTGTGGATGTCACTCTACATTCATACAACAGGATAAGCTACTTTACATAATGCAGAAGATGTGCGATGAGCGGGTGACAAAAATTAATACTCACGACAGAGGATGGGATATTTGTCAGTGGTTTCCTTGGAGTGATGTGTTCTTGTAAAAAAGCCTTACACCTGAGTCATTCTGCTATGTTTCCTTCATCTGTTTCAGTACTGTGGAATAAAGTGGACACAGAGACGTCAAACGCATTTTGCAGTACTTGTTCGTTTCATCTGGCACAAGCACTCTCACTTTTGTATCAATTCGATCAATACTTTCCTTTATGACATACTGAAATAACACAGAAGGTGCAACTGAACCCACCATGGGTCTTACTTTCAGCTATTAACGTGAAATGTACACCTATAGAAAGTAAAATTATTTATGCATTAAATTAAAACGTATAAACTCGGAGTTAAATATTTGCAGATGTACCTTGTAATGGAAAGAAAATATCTGTAGAGTCATATAGACACCTTACTTTCCTGTATTTCTCTATGAGCACTTTGAGGCTTTCTCTATTCCACTCCATTTCTGCAAAAAGAAGCTATCATTAGATATAGAGTTTCTTTCAATGGCAATCCAAAAAAGAGAAACTTATTATGTGTCAGTGACGTGTTTGTAAAATATTACTCACTGAAAATATGCAGCATTTTGTGTGCATCGTTCTAAAGTGTCCTCAACTGCCCACCTATTTTGTCTGCTGGAGGAAACAATAACAATCAGAAAGCCCAATGGAAGTGGGCATGTCCTCTATTGTGCATGTGCTGTTACATGGCAAAATAGAACTGTGGCTATTTCTATCCAATGGATCAACTGTCTGCTAAAATCGTAGCTTCACTAGTTCTGCCGCTAGGTGGCAGACTGGCTGCACCTGAGTTGTATATGTTAGATGTAAGGGTATAAGCATGGAGGTAGAATAAGGGGAGATGGCGCTACAGACTTGGGCTGTACGTTGTTTTGAAGCCAGTGGGCGGGGCTTGCCGCCATCTTGGATCCCCCAAAACATTAGCAGACGAGTGTTTACAATTGCTTCTTGTTCGTTATTTATGTCGTGTGCACGTGATATTTGTTTTATATAGTAAATGTTACTCGGTTTTAGTGAACAACACAGCATAAGGAACGCAACTTCAAACGTTTTTCTGGTCTTAAATGCGTATTCGATACAGTAATACGTAAAAATATTACGCTTCTTGCCTCAGTACTGTAATTCCTTTTTGTTTATACACTTAGAATAACCGAGAAGAGACGTATGTGCTATGAAAAGCGTGCTTTTGTAATCCATTTCTATTCACTTTCATTGTGTTTGTGTCGATAATTGATAAAGCCAGAACTCCAAAAACAATGATTGATAGTTTAGAGGCACCGATTTGTATTCGTTGCATTTTCAAGTCAAATGCAAATTTTAAATGTTCACGTTTGCAAGAAACTTACCTTATTTCCTTTGGTGTCCCATAGATGTATACAGGGTATGATATAAACAAGCCAGCTGTCATGTCAACAAAGTGAAAAATACGTTAAATTACGAAGGAACAGAACTGAATTTAAGATTGTCAGGCCCATTGCAATTTCCACATCTGCTTTCTTTTTAAATTGTACCTACCAAATGACATTCAGCGTGGCAAAGAGCAGAAATTTACAGGGTAATACGACAACACAGCGATTAATGTAATGATCTAAGCCTGGACTTCGATAGGGAACTTTGCTTTAACAAATATGTAACCATTTAAGTACTTATAATTTAACCACTGTAACAGGTGTTCCACACGTTTTACTGAAGATTTAATTAACTACATGTAGTTACATTAGTTTTATATTAAATTATTGTATTTTAAAACATTAGTCCCCATTTCCAGGATATTTCTTGCCAGGACTTTTCAGTTACTTCAGAATAACCACACAGTGAAAACCAAGTGTAATGCTCACTTCCAGGCAGCTCTTCGCCTTGGATTGATAGAAATCTAAAGTTAAATCACAGAAATAAAACCATACTGTAAAACTTCACAGTGCATCAGAATTTCAAGTATATATAAGAAAATAGCGCTTAAATAAGTCCACTTACGAATGAAATGTGATTTGTTTAAACTTTAGACTACAATCAGAACGATTAGTACACCCGTGAGCGACGCAAGCCCGGCATTTTTTTATCAAAACACTTCACGACTACACGGAATCAAACCACCAGAAGCGAATGTTTTGGGGTAGCTAACATGGCGGACCTTCTCTTGGGTCGGCTTCAAGTTTGTGACGTCATGACAACTCCTCTTATTTTTACCTCCATGGGTATAAGACTTTGACTTGTATCATTACTGCATAGCTGCCAACCTTGAGAAGTGGCTGTCAATAATCACACAGCAACATGAAAGTGAGTGTGGGTTTTTGGGCTCTCCCATGGAAAATAATTTGGGAGGGGGGGGGAGGACCAGCTTAGAGTTTAATGCCTCATCGACATCGAGATCATTTATTTAGAGATGGCGCCAAAGCTCAAATTGTGTCAAAGATGGGGAAGGAAATCGGCCATACCCTTTCAAAGAGTCAACCCTGGCTTATGCCTGGAGCGAATATATTAAAAATTAGAATTGTGTTTTAGGGCTTTAATCACTGTATTTCAGAGACTTTTTGGCCCTAAATAAAGATGATTTTCTAGCAATTAAGACAACTGTAAATGAAAACTCAAGTTAAGTGGAAAGAGCCAAAAATTAGTTTAGTAAACATAAAGGTGTTTTGGAAACATTTTTGTAAATTACAAATACTGCAAAATCAGTATACATGTGGCTCTCAAATGATTATTTAAAAGGAAAGTAAGACATATAAACAAAATATATTTACATCATTAAATCAGAGGCCTGTCTTCAGCATTTGTCACAAAATTATTTACAACTCTTTCTCACCCACTGCCTCATCTTCCTGGATCTGCCTCTACTTGTATAATACACAATCTTCATCATAATCTTGTTGCACTATTTACCGCCTGAATCTGAACCTTTGAAAAACTATGTTGGTATCATGTTCTTCCTGACGGTAAATGATTCATTTTACGGATGATCAAAGCTCTCAAGGTTTTTGTATTCATACTAGAGCGAAATTCAGAATGTTTTTCCTAACAATACTAAAACCTCTCTCACAGACGTCATTACAATGAGGAATAAGCAGTAATGCATGAATTAGCTTGCTCAGGGATGGATACTTTTTAATGCACAATGCTTCACACATAGCAGATATTTTGTTCCAAGCAATACCAGCTGTCTTTTCCTTCACCATCCCAAAGTCACAGTCTTGTACCTTGAAAGCTCCCATTCTAATCTCAGAACATCAGGAAATAGTACATTCAGCTTTATAGCTGACAACAAAGATTTTCTTTTCCTAAATCCAATATCTATAACTTCTAAGTCTCTTAAGAAGTCATCATGTAGTGGAAATTTTTCTGTGATGTAACTACGTGAGTTGATGAAAAATTTCCTGACATCTTTATAATATTTTGTAACTACAGATTTTTCAAGCTTTGATATGCCAAATATAGCTTCTAGTGTGTACATTAATAACAATATCTTCATCCCCTTTGCGATATTAATTATTCTGAAATTTCAACTCCAGCAGACTACCAGAAGGAGGCACTGCAGAAGGATTGTTATATCTCACAATCAAACTTGTAAAAAAGTTATTTAGGATGGTATGAGCTCCGTGAATTACTTGCTCTTCTTTCTGAAGGTATATATTTTCTTTGGTAAATAATGAAAGAGTGTTATGAAAGAAAAGAAGATACACCTTAATTGTTGGATCATTTAGAATACGCTGCACTCTAAATAAGTGAGAGTTGTGTACATTTTATGAAGCTTCCTCATTTAAAAAAATTACATGAAGTTCCTACAGTTCAGGTGTTCTTCCTATTGATTGGAGTAGAGAGAGGCACCTTGCACAAACATACTTCAGTATTTTCGAACTCTTTTGGAGGAAGTAGAAAATATCCATTACAAATTCCTTGGCATCAAAATATTTTACGCTTTTTGTACCTTTTGTGTAGCTAAATGAAGCAGATGGCACAAAAAAGATCGAATTCTTATGTGTGATTCAATTTTCTTCAAAAAGGCAGCAACTCCTTTTATATGTCCAACCATTGTATTTGCATTATCACATGCAACTCAAATGCAATTTTTCCAGGGAATTCCTTTTCTTATCAGATCACCACTCAAGAGATTGAAAATTCACGTCTTTAATATCTGTGCTACCATCAATTGCAAAAGAATTTTTTTTTAAGTATTATACTCTATCAGTCTGTGTTTCAGAAGACAAAGAATTTATAAATGAAGTTGTTTTAGTTCTTTCACAATTGTATTTTTTAGTAATCTGAGAATCAAGAAACATTTTTTTAAACACCTGCAAAGTTTGATCTTCACAGAGAAATTGACAGGCCCTGTTAAATAACAAATCAACTAAAAAGCATTTCAGGGTTGGTGACAGAGTCTTAATCATCAGGTTTTATACCAAATGATGATAATGATGCATTTGAAGACTTGAGGTTTGTTAGGTCTACACGTACGTTAGACAGAACATGTCAAAGCAGTCATCACGACCAGCATGCTTGGGCCAACTGAAGAATGGGACACAATGATGTCATAGTTTACTCAGAGATATTAATGTCTTTATCTTTGAGCCATAGATAACAGTTCGGTTGTCTTCTGTGGCGAGGTGTCATCATTGTAAACTGAAATAAATGAGTGTGTTTTTAAAAGTCAGGGATGGACAGTGTGTACGATTTTTATCCCTCATATTAATTTAAATCATTTGGTCATTCCCATTCATTCGGTACTAATGCTCATTCTCAGTGAATTTAAGATATTTTGGAAGACTTATTTTTCATTCTGGTTGATTTCTACTTTTCAATTTCGTTTGTGGGTATAACTTTATCTATTCGTGTGAATATGGAAGACTTGAAGCAGAGTTTGTCAACTGCAGTACAAAACACAAATTTTTCAGTTGTTGCTTTTTTTCACTTTCGCTAGCACTAGAATTACTACGATATTTTTCTGTTGATACTACTACTGTCAAAGGCGAAAAGATCGACAAACGAAATATTTGTATCCCATACTTCAATTGAGCGCCAAGGAAACTGGTACAGGAATGCTTATTCAAATTCAGAAATATGTAAATAAGCAGAATACGGCACTGTGGTCGGCAACGCCTATATAAGACAACAAGTGTCTGGCGCAGTTATTTGATTGGTTACTGCTGCTACAATGGCAGGTTATCAAGATTTAAGTGAGTTTGAATGTGGTGTTATAGTCGGTGCACGAGCGATGGCACACAGCATCTCCGAGATAGCAATAAAATGGGGAATTTCTCGTACGACCATTTCAAGAGTGTACCATAATATCAGGAATCCGGTAAAACATCAAATCTCCGACATTTCTGCGACCGGAAAAGGATTCTGCAAGAATGGGACCAACGACGACTAAAGGGAATCGTTAAACATGACAGAAGTGCAACCCTTCCATAAACTTCTGCAGATTTAAAAGCTGGGCCCTTAACACGTTTCAGCGCGTGAACTGTTCAATGAGACATCATCAGTATTGGATTTCAGAGCCGAAGACCCACTCGTGTACCCTTGATGATTCCATGACACAAGGCTTTACGCCTTGCCTGGGCCTGTCATCACTGACATTGGACTGGAAATGTGTTGCCTGGTCGGACGAGTCTCGTTTCAAATTGTATCGAGCAGATGGATGTGCACGAGTATGGAGACAACATCATGAATCCACGGACCCTGTGCCGGCCGGAGAGGCCAAGCGGTTCTAGGCGCTACAGTCTGGAACCGCGCGACCGCTAAGGTCGCAGGTTCGAATCCTGCCACGGGCATGGCTGTGTGTGATGTCCTTAGGTTAGTTAGGTTTAGGTAGTTCTAAGTTCTAGGGGACTGATGACCTCAGTAGTTAAGTCCCATAGTGCTCAGAACCATTTTGAACCACGGACCCTGCATATCAGCAGGGGATTGTTCAAACTGGTCGAGGTTCTGTAATTGTTTGGAGTGTATGCAGTTGGAGTGATTTGGGACCCCCGATATGTCTAGATACGACTCTGACAGGTGACACATACGTAAGCGTTCTGCCTGATCATCTGCATCTATTCATCTCCATTGTGCGTTCTGACAGACTTGGGCAATTTCAGCAGGACAATACAACACCCCAGAATTCCTCAGAGTGGCTCCAGGAACCTTCTTCTGAGTTTAAACACTTCCGCTGGCCAACAAACTCCGCAGACATGAACATTATTGAACATATCTTGGATGCCTTTCAACGTGCTATTCATAAGAGATCGCCACCGCCTCATACTCTTACGGATTTATGGACAGCTCTGCAAGATTCATGGTGTCAGTTCCCACCAGCACTACTTCAGACGTTAGTCGAATCCATACCAGGTCGTCTTGCGGCACTTCTGCGTGCTCGCGGGGGCCCTACAGGATATTAGGAGGGTGTACCAGTTTCTTTGGCTCTTCAGTGTAGGTCAACTGAAGAACAGGATACTGGTGTTAGCTAGTTATATACGTAATACTGACATTCTTTACCTCAGTTGAACTATGAAGGTAGTAGTATACTGTTCTTCAGTTGACCTATATAGGTCAACTGAAGTATGGGATTCCATCTTACTATGCCGCTATTTTTCGCCTTCGCTAGCACTAGTATCCTATTCTTCAGTTAACATACAGAAGTCATCTGAAGTATGGGCTACAAAATTGTACTGTTGTAGGTTTTTGCGCAGTCGCTAGTACTACTATGATTATCTTCAGTCGATACTATCAATACTGAAGGCGAAAAACTAATTGTATCCCACACTTCAGTTAACCTAAATAGGTGCATAGGATACAAATTTTATGTATGTCGCTTCTTTTCGCCTTGTGGTACAGGACGCTAATATTACAGACGTTGATTTTTTCATCTTTGCTAGCAGTAGTATCCTACTCTTCAGTCGACCCATATAGAAGTATGGGAAACAAATTTTGCTTACGTCAGTCTTCTCACCATCGCTAGTACCAGTATCAACTGAAGAATAGGATGCTAGTAGTAACGGATGCGAAAAAAGCAACACCTGTAAAATTTGTTTCCCATACTTCAGTTGACTACGTAGGTCAACTGAAGAATAAGATACTAGGGCTAGGGAAGGCATACGTTAAATTTGTATCCCATAGTGCAGTTAACGTATACATATCAACCGAAATTCGGGATACAGCTCATATACCCCCCCCCCCTCCCCATGAACCATGGACCTCGCCGTTGGTGGGGAGGCTTGCGTGCCTCAGCGATACAGATGGCCGTACCGTAGGTGCAACCTGCAACCACAACGGAGGGGTATCTGTTGAGAGGCCAGACAAACATGTGGTTCCTGAAGAGGGGCAGCAGCCTTTTCAGTAGTTGCAGGGGCAACAGTCTGGATGATTGATTGATCTGGCCTTGTAACATTAGCCAAAATGGCCTTGCTGTGCTGGTACTGCGAACGGCTGAAAGCAAGGGGAAACTACAGCCGTAATTTTTCCCGAGGACATGCAGCTTTACTGTATGATTAAATGATGATGGCGTCCTCGTGGGTAAAATATTCCGGAGGTAAAATAGTCCCCCATTCGGATCTCCGGGCGGGGACTACTCAAGAGGACGTCGTTATCAGGAGAAAGAAAACTGGCATTCTACGGATCGGAGCGTGGAATGTTCGATCCCTTAATCGGGCAGGTAGGTTAGAAAATTTAAAAAGGGAAATGGATAGGTTAAAGTTAGATATAGTGGGAATTAGTGAAGTTCGGTGGCAGGAGGAACAAGACTTTTGGTCAGGTGATTACAGGGTTATAAATACAAAATCAAATAGGGGTAATGCAGGAGTAGGTTTAATAATGAATAAAAAAAATAGGAGTGCGGGTTAGCTACTACAAACAGCATAGTGAACGCATTATTGTGGCCAAGATAGACACAAAGCTCATGCCTACTACAGTAGTACAAGTTTATATGCCAACTAGTTCTGCAGATGATGAAGAAATTGATGAAATGTATGACGAAATAAAATAAATTATTCAGGTAGTGAAGGGAGACGAAAATTTAATAGTCATGGGTGACTGGAATTCGTCAGTAGGAAAAGGGAGAGAAGGAAACATAGTAGGTGAATATGGATTGGGGGGAAGAAATGAAAGAGGAAGCCGCCTTGTAGAATTTTGCACAGAGCATAACTTAATCATAGCTAACACTTGGTTCAAGAATCATGAAAGAAGGTTGTATGCCTGGAAGAATCCTGGAGATACTAAAAGGTATCAGATAGACTACATAATGGTAAGACAGAGATTTAGGAACCAGGTTTTAAATTGTAAGACATTTCCAGGGGCAGATGTGGATTCTGACCACAATCTATTGGTTATGAACTGCAGATTGAAACTGAAGAAACTGCAAAAATGCGGGAATTTAAGGAGATGGGACTTGGATAAACTGAAAGAACCAGAGGTTGTAGGGAGTTTCAGGGAGAGCATAAGGGAACAATTGACAGGAATGGCGGAAAGAAATACAGTAAAAGAAGAATGGGTAGCTCTGAGGTATGAAGTAGTGAAGGCAGCAGAGGATCAAGTAGGTAAAAAGACGAGGGCTAATAGAAATCCTTGGGTAACAGAAGAAATTTTGAATTTAATTGATGAAAGGAGAAAATATAAAAATGCAGTAAATGGAGCAGGCAAAAAGGAATATAAACGTCTCAAAAATGAGATTGACAGGAAGTGCAAAATGGCTAAGCAGGGATGGCTAGAGTACAAATGTAAAGATGTAGAGGCTTGTCTCACTAGGGGTAAGATAGATACTGCCTACAGGAAAATTAAAGAGGCCTTTGCAGAGAAGAGAACCACTTGTATGAATATCAAGAGCTCAGATGGCAACCCAGTTCTAAGCAAAGGAAGGAAGGAAGAAAGGTGGAAGGAGTATATAGAGGGTTTATACAAGGGCGATGTACTTGAGGACAATATTATGGAAATGGAAGAGGATGTAGATGAAGATGAAATGGGAGATAAGATACTGCGTGAAGAGTTTGACGGAGTACTGAAAGGCCTGAGTCAAAACAAGGCCCCGGGAGTAGACAACATTCCATTGGAACTACTGATGGCCTTGGGAGAGCCAGTCATGACAAAACTCTACCATCTGGTGAGCAAGATGTATGAGACAGGCGAAATGCCCACAGACTTCAAGAAGAATATAATAATTCCAATCCCAAAGAAAGCAGGTGTTGACAGATGTGAAAATTACCGAACTATCAGTTTAATAAGTCACAGCTGCAAAATACTAGCGCGAATTTTTTACAGACGAATGGAAAAACTGGTAGAAGCGGACCTCGGGGAGGATCAGTTTGGATTCCGTAGAAATGTTGGAACACGTGAGGCAGTACTAACCATACGACTTATCTTAGAAAAAAGATTAAGAAAAGGCAAACGTACGTTTCTAGCATTTATAGACTTAGAGAAAGCTTTTGACAACGTTAACTGGAATACTCTCTTTCAAATTCTGAAGGTGGCAGGAGTAAAATACAGGGAGCTAAAGGCTATTTACAATTTGTACAGAAACCAGATGGCAGTTATAAGAGTCGAGGGGCATGAAAGGGAAGCAGTGGTTGGGAAAGGAGTGAGACAGGGTTGTAGCCTCTCCCTGATGTTATTCAATCTGTATATTGAGCAAGCAGTAAAGGAAACAAAAGAAAAATTCGGAGTAGGTATTAAAATTCATGGAGAAGAAGTAAAAACTTTGAAGTTTGCCGATGACATTGTAATTCTGTCAGAGACAGCAAAGGACTTGGAAGAGCAGTTGAACGGAATGGACAGTGTCTTGAAAGGAGGATATAAGATGAACATCAACAAAAGCAAAACGAGGATAATGGAATGTAGTCGAATTAAGTCGGGTGATGCTGAGGGAATTAGATTAGGAAATGAGACACTTAAAGTAGTAAAGGAGTTTTGCTATTTGGGGAGCAAAATAACTGATGATGGTCGAAGTAGAGAGGATATAAAATGTAGACTGGCAATGGCAAGGAAATCGTTTCTGAAGAAGAGAAATTTGTTAACATCGAGTATAGATTTAAGTGTCAGGAAGTCGTTTCTGAAAGTATTTGTATGGAGTGTAGCCATGTATGGAAGTGAAACATGGACAATAACCAGTTGGGACAAGAAGAGAATAGAAGCTTTCGAAATGTGGTGCTACAGAAGAATGCTGAAGATAAGGTGGGTAGATCACGTAACTAATGAGGAGGTATTGAATAGGATTGGGGAGAAGAGGAGTTTGTGGCACAACTTGACTAGAAGAAGGGATCGGTTGGTAGGACATGTTCTGAGACATCGAGGGATCACAAATTTAGCATTGGAGGGCAGCGTGGAGGGTAAAAATCGTAGAGGGAGACCAAGAGATCAATACACTAAGCAGATTCAGAAGGATGTAGGTTGCAGTGGGTACTGGGAGATGAAGAAGCTTGCACAGGATAGAGTAGCATGGAGAGCTGCATCAAACCAGTCTCAGGACTGAAGACCACAACAACAACAACTACTCATATACAGCAATTGAGGTATTCCATGCTAACGTTACTTCTGTCTCTTTTCTTTCTTTCTTTTTTGTACTAATATCGCATTCTTTAGTTGAGCTATATAGGTCAGCTGAAGCATAGGATGCTAAGACTCAAAGAAGCGTTATAGTTAACATTATAATCAAAATATGAATGGAGTAATATATGTGTACCATCTGTTATCTTTGCTCTGCATTATTTTGTTTCTCAACATTCGTTTTGCTGTTAAATCTGTGCTCTACATCATCTCTAGTAACTTCTGACGTCATTAGTCGAAGCTGACAGATTGTATCCCATTCTTCAGCAATCCAGCATGCTTTATAGAAATGTCTAGTGAACACACTGTGCAAAACAGGAGTTGGTCTGATTTATCTGAGTGCACCAAACATGACCATTCTTTACCATGCTGTTTCCGAAATTTCTGTCCAGTATTACATTTTTCATTACACAGCCATCCACTGTACTAACACTTTCGTGTTCCACAGTATTACTGTGTCAATTTGCTATAGTATTCTTCTCACATTATCTCAGGATACCTTTTGCACTGTTTAATTTCGCATTATCATTTTTTGTCAGGCTTTTCTTTTCGAAAACTATTAACAGTTGCCGAAGAAACAAAAAGTCTAATTCACTGCCGTTTTGAGAAACAATTAAAACATTCCTTAGCAGCTAACACAGTGTTTCCGAATTCTAAATGGACGAATATTACCACCGAGAACAATGTAACGTTTACCGAAACTATTAGCGGACTATACACACTGAACGCAATTGAGTCCTGAGGTGTTTCCGCACATGTGCCCTAGACGGAAATAATTTGATCACTGGCAATACCATGCGAAATTTGAAGGGGACTACTGATTTTTTGTAGAATCACTCGTTTTAATTAAAAATTTCAGAGAGCTCAGGATTAAAATTTATTAAGTGATCGTTTTTTGTTGCTATTTATTGGTAATTTTTGTTCTCTTATGTAAATATCACGTAACTATGTTCTGGAAGCATGTGCGCGTTATCACTGCATAGTGCGCATGTGTAGATTCACGAGTGGTTACAACTGCCGTGCACGGATGACGTGTCTACCAATTTTCTTAGTTCCACCGATAGGTGGCTGTCGCACTAGACGTGTGTGTCGAAATCATTCGTAGACAGGTTTATTACGTACTCTGCAAAGAAATCATTACAATCTATAAAACATTTTAGTAGCATTTGGTGGGCAGAAAGCAAACAGCATCTTTTCCTATTTTTTTAAAGCATGAACAGTGTAATACCCATTTCGACAATTTTTTGTACCTTTCCACAACTTCATAATGAAGTTGATAAATGCATAATAATTATGGACTTCACTACTGTGACACCTTGTTTCGTGCCGCATTGGAGGACACTGATAATCTCAATGAGGAGTGAGAGGCAGCTGCACTTCCTGATTGGCTGCTGTTCATATCGTGTTTTTAAGGTGGCATCATACGCTATCAATGAAAATTAAAGGTTGATGCACACTGGACTACAATGGAACAGAATGTACAGAAGCCAGGGCCTTAATATGACACATCGTAGACCTGTCAAATGGACAGCTAGACTTCTAGAATGGAGATCGTTGCATGTTAAAAACAAAGCCTTTTACTCTCTAAAACAACGTTGACATGATGTTTTCTTTTTATTTATCTTTGAGCATGCACTTACATTTCCAATATTGCAAATACACATTCTCAGTTGCGAAAACATAATTTCCTCGAAAGGGAGGCTCTGCGTAAAGTCACATCCACACAATGCCTCTTTCCTTGTGAACAATTGCTGACGCTTGTGTAGCAAAACACATGCACAAAAATTAGTAGAAATAATGCACATATGCACACATGTCCTCGTGTCCACACATTGCCTCATTCCTGCAGCCATCTGCTATGGACCCATTTCATTACCTGGCAATTAGCTGTTCATACACCAATTTGAGCAATTTTTTTCCTCTTTCAATACAAAGCATTTCAATGATTATTCTTGAAACTACAAAGCATTTGAGGGTAGTTCTTAGTCATTATGTGAAAACAAGTTAACTTCCATTATTTAATTTTAATTCATCAAAATACTGTTCATAAACAACCTTTGAAAAAAAGAGATTAGAATATCACTTTTTCTCTCTCTCCATTGTTTTTGGTATTCCGTACCCACAGTCTATTGTAAGAGGCGGAAGTATCAGCCACACTCGCTTCCTCCAAATCCTTTATCTTCGCCTCTAGTATTGTCCGCCCCCATAGCTGAGTGGAGCCGGCAAGGTAGCTCATCGTGTTTGGTAAGAGGGTTTAGCTACCCTCTGTAATAAAAAACTGAGCGAACGGATCAACGAACAACCTGAACGAGTGTCATCAGACGTCCGCCACGAACAAAGTCAACGAATAATATAGAACAAAATGAGATTTTAAAAAAAGTGGTCAGCGCGACAGAATATCTATCCTAAGGACCCGTGTTCGGTTCCTGGGTGCGTCAGAGATTTTATCCGCTCAGGAACTGAGTGTTATGTTGCCCATTTCATCCCCATCGACGCCCAAGTTGCCGAAGTATCGTCAACTCGAAAGATTTGTGCTCAGCGAATGGTCTACCCGACAGGAGGCCCTAGTCACACGACATTTATTTGCCTCTAATAATTTGTTAAGGAGCTCAACTTAGGCACTTTCCTCAATCTTGTAAACTTTAGACTCCTCAGTTTTTGAGATGATTAAATCACCAAGCATGAATTCCTTTCTCCCCTCCCTGAGAAAGAGTGTTGTGCAAAATGATGTTTTCTAAGGTCATTTATAAGCAAGCAGTTATTCCAGGGCCTTCTCAATATCTTCTTCATTGTTTCAGTTCTTGACTCTCTGGAATGTAAAGCACAGTAATACTTCCGAAAATATCTTTTGCAGTCGTTGTAAATTCCACTGCATTAATTACTAATATTTTTCTCTAGAGTATGGAACGAAAAATGATAATTTTCACTTCTTCTTCGATGGCAACATGTGCACCATTTCCATGAGCAGTTTCGAATTACCTTCGATCAGCTGTTACACTAAAACTTATTCATGAAAAAGATCACAAAGAGAGAAACGGCTTTTGAACTGACTTGCAGCTCAATCACTAAAATAATTAACATATGAAATTTCAAACTATTTTTGTTTTCCCAAGTGCTACAATTTACTCACTGAATGCATGGACACTGTTCTTACTGTGTTCTAGAGGATTAGGTACAACACAGTAGCTTACATGTTTAAGCTTGTGACATTTGTAATATGTTATTCCTGTAAGAATAGAAACAAGGATGAACACCAGTGAGCCTGCATCACATCAGCTTGAAGTTTTATTGAAAAGTTTTCAGAGAAATTTTCTAATATAACAGATTCATGAAGGAAGTGTTTTTAACATGCGAAATTCAGTGCTGCCTCCATGCATTGTAAACATGGCTAGGCAATGCCTTCAGCTGTGAGTAAAGTTGGGCCTTTTCTTCTAACGATGTTGTTTGCAATTCTTGTTCTTTTGGACAACTTTTGTCTAGATACTATTTACAAAAAAGTATGTTTTGTTTAAATCTAACCCCTCAAAACACCTGTCGAGATATGAAGTGTCACATTCTTCACAACAGCTGCCTATATAGCTGATATTGGTGAAATTACAAACCGTGTTCTCAAGTACTTAATCTAAACTTTTTGGAATGCTTGTTTAAAGACCTTAATAACATAGCAATATTTTCATTATAAGTGCACACACCATGGCACACACAAATTTCTTTATTTATGAGTGTTAAGGGGTTACCAGATATGTGGCATATAGCGAATACTGAGGACCGAGCAACTAGTAGCCGAGCAAAAGGGGTGTTCATCAAAGCATTCGCCAAAAATTCACAAAATGGGGAGCACGTTTTACCATGTATGCGCACTTTGCTGAGCATCAAGCACTCTGGGAAAAACGAATATTCGCCAAGCTACAGCTGCTCTGTGTAGATAGATATGTGTAGTGATTCTGAGCTTGTAATTAATAGTTCAGTTGCAGTCTTGGTAACGTTTTGCGGTAATATGTTGATCAAGAAATAGGAAAAAAAGACTAGAAGTCACTGTACCAAAGCAGAGAAACGTGTCTTCCTTCGTGACGTAAATATTTGCGTTAATTACTATTTTGGTGTATATTTAGTTATGATAAAGATCTATTGAAATAACAGTTTTTATTACAGCCATCGTGTTCTAAGTGTGAAATACATTTTCCTATTCGTCCCCCTAATGCAGGGTAAATATTTACTTTTTATTTTTGCTTGTGATCGAGTTCCTCAGTTACATATTCAAACATTGCACGTGCAATTCACGATAAACAGCTGCTTCTTACTGCTAATTGATTTTACCATCAATTTTGACGTTTTTCATTTTGTACAAAACGTCTCTTTGTTATGTAATTGTATTACGAACTTCCAGAAACTAGTATATGAAATGTATGCAGTTATTACTGTTCCTCAAAATAAAAACATCCATCCGTTGCCACCAGCTGTTTATCTAGAATTTCAGGTGTAACATACTTTATTATTTTCGTTAGTTAAAAGAAGAACACTGTTAAAATAATGGTCTTTGTTATAGGTACAGTGACACACACATAACGTCAGATTTATCAAAGGAACGTTCTGTACTATTCGGAAATCTCTGCAAACCAAAATTTTTATATACGTACTTGCTATGTAAAGTAGGATCAATTACAGTGAAGCAAACTAAAGAATGGAGAAAGGTAATTCCAGCGTCGTGCTATTATTCTGACATTTCTGGCAAAAGGCGACAGCCTTAAACGCAAAATCGGAGCTAGTGTGGTAAGGTCGCTTGCTACTTTCCGAACGCCAGTTGGGCAGCGTTCGCCATACCCACTCCATGTCGGCCTATCATCCAACTTCAAAGGGAGCGAATATTCGCCAAGCAGTGCTTTGGATCCACGTCCTTACATTGGAACTATTGCAAATGCTGTTGTATAAAGAGTTATGTAATCAACTATAACGCATGGTTATTTTCTGTGTAATTACGATATAAAGGTTTTCGTAGCGCGTTGTCGGGATTAGTTAGGTCTGTTATTCGTGAGATTATTTTCGTTGACATAGTGATAATCAGAAGTATCTACATATTCAGTTGTAGTGCATTTTCAGATTAGGACACTGTGGATGATATATAAATCTGTAACTAGTAGCTTAAACTATGTTTTCGTCAAAAGTAGTGCATATTTTATTTTTATTTATTTACTTTTTAACTTTGGATTGGTCTAAAGACCGTGCATTTGAGTTTTGCTGTAGCCTGGCAAATATTCCTTGTTCCCAGACTGCCTGGTGCTCAGCAAAGTGCACATATGTGGTACAACCTGCTCACTATTTTGTGAATTTTTGGTGAAGCTATGATGAGCACCCCATTTGATCGGCTTGCTAGGTGCTCAGTCCTCAGTATTTGCCAAATGCCATATGTGTGGTACTGCCTTTATAGGCAGAACGTCCTTCGAATTTTGAGAGTCCACTGCTTAACTCTTCACACTCTCTGCAGAATAGATTTCTTTAATATTGTATCAAAAATCTCTCCTGACTATGCTCTTTACCACATTTAATAGAAATGAATTGGTTTTTACATGGACACTGCCAACTTATATCGTCTGTTTCATAAAACTGTATAACTTCCTCCATTATTAGATTTGGCAAAGAATCCCTTCTCGTTTTTCTTGCAAATACTAACTATTTTGGTTTCACATGCCTAGCAGTAAATCCACCAACTTCCGAAGAAATTAAGTTTTTGAGATGAAAAGGATTTAATGATTTCTGTCAATTACTTCTGCATGCTTGGAAGGACATTTTGGGAGGCCTCTCCTTATCCTAGCTTTAGCTTTACCTAATGTGCTAGGTGACATTTTTAATGTTGGATTTACAATCGTATAAGGAGCAAGTGTGTATTGAATCTTTTTCCATCCTTTTTTGTGTTTGTCATAAACGACCTATTTTTTCTCAGCTATTAACTTATGTTAGTTTGCTTTCTTTCTTTCATGGTCTTTTTGATGTTACAGTTCTGCTGTTTCTGGATCATTCATTTCTCATTGTCTGCATTTCATAGCATGCTGGGCACCAGTTTCTGCCACCACACCTGACATATATTGAAGAAGCGTGTGGAATGTATAAAAACAGAATCAAAAGCAACAGAATTTACGTTACAGTTGCTAAAACTTCATATTAAGCCATTGGTGTACTTCATTAAAGTCGCAAGCTAAAAGAGTGAATGTATAGCTACTCAGCTCAAAGGTGATGTGCTGTGTTTGTTTGGTGTATAAATTAAAAACTTCAAACCAAAAAATTTAATAAAATATTATTTTTACATATTTTTAAAAGTACTATAACGATATGTGGCACAATCTTTAAAGAATATGACAATACTTCTTTAATTTTAATAATTATAAAAATGTTTGGAAGTTGTCAGACCAATACTAACAACATTAAGGAGACATTTCAGTTAGTAACTATTTGATACACTTTGTTATGCAGCACATGGAATAATAGCATGCATTCAAGAATTTCAAGAATTTTATTCACCATAGATCATTTTACAATGATATTGGCTTCGTCATACAAGATGTACTAGTACATACAGAATAACAAAATAAACTTCTGTCAATACATTATAAATACATTTGAAGCATGGCAGTGTACCAAATTACAAAGGATAGCTTTTAAAAGCTAACGCAACAAGCTATCTTATAATCTGATATAATAAGGTATTTTATTGTTTGTAGTATAAACTTTGTAATTACACACGATTAACCACAGCACAAAATAATATGTTTAACTACAGACAACTTTTAAATGCTTATATTCTCCTCAGGCATCTCAAAGAATTCTTTAATGTCATAGAATGGATGATCTGACAGCCAGCTGTACCACTTAATTTTAAAAGAATTTGTATCCATAGACTGAACATGAATTGGCAGTTTATTGAACATTTTGAGTGGGTTAACTTTGTGGGAATTTCCTGTTCTCGTTAATCTGTGGCGCGGTATGTCTAAATTACTGTTCGCTCTGGTGTTGTGTTCGTGTATTTCCTTTCTGGCAATAAATTCTGAAATATTATTTTTAATATAGAGTACAGACACACAGATGTATAAATTTATAGTTGTAAGTATTCTGAGTCTGGAGAAAAGAGGACGACAGTGCTCCCTATGACCTCTTTTACATATTATACGTATGACTTTTTTTTGTAATTTCAATACGTTTTTTATGTGAGGGGAGTGCCCCCATATAATAAGACCATATGAAATATGTGACTGGAATAGCCCAAAGTATGTCACCCTGAGGTACTCCAAGCTCACTACCTCCCTTAGTTTCAAGAGAAGGTATGCCACCTGAGATATTTTTTCACATACATGATTGACATGTTCCTCCCAATATAGTTTTGAGTCAATGTGAATACCTAAGAGTTTACCGACTTATTGCCTACTTCATTTGATGTTTCCATTAAAAGTTGTTGTGTTTTGTCAGGGTTGCATAGGAGCTTATTGGCTGCAAACCAGTCCAGGGCCTTATCTAGTGTTTCTTTTGTTAGGTTATTCAGATCTGAAATGTTCTGATGTGTGGTAAGTAGTGTTGTATCGTCAGCATAACACACAACAGGGTGAGCTATATTTTTAGGTAAATCATTAATAGCGACAATGAAGAAGAAGGGTCCAAGGATAGACCCTTGTGGTACACCTGTGCTGATTTCCATGATGGAAGAATTTAAATTTCTGGCTGAAACGAATTGTTTTCGGTTACTTAAATAAGAATTTATCACAGATAAAGTGCTCCCTCTCACCCCATAAACTCTAGTTTCCCCAGTAGTATGTCAACAGGAATGCAATCGAAAGCTTTGCTTAGGTCACATAATACCAGTGATACCATGTTATTATTTTCAAAAGCTGTTACGGTTTGGTCAATGATTTCCAAGATGGCCCCTGTTGTGTTCTTCCCCTTTCGAAAGCCAAACCGATTGCTACATAGGATATTGTGTTTTTCAAAGAAGTTGCTTATTTGTGTGTGTATCAGCACCTCAAATACCTTTGAGAATATTGGAACAATGGCGACTGGTCTGTAGCTTTGGGGGAGATGTTTGTCTCCTTTTTTAAAAACTGGGACAACTTTTGATACCTTGAGTGCATCCAGAAAAACTCCAAATTCCACACATTTATTAAAAATATAAGCTAATGGTTTGGTGATTGAGTGTATTGTCTTTTTAATTATGTTATTTGATAACCAATAACAGTCCATACTTTTAGAACCTGAAAATTTGGATACAGCTTTTATAACATCAGCAGGTGTGACAGCCCTCCATTGAAATGCCAGGTTATCAGGCAGTGGTGTTCCAACAAGGTTCATTGCAGATGAATTTGTTGCTTTGATACTGTTACTTATTTCTTTAACTGAGTTTAAAAAGTACTCGTTTAATTCTTCAGGATCAAGCAGAGCTGTTTCTGTGCATTTCGGTGTATTCTCTTGCTTTATTATTTGCCAGGCTGCCTTGCATTTATTGGGAGCTCTTTCTATATAGTTCTCCACTGCTAGCTTTTTTGCCAGAAGAAGTTTAGCTTTATAGTATTTTTTGCATTTGAGATATGACCTATGAATGTTCACACTCTGTTCTGCCCCTTGGTAAGAGGCTTGTTTATGCATCTGGTACAGCATATGCAAGTTTCCGCTAATTTCTGCTAGCTCTTGTGTGACTTTTCTTTTTCTTTTCATTTGGATATCTAATTTTTTTTACTGGTGAGCAAGAATACCATAAATCTGTGTACTTTTTAAAGAAGTTGCCAAAGCTAATTTCAGATTCCCTTTTTCCAGATTGACAATTATATATAAAGTCCCAATCTGCACTTCCTAATCTATCAACAAACATATTTATGTACTCTTCCTTCTGTCTTCGTACCACTACTACTTTACATTCTTCAGTTTTAACTGGCTGCCTCTTACAGAGGGTAAGGAGTGGTGGCTCATGATCTGCAAGTCCACTTCCTGCAAGTCTAACTGTAAAATCCTCCCTATGGAAATTCACAATAACATTGTCTACACAGGCATTCTTACGTGTGGCACAGTTATTTGTACAATATAGGTCTAATGATCTTAGCATATTCAAAAATGTCCTAGCAACTGGTCTCTGTGTGTTTACCATTTCTATGTTGAAATCACCACATATAGCAATTCTCGTTTTACTCTTCAATATTTTTTAAATTATTAATTCACATTTTTCAATAAACAAATTTACATCACCATCTGGCGACCTATATAGACTAACTACCACTATATTTTCATTCATTAGTTTTACACAACTAAACTCCCCATCTAGCTCTGAGGAGTATGTAGATACATCAATTCTGGAAAACATTATTCCTTCTTTGACAAAAATTCCCGCCCCACCATTCTTTCTCTGTTTTCTACATATCATGTCTCCCACAACATACCGTTGGGGAACAAGCATATTTACTTGTTCTTGGGTTAACCAGTGCTCAGATACACATATAACATCTACATGCTCAGTGTTACATAAATGTTCTAATTCTAAAATTTTATTTCTAATACAACGTATGTTAACTTGTAGAAAAGTAAGTAGTTTGTCTCTGTCTGTATTCCTCTGAGAGCAATTTAACTTTATATTTGAAGTTGTAGGTTCCGTTAATGTCTTTAATCTTGATGCACTGTGATCATGTGTGTTATGATAGTCACATACCTGTTCATCCACTTGATGACTCACTTTGTTAACTGCTTTCATCTGTGAAACCACTGCTGATCCCACCAAAAATCCTGGTCCCTCGGTTGTGGTTTCTTTTTTCGGGTTGACTGCCGTACTCCACGTGTTGGTATTCTCATCCCTTGAGCTTGATTTGCTGTTCTTCTTTTTGCAAGTAGGTCTCTCTTCTTATATGGTGCCTTCTTTCCTGCCACCTTGTTTGCTGCTTCTTCAAACTTTTGCACTGTCCTCTTGGGTAAATTTATTGCTTGAGTAATTGTCCTCTCCCCACAAACAGAGTTCACTTTTAAGGATTCTGTTGTTATTTATGCTGGAGTTGTGTCAATAACAATTCTCACTGATTCTTTATCTGAGACTTCAGTATCCTTTCATTTAAGTTCTATTGCTGTTTTGTACACTTTCCTGTTTGTTTCCAGTGATTCATAAATCCTTGTGGCAATTAGTTCTTTACCAGTTGCATTAAAGTGTTGTCCATGTGCTGTATAAAGCTCCTTGTTACTAGGAGTATCAATAAAACAAGTGTTATGGAAGCCTTTCACTATTTTTTTTAGTTTTCTGTTTGCAGATTGAATTTCTTGGTTTACATAAGACCTTTCAGGCAGGTCATGTCTACATGGTACACCAACTACAATCACTTTTGTATTTGTATTTTGTAATGCTGACAAGGCTTTATGTAGTGAACGAATTGCCAACTTGGCTTCATTCTTTGCTGCATCGTTAGCCCCTGCCCAGATAACTGCAAAATCTTCAATTGTCAACTTATGGAGGTCATTGCATTTTTTTTAGAATTACACTAGTGGGGGCACCTGGTATCACCTTCCCTTCAACGTCATACTTATTTGAAGCTAAGTTTAAAATGTTTCTTGCACAGTCTCTGCCATGGCTATATGAGGCAACGAATATTTTGGGTCTCCTATTCACTGACTGACTCTCAGGAGCAAAGGTTTGCATTTTCATTGTTGCACCCATAGATTGATTTCCTTTTTGAACTGCGTTCTGTGTTGTGGTATGCACACTGTGTTGTGAATCGTGATTTATGTTGGGTGCATCAAATCTGTAGTTTTTGCACATTTCTATCTTGCCTGATTCTCGCTTCTGTAGTTCGTTTGTTAGCAAACATATAATTGTTTTCGAATACTGAAGTTCCTTTCTTACTATTCTGAGTTCATTCTGTAACTTTTCGCACACACACGTTTTTAACGGGTCTGTTTTGATTTCGTCCATATCGTCACCGTCAGTACGAAAACAATCACTGCATTTCCAGCTTTTGACTCTATTCGTTGAATTTACACACGAGTAATGGAATTTCCTGTTACACTTTACACAACACACGCCTTTTCTTGCTGTTTTGTTACAGGAACATGGTTTATTCCACGCTTCCTCACTTATTTCGTATACAGAATTCAAATTTTCCGAACTGGTCGCGGCCATTGTGCACTAGTTAGTTTCAAAGCACAATATGTCCCTGTTCTTTCAACAGATCGCCGTATTTTTAGTTACTCACCGAGAACAATTACTAATCCACATATACACACCATAAAATGTTTAACTTAATCTCGTTAAACGATCAAAGTAACTTATTTTGTTCACACGTTTATCAGTACACACTATACAGCCATTCCAAAGCACATCATGCTTTATTTCGCCAGTCACTGCCTACCTGACAAGTCTTCACTCTTACTTTTTAAACTTGTTTATATTACAATAATATTTACTTTCAAATTGTTTATATAGTTTATAAATAGCAAATTTACACTTCACAACATGAACAGCCACTCAAAATCTATATAATGACGGATAAAGAACAGAAAAATAGAGAGAAAACATCATACAGATTTGTTTCATTGACTACCTAGTTAAAACGATGCGGTGAGTGGCTTGTTTCATTTTTAGAGGGAAATTCAAAGAAACTTTTATAATAAATGTCCTTAAATAACAAAAGAAGTCCTTCTGTAACAAGTTTCACGTGGCTCTATGGTATGTAAGACACTATAATGCAGCTTCATGGGGTAACATAACTTGCTCTGATAAAGGTCTTATACCTGAACCAAGAATTCCACAATAACCACCAACTGATACCAAAAAAAGAGAAACAATTTTTTGAATATTTGATGGTTAACCAGAAAGAAGCTCTCACTGGCATGGCAAATATATGTAAAACTGATCTTGCAACCAACTGATCAATTTATATTCAGTTCACTGTAAATGCTAAAACTGAGGATGAGTTAACTGTTAAGTATGGCACAGAGTCAATAGAAAGAGTTGAAACAAAAGTTTTTAGTTGTTGTAATTGTCTCCAGAGTAAACTGGTCTCATCATATAATAAATCTTCAGAATACAGTCAGCTCATCGATTTTTGCCCTATGAGTTCTCTCCAAGGGTGGAAATACAGATGCAATGAAAGTAGTGTACTGTGGATATTTCCACTCTCTTATAGCATATGGTATTATATTTTTGGGAAACCAGATAGTAGCAAAGTAAATACTCTTGGCCCAAAAACGTGTTATGGGAATAATGAGCGGAGTTGACTCTAGCTGTAGGTGTAGGAAACTTTTCCAGAAACTAAAAATTATTACTGTTACTTCCAGTACATATTTTCTCTTATGTGTTTCATCAGCAAAAATATTCAGTTTTTTTTAAAGAAATAGTGAATACTTTGGATATGATACTAGCAGGAAGCACGATTTCCACAATGATTGTAAAAACCTGATGATGGTGCAAGAGGGTGTGCAGTTGTCTGGTGCAAAAGTCTTTAGTGCTCTCCCTCCGGATATTAAATGTAAATTTGATAACTGTTCCTCTTTTAGGAAACATCTGAAGAAACTTCTACTGGAAATATCATTTTACAGTTTGGAAGAGCTTTTTGGCCACAATGAAAAACCTAATAGTTCTATGGACCAGAAAGTTTGAGTGTGATATACTATAGTATAAGTTTGAGCAATGATGTAAGTACCATACTCATGTAATATTTATTGTTATTTTCGTTGGTTTTCTATTTGTTTTTCACATTCTGGATCTAATGTTGGCTGTAATCTGTCATTCTTACCACATATGTTTAATACACAAATCGAGTATTACTTTTGTATGATTGACTACTTTGATACTATGTACAGGTTATTTACTGATACACTCTATATTCAGTGAGTTTATCAGTTGGGTCGATGGAGTAAGAGATAAATAAATAAACTCCCACTTGAACAAAAATGGTGCACTACAAAACAAAATAAAAATTAATTTCTCACTTTGTCACTTGTGGGTAGTGGCTTACTCGTGTCGTTCAAGAGCTATGGACAGATAAACCGCTTTGCCAAATAACTTTCATCTGCCCCACTTTTCCTTTTCCTACTCAGGTAGCTTTCGTAGTCCGTAACAGAAATGGAATGGAGGTTAACAATCTTGTTCGTTACTCCCTCCAAGCCAAGTCCACACTTGGCTCCAGGTACTTGTAGGACATTGTGCCTTGATGTTTTATTTAAACAATCATTCCATGACTTGTTCCACAGCAATTCTCTTTCCTGATAATCCTCAATCAACTGTCCATGCTCCACTCTTAAGAATCAATGGACGTCATTGTCGTCAATAAAAAAAAAAACACAGATACCATAAAGGTATGTCCCCACTATGCCTCCATCGTCATAGGGAATCGCAGACGCACGGGAATAAAAGGGCATGCACAAATTTTTTTGGGAAGAACGCATGTACGCATGGGCGTTCTCGTGTCTACATGTTGCCACATTGTGCAAGCAGTCTCCCATGAATTCCCTTCTTTGCTTAGGAGCTTCTGTAGCGTTTAGTGTGATGAAAAGGCGATAGAAACAGAAAACACAAAAGTGACTGTAGGTAAAAAAATGTATCTAAATAACAGATGTTCCAGAAATACGAAGTGATGGCAATGTTTTGTGTGCAAATTTTTATTTTCTGCTTGGGAAATTGCAGCGACAAGGCTGGCAATAAAATTTCTTTAGCTAGTAAGTGGCGACTTATATACCACTTTGAACTATTCATTCCTCATTTCAATATAAAGCGTTTCAATGATTTATTCCTGAAAATGAAAAATACTGAAGAAACGTTCTTGGTACTTATGTCAAGGTTAATTAACTACCAATGTAGCAATTGTATTTTATTTGTTTACACACCTTTAATCACGAAGCATGATATGTGGATGAATATCTTAGCACTCGACAAATTTGGAACTTCATGGACGCCAGAATCAATTAGAATGGAGTTGTCTTTTTCAGTTTTGTATTTTTTGTGTCATCAATATACTTCATTTCAATTGTTTGTAGTTTTTTGAGGAGCTAAAAATACCCATCACTATTTTGTTTAAATGACAGGTTCCTCAGTTGTTGTGTTATTAAGACGCTATAGCATGAATATTCGTCTGCAGATTTCATACAGGCCTACACTTTTCATAAATTTTTAGCTAATTCTTCCCAGTTTTTCTACATCTAAACTTATGGTATCTTATTCTTTACAAAAATATCACATGGGTACATTTTATAAAATACTTCAGGGCAACAGATCTCGAATTTTTATGCAAATAAGCTTCAGAAGGTGTGTTTCATATGACTTTCTTCTTCGTCTGTGATCATCTATAAACTTAATAAATGTGTTTCGCTTATAGTTAACAGACATTATTGCGCATAATTCGCTTCACATCAACACATTATAGAATCAAACACACATGGGCCTCGGCTATCTGTCGTCTGGTAAAAAGCGCAAAGATTCCCACTGAAGGCGGGTAGCAATGCGCTTCACGCGCGGCCTCAATTTCGAGGAAATTACGCATGAATAAATGAGCAGGCGTTGTTGCATTGTTGGTCATTTACGCACATGCGTAAAGTTGAACGCAAAAGAGGCATCGTGTGGCCGCACCTTAACATTAGTGAGCAACAAGTGCTCACAAGTAAACTAGTCCCTTTTTTAAAACACTATTAAGCTACCATAATTTTAGAAAATGACAATTACAAAAATGGCTCTGAGCACTATGGGACTCAACTGCTGAGGTCATTAGTCCCCTAGAACTCAGAACTAGTTAAACCTATCTAACCTAAGGACATCACAAACATCCATGCCCGAGGCAGGATTCGAACCTGCGACCGTAGCGGTCTTGCGGTTCCAGACTGCAGCGCCTTTAACCGCACGGCCACTTCGGCCGGCTGACAATTACAGCAAAGTAACATTTAACCTTGATAAGATACACTTTGTAGAAGAGAGATTCGTAAATGCGTCTTCACCGATGTTAGAATTGTAACTCGTTGTTACAAGTGCCTGTCGTCTGCTTAAAAGCGCATCAGATTCACACCAACGCGCGAAGCAATGCGCTTTTACGCACGCCTTCCATTTCGAGGAAACCATACATGCACAAATGCGTATGCATAGTTGCGTTGCTGGGAATGTAAGTGCATACGCAAAGATGAACAGAAAAAGTAATAGTGTGGATGCTCATTTACAATCCAGACAGGCTTGGTTAGACTTTTTTAATTAATTTATCGGCTTTTTGTAGCGAACAGTACAGGCGTTACAATTGCTTAGGTTAATGAATCCAGTTAAATTTTAAGTACATTGTGGTTAGAGTGTATTTTTAATTATCTGCAATATGTTTGTGTTATCACTGAGAGGGACTCAATTGATGATCTCTGCCTTTCACGATGAGTGCAAATTGCAAAACATTACCTGTGATATTTGTACACAACTTTGTAATGTGGAATTTATGCGGAGAAATATCTGTAAACGCTTAAGCTAAGTGAACGGTCAATAAAGTATCTTGACGATGTTAATAAAAGGGAGTTTAAAATGATACTGAAAGGATGGAAATATTACGCTTTTGTAGGCACAGTAGTTGGTTTCATTGGTGGTGCCTTGTATCCTATTATCATATATCCCATGCAACACATACAGGAATATAGTAAGCTATATGAATAAAAAAATTAGTCTGATAGCATGAGCACTCGTATCAGATCGCCTGATTTTAATGAACTTAAACTGCTTTCGTAAGGCTAAGAATGCAACTGATTTGTAGGGGCAGTTTTAACTTGTAGGATTATCTACACTGTATTTGACATGTAGATTTACAGTGATTCTCCTGTTCTTCGCGTAGTAAAACTCAATTACATTCTTTTTGCAGAGGAAATGCAAAAAATAACTCGCAAGGGCATAAAACAAGAAGAGATTCAACCTGGAAGTAAGCAGAAACATTGCAATTTATATTTGTTACGGTATTTACGTAAGGCATTTTGCATATCACACTATTTTCCTGTTGCAGATATGAAGGTTTGGTCAGATCCTTTTGGCAGAAAGAAGGACTGAAAGAAACTTTTCCACTTTTTTGTGTGCAGTTTATTTGTGTGTGCCGTAGGAGTACTGGTGCTTGTAACATTGTACATTTGTATTTCGAGAATGATGACGACGAAAATATTCTAATATCCGCCGTCTTGTCAGAAATTTGTAGTTAACAGGTATCATCTTTTGATAATTTATTGACTTAGCTAATTAATATGATATGAAAAATTCTGTATATTTGTAATACTTGTACCGTTAGAGGACATCTTGGAAATAATAAAAAACATGCATGTTTGCACATTTTCGAAGTATTTTTTTTATAATCACATGTCTGCTAACGTTATTCAACATCTATGTCGCCCATACTAACATAAATGATTGATAATCATTACTTTTTACTTATAATAACAAGTTGCAGCAGGATGCTTCACTGGAAAGTGTTTCAGAATGCACTGTGCAGCAAAGAAAGATATTTTTATTACTTAAAAGTTTCATATAGGCTATTTATCAGATTTGTTTTACAGAATCACATCTATGAATGTTTCTTGTAAGTATGTGACAAAGGATTTTTTGTGATAGGTTATTTGTAGGATGTACAACAGCTATGCTGTACAAAACACTTAAAAGTATATGGCTGAGGCACTTTTCAGTGTAGACCTATCACACGGAGCCTAAGGTTTGTTTCAACTCATTTTATGGATTAAACGGTAAGAGTGGTTGCTTGAACAAGCTGCTGTTATTGTAATTGTACCTACAGGATCAGTACAGTGGGAGCCAAAGGGTAGCCATGGTTTATGTTCACGGAAGCCAAGAACTCGGCTTCATTTTTGCATTTCACCACAATTACTTTTTTGTAAATGCGTACACACTACATTCCTTTTACAGTGTGTAGATAATGACTGTGTTCTGACAGTTGTAATTTTCTTCCTATAAATGCTAAGCAACCAGTCGCAGGTGAAGGTGGTAAATGAGAGGGTATTTTTTTTTCAGTTATAGCTTTTCTGCTCATTTCATAATATTAATGAATAACCTTTTCTATGCACAACAAAATTGAACATAGCTATAATTGTTAATTAGAGATTGATAACATTCAGTTCTGGTTCACAATTTCTATGCTGCAAAAAGTTTTTCCTTTAGTATTATATTGAATATGTAGGTCACTCAATCTTGTAGTGACACTCCAGGCACAATTTTAAGTTTTACCCCCCCCCCCCCCTTTGCCATTTTAAGTCTTCCACTATTATTACCTTCTCAGGCTCTTGTCATTGCAAATACTATTTTATATTTGACTTACCATACGAAAGCGCTGGCAGGTCGATAGAAACACAAACAGACACATATATACACACAAAATTCTAGCTTTTGCAACCAACGGTTGCTTCGTCAGGAAAGAGGGAAGGAGAGGGAAAGACGAAAGGATGTGGGTTTTAAAGGAGAAGGTAAGGAGTCATCCCAATCTCGGGAGCGGCAAGACTTACCTTAGGGGGAAAAAAGGACGGGTATACACTCGCGCGCACACACACACATATCCATCCACACATATACAGACACACAAAAAAAATATATATATATATATATTTTTCCCACGTGGAATGTTTCCCTATTACATTCAAATACTATTTTATGTACAGCTGTCTGCCCTCAACACTTATGCCAGTATTGGGTGCCACTGACATTGATATTATCAGCAGGTATAGTACAGGAAGGATTATATCATAGAAAAACTGATTTTCTGGTCACTTTAGAGTGTCTAGCAACATACTGAAACCTTTTGCTTACTTGAATTATTTTTACCAACCTTTTATTTTGGCTCCCGTGAAGAGTTTTCCACAAAAAGTTATTTTTTGAATTCGCAAATTGACTATGCTGTGACATTATGGGGCTTTCATTTTACACATACGATAACAGTATTTTACTTTTTGTAACAGAGTGTCTGACCTCCATCAGAGTACAGAGTGTCACAGTGCTAGTCAGCATCACAGGAGTGAAACTAAATTCATAATTTGAGGGGATGAGTATGGTCACTTCCAAGGTAGTTCAGTGGTTAGTGAAATGTATTTGTGTTTTAACTTTTAACTACTGAAATTCTGAAGCTTAGTTTTAGCAAAACCACTGTTATAAACAAAATGTGTGTGATTATATATGTCCACAAATCAGTTGATATCACAGTGGGACACTGTCTGGATACAGATATCTGTACTAATAATTAGTTTAAGGTAAAAACATGCTTTGCTTATATTCATGGCAATAATTCAGTGTGATTAAAGGGTAGGCAGTATCATTATTTTGATTCAGTTTTTCTTTACTTATTATTTTGCCTTATTGGTGAGTGTCAGGCTCAGCTAAAGTCTGCTTCCACCCTTACCTTATACTTACAGGTTCTTTACCTGTGCCTATTTCAGTCTGCCACAGCAAAGGAGCATTTATGTAGCAGTAACAACTTGGCACATTCATTCACTATTTAGGGATCCACACATGCTGGCACTGTATTGTTTGCTTCTTGTGCAGATAATCTTGGACAGGTTAACAGAGCAAGTTTGAAAACAGGGCTGAAAATCAGTTGTTATAAGACTAAACCCAACATACCAAAAAGCAAATAACACAAATTAAAAATGAAGTATTTAGAAAAGTTTTTATATTTATGGTAGTTGAACACATCAACTGGATAATGAATGAATTTAACAGAAAATTAAAAATAATGTGAAGTGCTTGCAAATAAATAGGGTTTCAAAAGTAAACTTCAAATGTGTCTGAAACAGAAAATTTACAAAATTTGTATTGCCAATTTTAAATTACAGAGTGAAACACAGATTCTGAATGAAGAAAACAAAAATTAAATATTGGGTTGGCTTAGTGGTTAATGGTGACACTTTTGAGAATCACTGAGATAGAAAGGAATGCTAACATATGGATAAGGGACATGATTATGACTGCACTGAAAATGAAATGGAGATGGTGGGACAAGTAGCCAAACAAATGTGTATCGAAAGGGCTAAGGAAGTTATCCGTTGGATTCTAAGAAAAAAGAAAAGAGTAAGATGACAACCTAATGGAAGGTGGGTAAATGGCATTGCAAAACATGAAGGAGCAACATGGATGCATATTGCTGAAGTGGATGTCAAATGATTGATATGATTTTGGTGAGGATGAGGCTTCACGGACATACATGCATCCTATTTGTGTTTCACCAGCAGCTGCGTAACATCTGAGTCACTCCTATTTCGCCTGCAATATCAAGAACCCAGTCACACAACTAGTGAAAGGTGCATATCACACTTGGCATAAATAATTTTCACAATAAAACTTATATATCTACCCATATTTAAGTATATATATCTAAAAACAAAGATGATGTGACTTACCAAATGAAAGTGCTGGCAGGTCGACAGACACACAAACATACACACAAAATTCAAGCTTTCGCAACAAACTGTTGCCTCATCAGGAAAGAGGGAAGGAGAGGGAAGGACGAAAGGATGTGGGTTTTAAGGGAGAGGGTAAGGAGTCATTCCAATCCCGGGAGCGGAAAGACGCGCTTGCCACAGTAGTGCACCGGTTCCCATCAGATCACCAAAGTTAAGTGCTATTGGGCTTGGCTAGCACTTGAATGGGGACTGTCTGGTCTGCCGAGAGCTGTTGGCAAGTAGGATGCACTCAGCCCTTGTGATGCAAATTGAGGAGCTACTTGATAGAATAGTAGTGAGTCTGGTCTCGTAAACTGACAACAGCCAGAAGAGCGATGTGCTGACAAAGTGCTCCTCCAGATCCACATCCAGTGACACCTGTAGGCCGAGTATGAAATGGCGATTAGTCAATAACATTCAGCCTTCCGCGGCCTGTTTGGACAGTTTAATTTAGTAAATTATTGAACATTCCATTATGCTTCAAAGTTACACTCATTCCTGACACTATTTTTCATCATAGTCACCAAGTATCTCTAAACAACAGTTGGAACCTTCTATCAAGTGTTCAATCCCTTGATGATAATAGAAATCTCCTCCTCGGTCATGGAGCTATTCGAGAATCACAGTGTGAATGACCTCATAATTGGAATATCTCTTTCCCCATCATTTCACTATGGCTGGAGAAACATTCCATGTGGCCCATATAATGGCAGAATTTCACAGTGAATATGTGTGCAATTTAGAAGTTTTACCTACAAGATTCATATTATCCCACATACTTCTATTTTGGAGTATGTTTCCAGTTGCTGCATCATTTCAGTCGTGCGCTGTGAGGCACCTGTTGTCCATATAGCAGCAAAATTGCGTCTGCAGGAAACACTGAACATGTACACTCTTCTGTCAATGTGCCGCTCTTGTTCTGCAATGGTATTAGTGTGGGACCACACGTGTAGCTAACACTCTGAAGTTCCTACATTCAAACAGTTCACTAATACTGTTAGAATATAAGGTATGATTTTTATGGCTATAAGTACCAGTGTTCTTTCCTTTGTTACTACAAATACTAACACTTCGGGCATACCATCTAAGGTGCTCGCAAATGTGGACAGTCCACACATGAAGTTGGAATCTAATAAACTTCAGCTAATTTTTCTGTCCATTGGATGTTGAATAAGAAGTCATAAATGTTCAGCTGAGGAGCAGAAGGTGCAAGAAATTGAAGAACTGTGTACACAAAGGTAAGAAAAAAGTGTAACAATCCTGTAAAGCATTGCTATAATCTTCATTATCCAATTCTTTCACTACAATTTTGAAAAAACTGAAAAAAGGATAAATGTCTCAAAATAAATGCAGGCACTAACATCCACACTAGGAAAATCAAAATAATGACCATATTGTCAATAAATAGTCTGTGACAGTGGAAATGAAGGTTGCCTCTTGAGCGTTCTCCCATAGACTATGGAAGTTAAAATACACACTGTATTCCAAAACACAATTTTTCCAGGTGGGCCGAGGCTCAGCGGTAATTGGTTCATGTCATTTTTTCTCAGTCCGTCTCAGTATAGCACTACATTTCATTCAGCCATGACTTTCTTTCTGCATCTGTGAGGCTTATTTTAGCTGGCATGACTTTCTTCAGTTTGGCAGACTCTTACTGCAAGCACTGTTTATCCTTTCCTATTTGTTCCTGGTATAAAGGAAGTTCGCAGGTCTGGTGGCAATTTGCACAAAAAGTGGCAGTCTAGCAATCTTTTGTAACAATCCTTTAATAAGGAGTAGGAATGAGACAGGAGAAGGATGAGATCTCTCAGTATCTACTACACAGTAGCATAATCGACAGGTACCACATATTTCGTATGAAACAGCATTACAACACCATGGAGAAAGAATTTTAAGATTTAGTTGAGGATGAGGAGTTAAAACTTATAACAATTGACAGTTTTAGGATTCTCTTAATATAACACAATCCACATTTTAAAGCATTCAATAAATCCAGATTTACATGGTTGGTACCTGCTTAGAATATTTATTGCTGCACAAATATTTGGCCTGGAGCATAACATGGCATACATCAGTGACCCTGTAAATTTTCTGCATCTCTTCTCGGTGTTTTCATTTTCAGATATTTTAACACATTGTGATCAAAAATTTTCCTCCATGGGAGATGAAACAGAATTACACTCAAACATATCAGAAACTTTTAACGCTTTTTAAGATTTGTACTTTGACAATTATTAATAGTATTTTCCCTTAACTTGCTGTGGCAGCTTTTCAATTTTCATCATCACTACAAGACGTCACTTCAATGAAGGTGCTAGGGTCATCTTCATTGACTGTTGTCAACAGGCCAACTCATAAAAGCCTTAAGTAATTTGGGTCTCAGTTTGTATGGCCTCTCATCCTCATTATCTACATTTTCCTCTGACTCTTTAAAAGAAAATTCTATGCTTTTTCTGTCTTCACTGACTTCTTGTTCTTCTATAAGCTGACTTCTATTTTCTTCCACAAGTTCAACCCTCATTTCTTCTTTCTGCCTCTCTGATTCTAAAATTTTATTTATGCCCTCTTCATCAGAACATATAGTATCTGAATCTATTACAGAAAAATCAGTTTTCTTCTCCATTTCAGATACAGCTGGCAGTAACAAAACTACATCTCGATGAACCTCAGCTTTCCTTGTGGAAGGTGTAAATATTCTGTACCTCATCACATCATTATCATAACCAATAAATAAATGTATCTTGGTTTTGGGGTCTAATTTCAATCTCTCTTCTTTGGGATCAAGGACAGATACACACACTCCAAATATTTTCAAATCTACCAAGGGTAATTCTCTGGCATAAAAGGCTTCAAAAGAAAATTCACTTCTGACAGGGCTTGGATCAGTTCAATTTAGTACATAAGCTTCAGCCCAGCTATGTTTGGGCATTCCTGAAATCACTGAATGAGCACCTTCAACCAAAGTGCACATTTCTCTTTTAGCTCCTCCATTTTTCTGTGGTGTGTACATGGTGCTTCTTTGATGGGTTATGCCATTTTCACTCAGAAATGTGCCTAAGACAATATTAATACACTCCAGTCCATTATAGCTCCTTAGACCTTTAATTTTCACACCAGCTTCTTTCTCAGCTTTTGCAACAAAATTCTTAATCAACTGTTTAACTTCATTCTTCTGTTTGACAAGGAATACTTTGTAGTAACCCGAGTAGTCATCCTTTAACAGCAAAAAAATCTCGCTTCTGCAAGTGAATGTGTCTCCACAGGTTCACAGATGTCTGCGTGAACGAATTCAAGTGAGAAATTGGCTTTAGACGAACTGATGGGTAAAGACTAGTGATTTTGTTTACTCGTCAAACACTCTTCACAAGCGACAAGAACACTCTCACATGCTCCTGATGGCACAATTTTTTATGCCAAACACTCAAGTTTTCAACATGTTTAAACAAATTTGCCATATCACTATCAGTACTAACTGATGAAACGTCACTGTGTCATTGTCAACCACATAGTGCATTTATCTTCATGTGGCAAAGTAACCACTGGCAATTCTTATTGAGTTTAAGGAAAACACTATACGATACATTTTATTGAGACATTTGAATAATACATAAACTCCACCTTTACCTTTCAAGAATTCACATTGTGGCACATATCTTCATCCAATGCCATCCCTACTGAAAACAGAATGAATTTCAGTTTAGGCATGAAAACCATTCCACATTTTGATAAATTTAACTCTGTTTCATGCATAGAGTTCCACAGTACCACATCCAATCACATCAGGAAGTTTACTGCCACCCACAGCAACTTTCACTGAGCTTTTTCACACTGTCCAGTTTCTTAAACAATTTTCCCTTATTGCTCATATGCTCATTAGCACCTGTATCCATGAACAAATAATCTCCCAGGTCAACTCCTTTACTCACACACATAAAGGCATTTACATCCTGAGTCTTTTTGCCTTCCTCGGACTTTGACAACCTACAGTCTAACTTCAAAAGACCTCTTTTCTTACAATAATGGCAGCTGCTAGATTCTCTCTTTGCTTAATTTTTAGTCCTTTGCAGAATGGCCCGCCTTACCACAAGTGTAACAGGTAATTTTTTGCTGCCTGCTTGCAGAGGCCAAAGCTACGTCTGGCTCATTGGACTGGTTGTTTCTATCTTTCTCAATGAGTAGTCTTGGAGTTAACTCGAGTGTTCGCTTCTCAAAGGGGACAGACTCCCATGCTGACGGGAAATCTCTCTCTGGCAATAACATGGCTATTACGATTTTCTGTAAAATCGGCTCACCCACTTGCTTCAGTTTATTGTTGATTTCTGACATAAATATAAGCACCGAGACATCACCAAATTGGAACGAGAAAAACTTTTGCTGAAGTAGGTGAATGCTGACCACACACTATTTCTCATACACAGCCTTAAATTTAGTCCATATGCCAGCTGACATCATACACAAAAGTAGGTGAGTGAGTGACACAACTGCCATCTGTGTCACAATAAGCTCCTTTGCTTTTGTGTCTTTTTCCAGCCATGGGTTCTTTTTCTCTCCTTTGGAGGTTGAATAGCTATTCAGTTGAAAATATCTAAAAAGCATCTTCCTCATAATATCACTTCCATTTGGAATTTCCACATAGCCCAATTGTCCTCTATAGGCAACTTCAAACACTGATGCACAAACTGTTCCACTGGACCATGCTAAAACTATGGTGGCAACATCCAATTTATTGTTGGTTGTGATGCTCCAAAAAAAACTGTGCCACTACACAAAGAAGAGGATTATGCTTCTGGATCCATAACGTGTAATCAGGTGCAGTAAATGAAGTTCGAAAAAAAGTCTGTTTGTTCAGAGTTCATTTAAATATGTAATAGAGTATATTTAAATATGTAATAGCTTACACTCAATGGCAGATGACAGTAATGCTTAGAGTGGATAAACAAAAAGCAGAAACATCAAAAAAATGTAAGTTAACACAAACCAAAAGAAAAACTGTGTTGGTGCCCTAAAACAACATTGACTGTTGTACCAATAAAACATGGGGAAGTTCCCATATCTTCATAATGAGGTTGCAAATATGATATCAATGCTTTGACTTTTTTCAATTATGAAACTAAATAAATCTAAATTATGTGGCAACCTGAGTGATGAAAATCTGAGAAATTGTCTGCTTCTGCCTGTATGCTGACAGTTTGTGACAGATACACATTTCATTATGTCTTCAGTGTGCCAACAATAATTAAGTAATCCTAAAAACTCGTTTTGTTTGTGATCTGCGTCATTGCCAAATATGATACAGAGCTGCATGTGACACTTTTGCAGTTCCCCCATCAAACAGTGAGCTGTGCTAGAGGGGGAAGTGTGCTCTCAGAGAGATCACACATGCACGAGCACTGGACATGAGCACTGTAATTGGCTGTCACTGCCAGAGACCTACCCTCTGAAGGAACCAAAAAGTCGCCCTACACCACCAGTAGTTATTATGAAGTGACCAGAAAGAAATGAGGAAAAACAGTAAAACCTGAAGGCCAAAAGGGAACTTTTCTTGCGCTGAGATAATAATGCACTCTGGAACTATGTCGAGGAACCGAAAAATTTCCAGCACAAAGGAAATCCATATGCTTACATTTTCAGGAGACTTTACTTTGGACAGCATGATATAGTTGTGCTGAGGGGCTATGACCTCCATCTTAATACGTAATAACGAGGCAGGTATAAGGACATAATGGCTGTACTTATAAACAGCATAGTGTAATCCACAAGAATTCCTCTTGTGCAAACCTATAAGCAGCTGCTGTGACAGTGCATTTGTCACAGAGAGTTATATTATCGATCCTCACTGCCCACACACACGGCTTAAGACTTTGAGGCCTTACTGACATCATACTCAACTCTCTCATTTCTTACTCGTAGTTAATGACTTCATGCACACAATGTGTTATGACGGTCAACATCTACTTTCTTGAACTATCAACTTACGTAGAGCCCCACAATGTCGAATGAGAGCAGCGTTTGGGAGTATAGTCCCAACAATGAAGAACTTTATACCTGCCCCATCTCCATGTGGGATCTGTATGTGGCATTCCCAATAATAGCCATCATATGCACTGCAACAAAGTAATCCTCCACAAACGTTCTCTCATTATGCCCTTACTTAACTGCTAATTAGCAAATGATAAATGATTTGCAGCACAGCAACTGATCTGCCTGAAAGGAAGCCACTGAAATGGATGTTCAGCAAGGGATAACTAGGCAATTTTCTGTGTATGGATATCATGACAACACTCATGAATGGACAGATCACATTACAACTATGAACTACAAAGCTACTGATTCATCTACAAAGACTGTCTGTCCACTTGTGAATAGAGGAGTGTAGCTCTGCAACTAGACACAGACTTGTGGCTTTCCAAAGGATTTGAATGCTGGTCAATTACTAAGAATCTTGCAGCCTTCCAAGTGGTAAAAGCTAAAGACTACATCTACGTTACTACTCCACAGTTTACAATTACTTGCCTGGCAGGGGTTCATCAAACCACTTTCATACTATTTCTCTACCATTCCACTCTTCAACAGCACAAATGAAAAAGAAATACTTAAATCTTTCCACATGAGTTTCGATGATCATTTCTCCCTAAGTAGGTGGGTGTCAACAAAATATATGCACATTCAGAAGAGAAAGCTGGAGATTGAAATTTTGTGAAAAGATCTCGCCGCAATGTTAAACACTGTTGTTTTAATGACTGCCATCCTTACTCACGTACACTGTCTATGACACTCTGTTCCCTATTTGCAATAATACAAAATGATTTGCCCTTCTTTCAGCTTTTTTCATGTCCTCTGTCAGTCCTTTCTGGCAAGGATCCCATACCGCACAACAGTACTCTAACACAGGTCATACAAGTATAGTGTAACAGGCTCTTTAATGGATTTGTTGCATCTTCTAAGTTTTCTGCCAATAAAACAGTCTTTGTTTCACCTTCCCCATAACATTGTCTATGTGCCTGTTCAGTTTAAGTTGTTTAAAATTGTTGTATCTAGGTGTTTGCTTAAATTGACAGCCTTTAGATTTGATTAAGAAGAAAGGGTGGTGCAAGTTCTTGAGCTCCGTTAACTGTTCTACAAAATCCATAGTGACATGTGGGAGACCAGCAGAAGGAAGTCTGGTTGGTGCTCATGTTCTGCTTTTATGTGAAATGATAGTTTGCAGATAAACTATAAAGAAACGGTATGATAATGATGAGGCTTTTGCCAATATATATTCAACTGCTTGCCAGGATCCACTATTCTGGGAGCAATGAGCTATTGCTGAGAGGAGCATTTGAGACTATAGTTACAACAATGAAAAAAGAACATCATAAATGCCCTAGCTCTATGTGGGATTGGAGTATGGTATTGTCTTCTGCTTGTGACATAGCATTTGGTCATGATTAAGAGCATTATAATGTGTTGCAGCATCTCAAACCTGGGGGACAGCACCATTTACTGATTATTGGAGGGGAGCCACCTCAATTTATCACGGAAGTAGGGAAGGGCCTTAATTGTCTATTGTAGTGCTGCTGGAAAAAGCATCCAACAGTGTAAAGTGGCGTAAAATGTTTAAAATTCTGAGAAAAATAGGAGTAAGCTATGGGGGAAGATAGGTAGTACACAATAGTACAAGAAGCTAGAGGGGACTATAAGACTGGAAGACAAAGAACAAAGTGCTGGGATTAAAAGGTAAGTAAGATAAGGATGAAGTCTTTTGCCTGTGTTGCTCAATATATATGTTGAGGAAGCAATGAAAGAAATAAAAGAAAGTATCAAGAGTGGGATTAAAGTCCAGGCTTAAAGGATACCAATAATAACAATTTGCTGATGACATTAAAATCCTCATTGAGAGCAAAGAAGAATTACAGGATTTGTTGAATGGAATGGATGGTCTAATGATAGAATATGGAGTGAGACTAAACTGAAGGAAAATGAAAATATTGAAAAGCAACAGAAATGAGAATAGTGGGAAATTTAACGTCAAAATTAGTGATCATGAAATAGATGAAGCTAAGGAATTCTGCTACCATGGAAGCAACCTACCCGTGGCAGATGAAACAAAGAGGACATGAAAAAGAGACTAGTATAAGCAAAGAAGTCTACTAGTATCAAATGTAGGCCTCAATTTGTGAAAGGAATTTCTGAGAATATATGTCTAGGGCACAGCATTGTATGGTAGTTAACAATGAACTGTGAGAATATGGGAAAATAAGAGAACTGAAGCAGACAGATGCGATGCTATGGAAGATGTTGAAAATAAGGTAGATTGATAAGGTAAGGAATGAGGCGGTTTTCCACAGAATCGGCAAAGAAATGAATGTATGGAAAACACTGATAATAACAAGGGATAGGGTGATAGAATATGTATTAAGAAATCAGGGAATAACTTCCATGGTAGTAAAGAGAGCTGTAGGGGGTAAAAACAGTAGAGGAAGACAGAAATTGTAATACATCCAACTAATAATTGGGGACTCTGAGATGAAGAGGTTGGCACAGGAAAGGTATTTGTGGCAGTCTGCGTTAAATCAGTCATAACACTGATGACTCAAAAAAGTGCTGCCTTCACAAGCTGCATTTGCCACCCACTTGCACCAAAACTGAGGTACACATCTGAACGTTGGAGAATTGGTGAGATTTCAGGCACTCATTTGTGATAATAAGCCCATGTGTTTATCACACCTGAGTCATCCGCAAGGAGTGCCACAGATCCCAGGTAGCAGATAGAGCATGCCTGCTCCAATTTCATAAAGACTTTGTGCAACAACAACTTGAATGTGGCTGCCAAATGTGTGGACCATTAAATCGTACATGTTCAACAATCCTTGACACCAACCATGTTAAAGTGATTCAGCTGGCCTCTGGCATCCACAGAACCAATTTCATTTCCAATCTTTGTGCTAACTCTTGTGAGATCCCACTATTCGTGCAGTGGCAGCGGCTCCTTGCACAACAGGTGTACACCTTTTTAGCCATTCATCTGTCATCTGTATTCTATATGTCTAGTTGTCTGTTCAACATAGCGTACAAATGAATAGTGTAGCCCATCCACTTGCCTTCAAACCATTTGAGATCTGTAAAAAGCTTTACAGTGCTTGATGTGGACCACAATCCCATACTTGTCCAGAGGTGTAGTTAACTGTCATCCAGACTCTCAAGAGACCAAGACTGAATTCACACACAGTGAAGAATGAGAGAGACAGTATTCCATACTTATGCTCTAAAATCATTTTTAAGTGTGTACTGCCACTCTACCCATATCCATACAAAAGATCTAAACAGAAAACAACCTCTGCTACTCTTTGGTTTGATCCATTGTGTCTTCAGTACATTGTTGCACCGTGGAAAGGAATTCTGGGTGAATCCAAATATTTTTAATTTTTTCCCCTCGAGTGTAGAGCCAAGACAGGCCTAAATGCTACTCTGTGGCTTGAACCATTGTGTCTTCAATATGTTGTTGCACTGTCGAAATTCTAGGTGAATGAAAAAATTTTTAATTTTTTGCCCAGCAGGTACAGAGCCAAGACAGGTCCAAGTGCAGTGTCACAGTCAGAATGTAACCAGGAAGGAAAGCCAACATAGGAAATAGTGAGGCACACAACAGGGGCTTTGCCACATCACACTTGAGTAGAGTGAGACCACAGCGGAATGACTGCATCACAGCATAATTCTAACAGCACTGCAAGGTGGCATTACAATGTGTAAATCATAGGCAAGAATGACATTCAGCACATTGATGTGACAGAAAGCAACAAACTGAAGAGCTGAAAGCCACAGTTTAAGGAAGAGCACAGTTCGGTGTGAATCACTGACAAGCTTTGAAAACAGGGCAAAATTCATTCATCACCTCAGTTCCACTATGAGACACTAGCCAGCCTGATGCACTCCATTGCTATGGAATGCCACTGATGTGAAGACCTGAGCATCTTTGACCAGCATCCCACTGGAGGTCAATTGAGGGTGCCCTGCTAGCTGCTGCCCACACACACTGTCTGAGACATGTGCATTCATGCTGCCCCCCTCCTGGCTGTACCTGTGAGCAGGTACTGGAGATTTTGACGTCTCTTCTTAGAAGGCCAGGGCACATTTCTGCATGGCTACCATCGTCCTGTGTGGAGCCATTGGCTGCTGACCTGCGCACAAACTCCGATGTTTCAGAAAGCACCTCAGGAAAGCAGAATGCCACGCACAAGCATCCCAGCTGGGTGTACAATGCATGCAGTCATGCATGACACCACACCTGCTAATGGTGCGATTTTCTATCTCTGACATGCATTGTAGATGCTGCTGAGCTGGGCAAGTCAGCAACTCCTAACCAGTCCGCTGCCTTTCATCAATGCCAAAGAGAAGCTATTCAAATGGTATGAATCCTGAAAATGAATGTTTTTACACCCAACACTGTATCACTAATGCCCTCAGGCATTTCACTGAACCACACTCTCACACTCTGAGCTTGGCATCCTGCCCCCATAGAGACCATGGCAGAGCATGCACTGTTTGAGACCAACCTTGTACTAAAATCTGCCCCCAACGTGGAAGTTCTTGCTGTGGAGAAGAGCTACCACAGGGAAGCTATAGAAATACACAAAAATGACAATATCTTCAACAAGAAAGAGGAAAGGCTGAAGGTGAATGGATTCTGGATTCCCATGTTGGAGTGAATGATCACTGCAGGTGGCAAGGGGAGAACCCCAGCGATAATGAACATGGAAAAGTTCTTGGTCGCTGGTGTCCCTAATATGTATAACCTGTGGCAGTGAGCTTAATTCTGGTCTGCTTCCAGCAAACGAGGGTGAAGGTTTGAGAGTGCCAGCCACTCATGCTGGCAAAACGTCAGAAAAATCATCAAACAAACATGGGCTGAAGAACCTGAGACAAGCCAAGAGGCTATTTGTCATAAGCTATCTTCTTAAAATATTCTGAGAACACAGGAAGGAAGGAGAAACATCTTTAATCAGAGGTCACTAGCATTTTTTCATTTTTATAAAAGGATACTGCTGTGGCATCTTTCTGCTAGATTTAAACTGTATGTCAGACCAGGACTTGAACCTTGATTTTCATGGCAATGCTCTTTCTTACTGAGCTATCCAAAAATAATTCAAGGGCTGTTATTAAGTCAGCACAAGAGTTTAGATTTTGGTTGAAATACGGCCATATTCAGAAGAGCATTTTAGTGACCTAACATTTTTTGTGAAGGATATGATCAATCATAGAAGATAAACATTTAAATATCCTGACAACAATTTCATAAGACAGAGCACAGTCTCTGGGTGTTGTTGTTGTTGTGGTATTCAGTCCTGAGACTGGTTTGATGCAGCTCTCCATGCTACTCTATCCTGTGCAAGCTTCTTCATCTCCCATTACCTACTGCCGCCTACATCCTTCTGAATCTGCTTAGTGTATTCATCTCTTGGTCTCCCTCTATGATTTTTACCCTCCACGCTGCCCTCCAATACTAAATTGGTGATCCCTCGATGTCTCAGAACATGTCCTACCAACCGATCCCTTCTTCTAGTCAAGTTGTGCCACAAGCTCCTCTTCTCCCCAATTCTGTTCAATACTTCCTCATTAGTTATGTGATCTACCCATCTAATCTTCAGCATTCTGCTGTAGCACCACATTTTGAAAGCTTCTATTCTCTTCTTGTGTAAACTATTTATCGTCCATGTTTCACTTCCATACATGGCTACACTCCATACAAATACTTTCAGAAACGACTTCCTGACATTTAAATCTATACTCGATGTTAACAAATTTTTCTTCTTCAGAAACGCTTTCCTTTCCATTGCCAGTCTACATTTTATATCCTCTCTACTTCGACCATCATCAGTTATTTTGCTCCCCAAATAGCAAAACTCCTCTACTACTTTAAGTGTCTCATTTCCTAATCTAATTCCCTCAGCATCACCCGGCTTAATTCGACTACATTCCATTATCCTCGTTTTACTTTTGTTGATGTTCATCTTATACACTCCTTTCAAGACACTGTCCATTCCGTTCAACTGCTCTTCCAAGTCCTTTGCTGTCTCTGACAGAATTACAATGTCATCAGCGAACCTCAGAGTTTTTATTTCTTCTCCATGGATTTTAATACCTACTCCGAACTTTTCTTTTGTTTCCTTTACAGCTTGCTCAATATACACATTGAATAACATCAGGGAGAGGCTACAACCCTGTCTCACTCCCTTCCCAACCACTGCTTCCCTTTCAAGTCCCTCGACTCTTATAACTGCCGTCTGGTTTCTGTACAAATTTTAAATAGCCTTTCGCTCCCTGTATTTTACCCCTGCCACCTTCAGAATTTGAAAGAGAGTATTCCAATCAACATTGTCAAAAGCTTTCTCTTAGTCTACAAATGCTAGAAACATACACTTGCCTTTCGTTAATCTTTCTTCTAAGATAAGTCGTAGAGTCAGTATTGCCTCATGTGTTCCAACATTTCTACAGAATCCAAACTGATCTTCCCCGAGGTCGGCTTCTATAAGTTTTTCCATTCTTCTGTATAGAATTCGCGTTAGTATTTTGCAGCTGTGACTTATTAAACTCATAGTTCGATAATTTTCACATCTGTCAACACCTGCTTTCTTTGGGATTGGAATTATTATATTCTTCTTGAAGTCTGAGGGTATTTTGCCTGTTTCATACATCCTGCTCACCAGATGGAAGAGTTTTGTCAGAACTGGTTCTCCCAAGGCTGTCAGTTCCAATGGAATGTTGTCTACACTGGGGGCCTTGTTTCGACTCAGGTCTTTCAGTGCTCTGCCATACTCTTCACGCAGTATCATATCTCCCATTTCATCTTCATCTGCATCGTCTTCCATTTCCATAATATTGTCTTCAAGTACATCGCCCTTATATAGACCCTCTATATACTCCTTCCACCTTTCTGCTTTGCCTTCTTTACTTAGAACTGGGTTTCCATCAATGGTCTTGATATTCATGCAAGTGGTTCTCCTTTCTCCAAAGGTCTCTTTAATTTTCCTGTAGGCAGTATCTATCTTACCCCTAGTGAGATAAACCTCGACATCCTTACATTTGTCCTCTAGCCATCCCTGCTTAGCCATTTTGCACTTCCTATCTATCTCATTTTTGAGATGTTTGTATTCCTTTTTGCGTGCTTCATTTACTGCATTTTTGTAATTCCTCCTTTCACAATTAAATTCAATATTTCTTCTGTTACCCAAGGGTTTCTACTAGCCCTCGTCTTTTCACCTACTTGATACTCTACTGCCTTCACTATTTCATCCCTCAAAGCTACCCATTCTTCTTCTACTGTATTTCTTTCCCCCATTCCTGTCAATTGTTCCCTTATGCTCTCCCTGAAACCCTGTACAACCTCTGGTTCTTTCAGTTTATCCAGGTCCCATCTCCTTAAATTCCCGCCTTTTGGAGTTTGTGATCTCTGTTCAGCAGAAGCAATTTCAAAACATTTAAATCTTGAGTCAACAGAAGATTGGGACACAATTCCTCGGCTTTGACCAATGGCTTCATATTTTATCATAGTTATTTTCTATTTATTTTCGAGCCATAGATAATAAATCGGTTATCTTCTGTGGCGAAGTGTATAGAAATAATTGACTGTGTTATTAAGAAACAGATATTATCTAGGTAATTTTAAATCATTTGTGTACATTTTTTGAATTGTACTTTTGACATAGTGAGTCGTTACAATTGCTGTTTCCTCTGCAACTGATTTTCATATCTTGTACTTACTATGTAGCTCAACTTAAGAGTAGGGTAGTACCGGCGAAGGCAAAAAAAAAGCGATGTGCATAACACTGGCATCTACCTTTGCTGAACTATGAAGGTTGTATCGTATGCTTCAATTGACTTATATCGATTGGTTGAAGTACATGATAAGATTTTATGTTTGTCGCTAGTTTTTCCTTCGCTAGTACTAGTATCCTATTCTTCAATCGACATAGAGGATACAAATCTTATGTTTGCCACCTTTTTCGCTTTCACTAATATTACTATCCTATTCTTCAGTTGACCTATATTTGCTAGTACTATATGTCCCACAAACGTCAACTGAAGTACAGGGTACAAATTTTACATTTGTTGCTAGTATTACTAATCCTGTTTCAAATTGGTCAACTGAAGTACAGGACACAAATTTTACGTTTGTTGCCTTTTTCGCATTCGCAAGTACCAGTATCCTACTCTACAACTGACCTATATAGGTCAACTGAAGTACAGTGTTCAAATTTTATGTTTGTCGCTTTTTTCACTTTCGCTAGTACTAGTATGCTATATGTGACCTATATGTCACGGAAGTACATGGTACAAATTTTACGTTTGTCGCCCTTTTCACCTTCGCTTGTACTAGTATCCTATTCTTCGGTGGACCTATACAGGACACAAATTTTACGTTTATCATAGCTAGTACTTGTACCCTATTCTTCAGCTGACTTATATAGGTAGGTCCACAAAAGTACAGGATACAAATTTTATGTTTATCGCTTTTTTTCGCATTTGCTAGTATTAGTATCCTATTCTTCAATTGACCTATATAGGTCAAATGAAGTACAGGAGACAAATTTTACGTTTTTCGCCTTCACTAGTACTAGTATCCTATTCTCCAGTTGATACTGGTACTAGAGAAGGCAAGAAAATCGACATACGTAAAATTTGTATATATACTGACTGAGGTACTCCATCCCTGTACTCAGCAGTTTGGTCCCATAGTGCTTACCACAAATTTCCATCCCAGTATTAACTACGTCGCTATTTTTGCTTTCACTAGCACTAGTGTCCTATCATACAGTTGACCTATAGTCAACTGAAGATTCGATATTAGCCTTTTCTAGTGTAAAAAAACAGATATACGTAACATTACGTTCGAAATATGGATGTACACGAAATGTGTCCACGATGTCTTTTCTCTGTACTACAATCGTTTATTTCTCAACATTTGTCTATTCTTTTCAATCTTTGCAATGCATCATGTAATGAACGTTCAGTGTGGTAATGCTACACAAGAAACTCGATTTCTGATCATAATTGGTGGCACAAACGATGTCTATTGAACTAAACAGTGCCGTCCGTGACTTGAGGAAAGCCCTGGACACTGTGAAAAATGAAAGTGTAATAGTGACTGGAATACCGCACAGACATGACCTAATAGAAACCTTATATGTAAACCAGGAAAGTATTAAGCCAACAAGCAATTTCGTAAAATATGCAGTGCATACAGAAACACAGACTTCCTAGATGTGCAATTCCTGGAAAGGAAACACTTCACCAGGCATCCTATGCATTTAAACATTAATGGAAAAAAGTTCATAGGTTCTAGAATAAATGAGATGGCTGAAATGATGTGTACAAATAACATCATGCCTATTATTGTACCAACTCATAACCAGTGACGGATACAGAAAAACCTCAAGGAAGAGGCGCTAAAGATATTTTGAGCTACCTTTATTTTTATTGTAATAAAAAATAATCAAGTCACATGCAAAATTTGAGGAAGTTTTATTTAAACTGATTATACACACTTACAAGGAAATGCCATCTTATGGTATAAAAAAGTTACATTTGTGGTTCTCTTCCTTAAATGATGAATTCTACGTGCCTATTCTTCCTGGCAAATTGGTTAATTACATCGTCAATAGGGCAATCAATGTCAGGGTGAGTGTTCAACAGAGCTAAACCATTAAATCTATCCTCCTCCACTGTCGACCTCAACCATGTCTTTGTACGCCGCAATGTTGAAAGAGTTCTTTCTACTGTAGCAATAGATGCAGGTAGACAAGCAAATATTTTATACAGCGTGTACAAAATAGGATAGTCCGACCTAGGACAAACACACATCGCTTGCATAACAGAATCACGATCATTAAGGACGTTTATGCTCGTTTGCTTGTATTGAAGAATCTCTCCCGTTAGTCTCTCAATTTATGTGCCAGATCATTATCGTCATCTTTCAGTAGTTGTGAGGGCAAAAGTATGTTGAATTTTAAATGACAAATATTTTCTTCAACGAAACGTTCTCTCATATCAGTCGTAACGATCCAGTATTGGAATAAATACAGTTCTTTTCCAATATGTCATAGCATCATTATTATGATCTCAGTTTTCCATGTGTCTTTGTCTGCCTGTAAGATGAAGAACACTCATATCCACGTCTAACTGCCTTCACCTCTTCAACTATACGAGCAAAGTGGCTATTAGCATTAGCTCTCATGCCGTCGTACACCTCGAGCGTTAAATCTAATTTTGGTTTTGCCATCGTGAAGTCCAAGCTAGGGTCTTGTAAGATTTTGCTGGATATGTTATGCTCATAATGTCACTCAGTGTAAACAGAGTGATAATAACCTCGCAATTAGAGAGAGCTCGAAGGAGAATATTGGATCCACTGCACGGACATAATCCACCACATCAACGGCTGAGATCGCGAAAGAGCTTCCTGAGAACATCCGAGAAGCTCACCATTTCACCAGAGAAGGCAAGGCTTGAGTTATGGAAGACGTCGATGCCTCACCTACAGACGCCAGAAGCTGAAGAACTACGACCCGGACACAACGAGAGCTGGCTCGCGTGGAAATCTTTAAACAGATTACGATCAGGAGTTGGACGATCCAGAGACAACCTGAAGATATGGGGCTTCATAACAGAAGATACGTCCTGTGATTGTGGGCAAGAACAAACCACAAGCCACATGCTCCAGTGCCTTTTGTGCCCTACATCCTGCGCGAAGTTTGATCTCCTGCAAGCCACTCCAAGCGCCTTGGAGGTTGCAAAGAAGTGGGCACATACAATATAAATACAATTTGTATACATACACTCCTGGAAATGGAAAAAAGAACGCATTGACACCGGTGTGTCAGACCCACCATACTTGCTCCGGACACTGCGAGAGGGCTGTACAAGCAATGATCACACGCACGGCACAGCGGACACACCAGGAACCGCGGTGTTGGCCGTCGAATGGCGCTAGCTGCGCAGCATTTGTGCACCGCCGCCGTCAGTGTCAGCCAGTTTGCCGTGGCATACGGAGCTCCATCGCAGTCTTTAACACTGGTAGCATGCCGCGACAGCGTGGACGTGAACCGTATGTGCAGTTGACGGACTTTGAGCGAGGGCGTATAGTGGGCATGCGGGAGGCCGGGTAACGTACCGCCGAATTGCTCAACACGTGGGGCGTGAGGTCTCCACAGTACATCGATGTTGTCGCCAGTGGTCGGCGGAAGGTGCACGTGCCCGTCGACCTGGGACCGGACCGCAGCGACGCACGGATGCACGCCAAGACCGTAGGATCCTACGCAGTGCCGTAGGGGACCGCACCGCCACTTCCCAGCAAATTAGGGACACTGTTGCTCCTGGGGTATCGGCGAGGACCATTCGCAACCGTCTCCATGAAGCTGGGCTACGGTCCCGCACACCGTTAGGCCGTCTTCCGCTCACGCCCCAACATCGTGCAGCCCGCCTCCAGTGGTGTCGCGACAGGCGTGAATGGAGGGACGAATGGAGACGTGTCGTCTTCAGCGATGAGAGTCGCTTCTGCCTTGGTGCCAATGATGGTCGTATGCGTGTTTGGCGCCGTGCAGGTGAGCGCCACAATCAGGACTGCATACGACCGAGGCACACAGGGCCAACACCCGGCATCATGGTGTGGGGAGCGATCTCCTACACTGGCCGTACACCACTGGTGATCGTCGAGGGGACACTGAATAGTGTACGGTACATCCAAACCGTCATCGAACCCATCGTTCTACCATTCCTAGACCGGCAAGGGAACTTGCTGTTCCAACAGGACAATGCACGTCCGCATGTATCCCGCGCCACCCAACGTGCTCTAGAAGGTGTAAGTCAACTACCCTGGCCAGCAAGATCTCCAGATCTGTCCCCCAATTGAGCATGTTTGGGAATGGATGAAGCGTCGTCTCACGCGGTCTGCACGTCCAGCACGAACGCTGGTCCAACTGAGGCGCCAGGTGGAAATGGCATGGCAAGCCGTTCCACAGGACTACATCCAGCATCTCTACGATCGTCTCCATGGGAGAATAGCAGCCTGCATTGCTGCGAAAGGTGGATATACACTGTACTAGTGCCGACATTGTGCATGCTCTGTTGCCTGTGTCTATGTGCCTGTGGTTCTGTCAGTGTGATCATGTGATGTATCTGACCCCAGGAATGTGTCAATAAAGTTTCCCCTTCCTGGGACAATGAATTCACGGTGTTCTTATTTCAATTTCCAGGAGTGTATATGTACATATTTATTGTTGTGTATTGCTACTGTGAATTTGTATGTTTCTGACTCGAGAATAAATGAACAGTTCCAGATATCGAAACAACGATTTTTGGAGCTGACAGCACGCAGAAAGGACTATTTTATCATATGATTAACACTCGATACGTTTTTGTAAATGCGTGAGCATGAGATATTGTCCAAATTTTCATAGCGAAACAAAGGGGTATCAAAGTGACCAGAATGAGGTCTAGTTGGGCATGAAAATATTTAACTGTTTGAAAGTAATCAGGGTAATTAACGAAAACTTAATTAATAAGCTGAAGAAAAATTGAAATATTTCACGAAAAGCTGCTGCCAAGCTGTGTAAATGAAATGTCAAAAATCTCATCTGTTCAAGACCTAGCTATTTTGCTCATAAAAAGATAAATTGGTGCCGTATTTAATTGTCAAAAAGGCTTCCTTCGAATCAAGTACATCAGGAGGACAAACGAGGAGTGAGTAAGATCATTCTTTCTGAATAAAACTTGAAATTAAAAAATGAAAGAAATGAGTCAAATATTTTATGAAAAGATTTGTGAAAAAGATATAAGTATATCAGAAAAACGTTCTACGTGCCTTTGAATGATGCTCGAAATCATGAACAGAAAATGAAGTGTACCAAATGTTTCCCTGATAGTTTTTATTTCATACTTTTAGACAAATCATTACACAAAACTTTTGACTTAGATTTCAAAAATTTTGCGTGCTTTACTTTTACAGACTATTTATTAGGTCTACAACTTTGCTTCCACCGTTTTGGTTTAAATGGTTCAAATGACTCTAAGCACTATGGGACTTAACATCTGAGGTCATCAGTCCCCTACAATTAGAACTAATTAAACTTAACTAACATAAGAACATCACATACATCCATGCCCGAGGCAGGATTCGAACCTGCGACCGTGGCAGCAGTGCGGTTCCGGATTGAACCGCCTAGAACCGCTCGGGCACAACGGCCGGTTCGATCGTTTTGCAATAGACGGCAGTAACGGCAAGTGGGGTTCGGGTGGTTGCCTATAGGAGTAATACAATAAGCTTGGGCATCTATAAACATAATGCCATAAAAATATTAGTCGATTTGTGATTGGATCATAAGGTTATTCTCGATTAAGTACGTCGACTTACAATCCCATTTCTCACCATCTGCGAGAAGTTTTAATTTTCTGTTTGAAAATGAAGAAATCTGCGGCTGTGGCTCTTAAAATGATGTCGAAGACTGGCATGGCGGTGGAAGACAGAACGTTTTCGTAGCTACTGAAACAGGCGAAGACAGTCACAGGACATCATGATCGAAAGCAATTGATGCGTTCGAGCCCAGCACTGAAACGCAAACGGTCACAATACAGCGATAGATACGTAAAGGTAATTTTGTAGCAAGTCAGTTCTCGACCCCATGTCACAAAACCCGTCAAAATATACAAGGAAACGTTGAACTGAGAAGTCCTATCCCTCCCGCCGTATTCTCCATACGTTGCTCTCTCTGACTATCACCTCTTTCGATCAGTGGCATACAGTCTGGCTGGCCAGCACTTCCGATCATATGCACAAGTGCCAAATTGATTCGATTCATGGATCCCCACAAAAGACGCCCAGTTCTTCCACGACGAGATTTGTATGCTATCCGAAAAATGGGAGAATGTAGTGGCCAGCGATGGGCAATACTATGAATCATATTTTTTTTTGTAAGTTTTCCACAATAAAGCCCCAAACTTTGAGAAAAAAACGGCGGAAGCAAAGTTGTAGACCTAGTAGATTACTTGAAACGCTTGACCTTAACATTGACTGCTGATGAATTACATTCGCAACATCAAATATCTGTAAAATTTCATGGTTCACTGTAATTTATTAGGAATTAAATGTGTGTGATATTCGGGGATAGGTGTGAAGATCAAGTCCTTTGACAAGATCTTAAAAACATACTTAGCGATGCAGTGTAAACAGTTTACATAAAACTTAGTATACAGAATTATACACTCCTGGAAATGGAAAAAAGAACACATTGACACCGGTGTGTCAGACCCACCATACTTGCTCCGGACACTGCGAGAGGGCTGTACAAGCAATGATCACACGCACGGCACAGCGGACACACCAGGAACCGCGGTGTTGGCCGTCGAATGGCGCTAGCTGCGCAGCATTTGTGCACCGCCGCCGTCAGTGTCAGCCAGTTTGCCGTGGCATACGGAGCTCCATCGCAGTCTTTAACACTGGTAGCATTCCGCGACAGCGTGGACGTGAACCGTATGTGCAGTTGATGGACTTTGAGCGAGGGCGTATAGTGGGCATGCGGGAGGCCGGGTAACGTACCGCCGAATTGCTCAACACGTGGGGCGTGAGGTCTCCACAGTACATCGATGTTGTCGCCAGTGGTCGGCGGAAGGTGCACGTGCCCGTCGACCTGGGACAGGACCGCAGCGACGCACGGATGCACGCCAAGACCGTAGGATCCTACGCAGTGCCGTAGGGGACCGCACCGCCACTTCCCAGCAAATTAGGGACACTGTTGCTCCTGGGGTATCGGCGAGGACCATTCGCAACCGTCTCCATGAAGCTGGGCTACGGTCCCGCACACCATTAGGCCGTCTTCCGCTCACGCCCCAACATCGTGCAGCCCGCCTCCAGTGGTGTCGCGACAGGCGTGAATGGAGGGACGAATGGAGACGTGTCGTCTTCAGCGGTGAGAGTCGCTTCTGCCTTGGTGCCAATGATGGTCGTATGCGTGTTTGGCGCCGTGCAGGTGAGCGCCACAATCAGGACTGCATACGACCGAGGCACACAGGGCCAACACCCGGCATCATGGTGTGGGGAGCGATCTCCTACACTGGCCGTACACCACTGGTGATCATCGAGGGGACACTGAATAGTGCACGGTACATCCAAACCGTCATCGAACCCATCGTTCTACCATTCCTAGACCGGCAAGGGAACTTGCTGTTCCAACAGGACAATGCACGTCCGCATGTATCCCGTGCCACCCAACGTGCTCTAGAAGGTGTAAGTCAACTACCCTGGCCAGCAAGATCTCCGGATCTGTCCCCCATTGAGCATGTTTGGGACTGGATGAAGCGTCGTCTCACGCGGTCTGCACGTCCAGCACGAACGCTGGTCCAACTGAGGCGCCAGGTGGAAATGGCATGGCAAGCCGTTCCACAGGACTACATCCAGCATCTCTACGATCGTCTCCATGGGAGAATAGCAGCCTGCATTGCTGCGAAAGGTGGATATACACTGTACTAGTGCCGACATTGTGCATGCTCTGTTGCCTGTGTCTATGTGCCTGTGGTTCTGTCAGTGTGATCATGTGATGTATCTGACCCCAGGAATGTGTCAATAAAGTTTCCCCTTCCTGGGACAATGAATTCACGGTGTTCTTATTTCAATTTCCAGGAGTGTAACTGAGTCAGTAAAAAATATAAGAATGTCCTGGAATCGTACCAAGGACCTTTTCGTAACACGTAATCACGAGCTGTAATGCTAACCCAACACCACACCTAGCTGTTATTTCCTGTTATCTGTCTGTGTACTGATGTCTGTATTTAGCGTATTTAGCCATGTAGTAGTCATTGTTCCGCTTTTATTGGCTGTTAAAAGTTCTTGATCATGTAAAAAAACATTAGTATTTAATTTATTGATTAGATAGTCGAACGCTCCTCTGCTCACTCACGTGCATTCGAAGATTTTGTCTGGTGATGTTCGTAGTTGATGATACTTATGCAATTCTCAATGGAGATTCCTCCCTTTGTAAATTTCTTGCACAGCATTTCTTTACGCTTTATTTTCTCAAATAAACGTAATTTTGTAGCCTTTCTCTCGAGTTACTGTATTCTACAGGTCAGGGACGCCGTTTTATAGAAACAGTTGGTTGGCTCTAAGCAGCCATCTTGTTGCGCGACATGGTCGCTCGCACCCAGGACACCCAAGTTTTTCGCCCTATGCTGCTGCTTGTCGCTGGAGTGTCGTGTATCCAGGCCTAAGGCATTCAGCCTGATCAAGTTGCCTCGAAATATGTCTCCAACGATTGTCTGGTTGAAGGCATATGCGACACTTATCAGTGAAGACAATATGATGGCCAACCTGGACGGTCCATTCGGTATGTTGTGGGGCCCATCTGTACCGCACTGCATGGTGTGGTGCTTGCAAAGATGGACCTCGCCATGGAAGTCGGGACTGAAGTTGCGCATCAAGCAGCCTACTGCACACAGTTTGAGTCGTAACACAACGTCCTGTGGCTGCACAAAAAGCGTTATTCAACATGATGGCGTTGCTGTCAGGGTTCCTCCAAGCCATAATCCGTAGGTAACGGTCATCCACTGCAGCAGTAGCCCTTGGGCGGCCTGAGTGGGGCATGTCATCGACAGTTCCTGTTTCTCTATATCTCCTCCATGTCTGAACAACATCACATTGGTTAACTCCAAGACACCTGGACACTTCCCTTGTTGAGAGCCCTACCTGGCACAAAGTAACAATGTGGACATGATCAAATCACAGTACTGACCATCTAGGAATGGTTGAATTACAGACATCACAAGCTGTGTACGTCCTTCCTGGTCAAATGACTGGGACTGACTGGCTGTCGGATCCCCTCCGTCTAATAGGTGCTGCTCATACATGATCGTTTACATCTTTGGGTGGGTTTAGTGACATATCTGAACAGTCAAAGGGACTGTGTCTGTGATACAATATCCACAGTCAACGTCTGTCTTCAGGAATTCTGGGAACCAGAGTGATGCAAAACTTTTTTTGATGTGTGTATTATCATTATCTATTATTATTTTTCTGTTGGCTGATATTCACAAACCAGACAAGCCGATAAAATAAAAGCTACATGGACTGTAGTGAAACAAGAAACAGGAACTGCGAAACAGATGTACAAACACACAAATCAAGAACAAGGAAAACTTAGCAAGTAACCCGAAAGAATTAGCAAATTATGTGTATATCTACCTCAGCAGCATTGCAACAAAGTTACAGAAAGATTTTTCAAAAAGTGTTATCAGCCATCACAGAAGCATATAGCTAACTTAATGGTATTGCTTTCAGCTATGGCAGAGGAAGTATGAAATGTTGTAAGGGAATTAAAGAACAAAAACTCGGCAGGTTTAGATGAAATGTGTGTGCTGAAAAAAATGCATAAATGGTATCAAAGCTCCAATAACAGAAATCATAAAACAATTTTTGAAAACTGATTGTTCCCTTGCTATCTGAAGCATGCAAAAGTTTTAGCAGTTCACAAGAAAGGTGATGTAGAAAACATTGAAAACTACAGACCAATAGCCCTTTTGTCATTCTTTTCCAAAGTGATAGAGATAATAATGAAAAACAGTGTTACGAGCTATCTAAGCAAATTCAACCTCCTCTGCAATGATCAGTACGGTTTCAGGCCTGTCAGAGGCACAGAATCCACAATAGCAAAATTCAAAAAAGAATTTTAGAAGCACTAGATGAGAACAGCTATGTAACTGGCCTAGACCTGTCTAAGGCATTTGATACAGCTGACCACCAGAAACTGTTGCATACATTAGAGTCACTAAGAGTAAGGGGAAAGGTTAACAAATGGCTTCGTTGATATCTAAAAAAACACAGTACAGTCAGTAGAGATAAAACGTTAGTTTATTTCATTGTGAGTTCCATTGATTCTGATACCAATTATCTTGCAAGGAAAAGCAACAAGTCAGTATTTTTACAATGTCAACAACACAGTAGCACAGAATATGGTTAATTCATGACAAAACTCATTGTAACAACATGGGGCACTAGAAGAAGTAAAAACATATTAACTACATAAGAATTAACACTTATGTATACACATTCAGATTAACAATATCAAAGTATTTGAACAACAATATAACATTACAGCAACGAATAGTTTCATTTATGCTTACATCGAATGGCTATTTCAGTTGTATAATAAAAACTTGATCCTATGTACTAAAAATTTTACTGAATGAATAGAATGACTTTTGTATTAGGTATTCCTTCAGTCTGCTCGTGATCTTTGGTGTTTCAAGAGCAAGACTTTTGATGACACTGGGTAGAGCTTTGTAAATTACGATGCCTGTATAATTTACTCCTTTCTGTACAAGGGTATAGTTTGACTGGTTACTATGAAAGTCTACTTTCGACCTTGTTTTGTGACGATGATATTCACTATTGGTTTTGAAGAGAGAGTGGTTTTTATTAATGAAACATACAAGGGAGTATATGTACTGAAATATCATTGTAAAAGCCTGTAGTTTCCTAAACAGATTCCTACATGAGTGCCTTGGTTGCACACCACCCATGATATGTATAGCTCTCTTCAGAGCAATAAAAACTTTTTTACCAAGGGCTGTTTGCCCCAAAAGAAAATTCTGTAAGCCAAAAGTGCATGGAAATATCTGAAATAAGAAGCTCTTATGGCCTCCTTGTGTGTGGTTGATGCAATTATGCATAAGGCAAACGTTGCAGAATGTAGCCCTTTTTGTAGATCTAGGATATGGTTGGACGAATTTAGCTTGCAGTCTATGTACACTCCCAAGAACTTAGCTGAATTGACTTGATTTATTTATTGTCCATTACATTCTATATTTATATCCTCCGGTTCTTTATGTACCACGTGAAACTGTACAAAATGAGTTTTTTTTTATATTTAGAGAGAGTCCATTATAGTTAAACCATTTCAGAAAGTCCTCAAATGCATTTTCACAGATATTTCCCAGATGTCCCCTGTTGCTTTGTCAACTAGAACAGAAGTATCATTAGCGAATAGGGTGAACTTGCTCACTGATGTGGTGCATTGTGGGAGCTCATTTATAAATATAAGCAACAGTAAGGGTCCCAGTACCGAGCCTTGAGGCACTCCAGTGTTGACTGTGCCCCACTTGGATAAAACTGGGGTTCCACTACTGTCAGTAATTATTACCCTTTGTTTCGTATATGTAAGGTAGGATTTAATCCATGTTCCTATTAATCCACTTAACCTATACTAGTCTGCCTTATTTAGCAGAATTTCATGGTTGACACAGTCAAAAGCTTTGGATAGGTCACATAGGATTCCAAATGGTAACAATTTTATGTTAAGAGATTCGAGAATTTCATTGGTAAAAGAGAAAATAGCATCATCTATTGATAGGCCTTGCCTGTCATTGATTAAGAATGTTATGGTTGTTCAGGTGATTAACAATTCTCCTGTATACCAATTTCTCGACGACCTTTGAAAAACTTGTTAGCAGGGATATTGGGGCGGTAGTTTGTTACATCAATTTTTTCTTCTTGGAAAGTGGTTTCACACAGGCATATTTTAATCTAAGTGGAACAATACCTAGTTTTAGGAGTTCATTAAAAAAATGCGACACAAGACTGCATTTGTATAGCCATCACAGTGCTTGATTATCTTAGATGAAATATTATCAGCCCCACAAGGGTTTTTTGCCTTCATCTCTCTGATTGTCTTATTCAAATGGTTCAAATGGCTCTGAGCACTATGGGACTTAATATCTATGGTCATCAGTCCCCTAGAAGTTAGAACTACTTAAACCCAACCAACCTAAGGACAGCACACAACACCCAGCCATCACGAGGCAGAGAAAATCCCTGACCCCGCCGGGAATCGAATCCAGGAACCCGGGCGTGGGACGCGAGAACGCTACCGCACGACCACAAGATGCAGGCGATTGTCTTATTGATCTCACTAATTGTTATGGGGTTATCTGCATCTGGCAAATTCTGGCGTGTCTCCAGTGGATCAAAGTACATTGAGAAACATATATCAGATACATATCAATATTGGCGTCGTAAAGGAAGTGTATGGGCCCAGTATAGGTTCTGGTATATATAAATGATTACTCACACTATATCAGCCGTGGAGAGACGATATTGTTTGCTGATGACAGCAACATATTAATCAACAGTAAGACATCAGCACAAATGCTCGAAAATTCTACTGAAGTCCTGCGGGATATTGACAGATGGTCACAGGAAAACGAAGTAACCCTCAACACAAAGAAAACAGTACAGTATGTTTTAGAATGAATAGGAAGCAGAATCCCTTAAATTTAAAACTAGATAACATATACAACTAAATTCTTAGGGTTGCACATTGACAACCGAATGAAGTGGAAAGAACATGCTATGAAACTCTCAAAAAAGATATCCACAACATGATATGCACTTAGAGTCCTTGCATCTTCATGCAGTGATGAGTGTCTGAGAACTATATACTTTAGTTATATTCATTCAGTCATCAGTTATGGTGTAATTTTCTGGGGAAACATTGCTCAGAATTACAAAACCGTACTTAAAATGCAAAAGAGAGCAGTAAGAGTTACAGCAAAAAGCAGTAAGTGGGCCCACTGCAGAGAACTTTTCAAAATGTTAGAAATTCTAACTGTTCCTTATGAATTTATATTCCAAACCATAGTGCATATCAAGAAAAATATAGAAAATTATATTACATATAGCAGTTTTTATAGCTATAGTATAAGAACAAGTCACTGTCTTCACATAGGAAAAGTAAACATAAGACTCAAAACAGTGTCTTGTAGGAAGGTGTAAAATTATATTATAAACTGCTGCAGAAAATCAAAAAAGAAAAAACATGTACTGCTTTAGAAGAAATCTTAAACTGTATTAGCAGTAACACTGTTTTTACACTATATGTGAATTCGGTGGTAAAAATGATTGTAAATAACTTTTGTGTGTCAATGTTTAATTTTATGTAACGAAAAACTGTATAAATATGTTAATGTACACAAACTGACAACGTCCACTCATTTTAAATGTCTACAGATGGCTAAATAAATAATTAAATTTGTGGTGACTTGTCACGTCATTGGTCAAAGCCAACATGTCGTATCCTATTCTTCAAAATTCCCCTCTCTTACACTTACAATCTTGGCCGGCCCCGTGAGATAATAAATGCAGTGTCTTCGTTACCGAACACATTCTGTCGTAGCTTATTCTCTTTTTAGAAGACTTCTCGGTGTTGAATACATTTTGAGTGTCATCTATGTCATCTTCCACACTTTCCACATTGTTGTCTTGCAAATACACATACAGATTAAAAGAAACACGCGGGAATGACAGTCATCATTTTTCCATACACTATGGTTGACATCTGTCCAATCAAAAGAATAAACCTGATGTAAACATACACAAACGCGATGATTGGTCAGAAGCCGTAGTACACGTGCACTGGTGTTGTTACGCTCTTGGAATTAGGCCCTACTTATATATTAGTTATATCACCACTAAGTTGCCTTAAATGAAACTTTAAGATCTTCAGATGCCATCAATGTTTTACTTAATCACGTTTTTGGCTACGTAGTTTTTATTTCAAAGATCGTGTACAGTCACAGCATCTGCAGTTTTGTGTTCTGTTTGTCGCGCTGTTAATGCACAGTATGAAAATGGCAGAGGCTCCTTCCATAGTGGAACACGGTTAGAAAGTGCCGAGAAATAGGTTGTTCTTAGTGTTTTTCATAAAGTTACAGAGGTAATTGTCTTTGAAGTTTACGAGTGACTGTATCATATACAACTGATACACAGATATATATATATAGGATGTGAAGTGGAATCGGTAGCGTAACAGATTAATACTCAAATGCAGTTCATGGTTCACTGGTTCATAACTCACCTGAGTCTTTTTTTTTTCGTTCAATCTGAGATATATACATCTCGTAATTGTAAAATTAATCACTTTTTATGAATAATGCACGTCTTCCTGTTTCTAATTAAGTATTGTACGCGAAATTACTGTTTTCATTTCAAATACAAATTCTCAGTTATCGATATTTTATGAAAGACTGCTAATCAAAGTTGCTTAAATTAAGAAAACATAACAATTTAATTTTTAAGGCAAAAATTTAAAACCAAATACTGTTTATTTAGGCTATGTCCATCGTTTTATGCCACACCCGTATGTAAGTATCGTAGAAACATGAAAAGCAATTCTTTTCGTAGCACCGAGTACATCTTGCAGATGCTGCATTTTTACATTTACCACTGTACCATTAAAATATGAACCCAACAGAACTGATCTGAAGCCAAGTTACGGGATTTCGAACGAGAAGTAACAGAACTATTAAGCTGCCAGACGTACTGGAACGAACGCACGCAGCTTTTTCACATGTCACTGCCGAACGCTGGCGGGATATAGAATGGCTCGTCGTAAAAGGAGAAAATGTGGCGCCTGATTGGCTTCGTGGGTTCTATTGTTGACAGGCTCGTTATCTGCGTAGCAGGTGACACTTCCAGAACTGAAATGAATTTCTCAGATTCGGATAAGGAAGGAGCTAAGAGATTACGAGACGAATGACTGTTATTAATACCTTCAGTGACTTCACTATTCAACAGCATGGTTAAATCCCTGCTGTATGATTTCGAATTACACACAGCTCGCTCGGAAAAATTACCCTATGTTTAACTTAGAAATTTTCATAGCTCTTGTCTGGAATTAGAATACTATGTCAGGTGAGAAAAAGAGTATTTTAAGCTTTCCACCTGGTCACCAAAGAAGTGCGCGGTGGGGCTGGAGTTTTTCCGAATATTATTTCATTCTCTTTAAAAATTAAATGACATTGGAAACTACATTGTTTCTTTGCTCGTCTCTTTTCTGAACTGCAACTGCTCACACAATTGCAGGTTAGTTGGAACGCTGGTTGGCCAGTGCTGTCCTAGTGTAATGAGCCAGAAAAGCTGTTGACTATTTGCATGTAACACAGCATAAAATATATCCTTATGATCGTACTTCACTGTACTGGTCACAGCTTGGCTTCCGCTCCACGTGAAACGAAATCCAATGAGATCCAAGCAAACGCAGAAGAATACATGGTGTAATGTTTACATCGGGTTTATTCTTATGATGAACAGATTGTTTCCGTTCATAGGTAATTTTCAGATCATTACTACACAACGACTATCAGTGTTCTTGCCGTATACCACTGAGGCGTATTCTACATATCTTCAACTATGCACTGCAACTCACAAAAATCTGACACATCCATCATTTTCTCCCTTGCCTCTTCAAATGATGCAACATTGTGACGAGAGCCAACACGCAAGCGCAGTAGAAATTTGCTAACAGGACAGTGACCTCGGCGCATGTGCCAAGACAAACCTAATCCAACACGCTACTTAACTCCCAGACTTAATCCTTTCGAACTTAACGGGACATATTTGTCCCACAAGAAGTCCCAAGTAGACTGTTGGGGTAAAGGCGCCCCAATTTAACAATGAATTTGCACATTACAGTCTTTTAAACTTCCCTCCTTGTGTCTGAACTGTTGGAAGCACTTGTGAAACTGTCATGGGGGCATAGTTGTGAATAAACCACATATTCGTGGTGATATTTGCATCGTTTCTCGAAGAAAATCATTGAAATATAGCTACGAAAACGTGTGTGTCATATATAAGTATTATCTACACCCTTTTGTGTTGTTTTAATTTATAATTCGCATGAGTGTGAAAGTTTATCGTATGAAATAAAAACAGAAATAGTGTTTTTGCGACTTGGGATGTATATGTCCCAGTAGTTCTTTTTCTTGGGACATCATTGTCCTACCAGTTCGCAATATAAAGGGAACACACTCTAATAGTTTTTATATTCTTTATTATTTCAGAAACACTGTGACGCAGGACTGAATCAAGGATGGCTTCCGATATGGATAAACGTATCTTGCAGTGGCTTGATGAAGACAATAATGACTGTGTTGATGATTCTGATTTCTCTTGCAGTTCTAAATCACATGATAGCACTGCTTCTAACACGAGTGATTCTGATCACAGTGACCGAGACAACAATGAGGTTTCGTACGTCGGAGGTTCAACTAACAATGTAGTGTAGTGGTCAAAGGTAGATGCTATGTTCAGACCTCGAAAGACTAAGCCAAACATGGTAATTCCAGTTGTATTAGCAAAATTGCATAGGAGTGCTTCAGGACTAGACGTCTTTAGAAAATATTTCCTTCCAGGCTTTTTATATTTATCTCTCAGTGTACGAATCAGAGACTAAAAATGATAAAGAAAACCACAGTTCAGTGCACAGATCTCGGATAAATTAGGTTGGTTCTTGGTGTTATGCTTGTAATGTGTTACAATAGAGTGCCCTCATTTTCGGACTATTGGTCACACAATACTTCAATGGGAAATGTTGCTATAAAAAGAGCAATTTCGAGAGATAGGTGCAAAGTGCTACTTTCTAAACTGTGCTTCAAATTTCTTGAGAAACCAGACACAGCTGGTAAGCTTTACTACCTAGAGCCAATAGTCACTTATCTGAAAAACACTTTTCAGAAAGCGAGGTCGAAAAGTACAGCACAAAGCATTGACGAGTCTATAGTAAAGTTCAAAGGAAGGTCAGCCTTGAAAAAATACCTTCCTATGAAGCCAATGAAGAGTGTGATAGAGATATGGATGAGGAGTGATTCTGTAACGGGCTACACATATGATTTCAATACATATTGTGGAAAGGATGCAAATAATCCGGATGGCACATTGGGTGAGCGTGTAGTTCTGCAGCTCTCAAAAACAATTAGAGACGTTAATGTAATGTTGTCATTTGATAGATTTTTTACATCAATTCGTTTGATGGATACCTTGCAGTTTGCAGCTGTTGGTACATGTATGGCTAACAGGAAAAATGTGCCAAAGTCAACAAAGAAACTTGCTCAGGGGGGAATGTGAGTTCCTTTGCAATTCGTCTGGTACGTTGTGGTGTAAATGGCAGAACACCAAAGAAGTAATGTTGGTCACTAACTGTCATTCTAATGATGTATGTACAGTGAACAGAAAAGCAAAAGATGGGTCTAAATTGGTTGTAGACTGTCCAGTGGCACTGAAATCTTTTAATGACTATATGGGTGGCGTGGACTTGGCTAATCAGATGAGTGCACTGTATGATTTGGCCAGAAAATCTGATAAATGGTGGAAGAAAGTGTTCTACAAACTGTTGCTAAATAGTGTTGTAAATGTCTGGATTTTACAAAATGAAATTCAACACAAGACAGTGCCACTAAAACATTTTCTAGTCAACCTAGCAGAGCAGATGATTGCCAAGGGACAAAAGACTGCCAAGGTACAGAAGAAATCCTCAACTGGGCGCCCTTCTAAGAGTGCAAGAGTTATGCAGAATGTAGGGCTACACCTCCCTGAAGAAGGACCTACAAGAAGAAGGCGTGTTTTGTGTTCCAGCAACAACAAAAACTATCTGCAAAATGTGCCAGCATCCACTTTGCAAAAAGTGCTTTGCAACATATCATATGTAATTATAATAAATCAGACATGTGTAATTCTTATATGCATCTACATCTACATTTGTACTCCGCAAGCCACCCAACGGTGTGTGGCGGAGGGCACTTTACGTGCCACTGTCATTACCTCACTTTTCTGTTCCAGTCGCATATGGTTCGCGGGAAGAACGACTGCCGGAAAGCCTCCGTGCGCGCTCGAATCTCTCCAATTTTACGTTCGTGATCTCCTCGGGAGGTACAAGTAGGGGGAAGCAATATATTCGATACCTCATCCAGAAACGCACCCTCTCGAAACCTGGACAGCAAGCTACACCGCGATGCAGAGCGCCTCTCTTGCAGAGTCTGCCACTTGAGTTTGTTAAACATCTCCATAACGCTATCACGGTTACCAAATAACCCTGTGACGACATGCGCCGCTCTTCTTTGGATCTTCTCTATCTCCTCCGTCAACCCGATCTGCAAGTATAGGTCGAACGAGTGTTTTATAAGCCACGTTCTTTGTTGATGGACTACATTTTCTAAGGACTCTCCCAATGAATCTCAACCTGGTACCCGCCTTACCAACAATTAATTTTATATGATCATTCCACTTAAAATCGTTCCGCACACATACTGCCAGATATTTCACAGAAGTAACTGCTACCAGTGTTTGTTTCGCTATCATGTAATCATACAATAAAGGATCCTTCTTTCTATGTGTTCGCAATACATTACGTTTGTCTATGTTAAGGGTCAGTTGCCACTCCCTGCACCAAGCGCCTATCCGCTGCAGATCTTCCTGCATTTCGCTACAATTTTCTAATGCTGCAGCTTCTCTGTATACTACAGCATCATCCGCGAAAAGCCACATGGAACTTCCGACACTATCTACTAGGTCATTTATATATATTGTGAAAAGCAATGGTCCCATAACACTCCCCTGTGGCACGCCAGAGGTTACTTTAACGTCTGTAGACGTCTCTCCATTGAGAACAACATGCTGTGTTCTGTTTACTAAAAACTCTTCAATCCAGCCACATAGCTGGTCTGATATTCCGTAGGCTCTTACTTTGTTTATCAGGTGACAGTGCGGAAATGTATCAAACACCTTCCAGAAGTCAAGGAAAATAGCATCTACCTGGGAGCCTGTGTCTAATATTTTCTGGGTCTCATGAACAAATGAAGTGAGTTGGGTCTCACATGATCGCTGTTTCCAGAATCCATGTTGATTCCTACAGAAAAGATTCTGGGTTTCCAGAAACGACATGTTACATTGTTACTAACTAGTGTAATAAAAAACTGATTGCATACATCTTGTTTTCTATATATATTTTAGTGACCGTTATTGCTGTTGGGTACTAGTGGGACAACGTTTGTCCCACTCAGTAAGCCTAGTGGGACACCCGTGTCCCACTCAATATGACTACTGGGACACCAGTGTCCCAGGGCCTAATTGCAGGAAGTGAGTTCGGAATTGACAAAAATGTATTCTTAATATTATCAAGACTAATAAAACACTATGTGGTCAAATGAAGAAGTTTCTACATAAAATTTAAAAAATCCATCTTGAAAGGGTTAACATACAAGATACTTACTTTAATTTTTTATTTATGTGTCTAGTTCCATAGGACCAAATTGAAGAGCAAATCTCCAAGGTCACAGAATGCGTCAGTACATGTAATTACAGTATAAAAGTATTAACAGATCAAATAAAATGTTTATGAACCCAAAAAACTCAAGCCATAATTTTTATAAACGCAGCCAACAATATAACATAAGAATCCGCTTTATTTTTCAAGGAATTCCTCAACAGGATTCTTCAGTTTCGATTTGAAATGGCGTGAATTACTGCTAAGATATTTGAATTCTTGCGGTAGCTTATTGAAAGAGGATACAGCAGTATACTGCACTCCATTTTTCACTAGAGTTAAAGAAGTGCGATCCAAATGCAGATTGGATTTCTGCTGAGTATTAACTAAGTGAAAGCTGCTAATTCTTCGGAATAAGCTGATATTGTTAATAAGAAATGACAGTAAAGAATACATATATTGAGAGACCAATGTCAACATACCCAGGCTAGTCAACACGGGCCGACAAGCGGTTTGCAAACTTACACAACTCATTGCCTGAACTGCCTGTTTCTGAGCCAAAAATATCCTTTTAGAATGGGAAGAGTTACCCCAAAATATAATATCATATGACGTAGGTGCATGAAAATAAGCAAAGTAGATTAATTTTCGTGTCGAATGATCACTTACTTCAGATGCTTTTAGAATAGTAAATATGGCAGCATTAACTCTTTGAACAAGATCCTGAGTGTGGGCTTTGCATGAAAGTTTACTATCTATCTGAACACCTAGAGATTTGAACTGTTCAATTTTATCATATGCCCATTCTGTGAAATTGAAACGTTGGTTTTTGTTGAATGTGTGTTAGAAACTGTAAAAACTGAATCTTACAGTAATTTGGGACTAGTTTATTTTCTACAAGCCATGACCTTATGTCATGAACTGCGCTATTTGAAACGGAGCCAATGTTGCTCACAACGTCCTTCACTACCAAGCTAATGTCATCAGCAAACAGAAATACTTTAGAATTACCCATAATACTAGAGGGCATATCATTTATATAAATAAGGAACAGTAGTGGCCCCTACACTGAACCCCGGGGGCACCATCCATTTGACCCAACCCCACTCATCCCCTACATCACAGCCATTCTCAACACTGTGAATAATGACTTTTGCTGTCTGTTGTTAAAGTAACAGGTGAGCCAATTGTGAGCTACTCCCTGTATTCCATAACTATCCAAAATCTGGAGCATTATCTTGTGACCAACACAATCAAATGCTTTATTTAAATAAAAAATATGCCTAGCGTTTGAAACCTTTCATTTTATTCATCCATTACCTTCAGAGAAAAGAGAATATAGCATTATCAGTTAGTAAACGACTTCTACAGCCGAACTGTACACTTGATAGCAAATTATATGATCAATTGTGCTTACGTATACAGCCTTTTCATTACCTTTAGCAAACACTGATGCCATAGAAAAAGATCTAAAATTGTCTACATTGCCCATTTCTCCCTTTTTACAAAGCGGCTTTACTACTGAGTACTGACCATTCTTAAAGAAAAAATTACAAATGTAGCTAAGTACAGGGCTAACATGGGCAGCACAGTACTTTAATTATTTTACTGGGCACTCCCATCATATCCACGAGAGTCCTTAGTCTTCAATGATTTAATTATTGACCCAGTCTCCCGATTGTCAGGTCACAGAGGAGTATTTCAGACATCAATCACAGAAGAGCATTTTCCAAGAGAGTTATATGATCCCCTATAGAAACTAAGTTTTTATTTAACTCACCAGCAATGCTTAGATAATGTTTGTTAAACACTGCATGTATATCTGACTTATCAGTAACAGAAATATTTTTACTACAAACTGACTTTATATCATGTGCTACTGACCAGGCACTTCCTCATAACTGAGCATACAGTTTCGATTTTAACCCAGGAATTACCTATTCTATTTACATACCACATACTCTTTGCCTTCCTAATAACATTTTTAAGCACCTCACAATACTGTTTGTAATGGGCTACTGTATTTTGATTGTGACTAGTTCTAACTTTTTGTTATGATTCACACTTTGTTCTACATAATCCCCTTATCCCACTAGTCAGCCACCAACGTTGCCTTTTACTGCTAATATGCCTTTTAGAACTTTCTAATTGAAAACAACTCTCAAAGAGCATGAGAACTGTGTTAAGGAAAGCATTTTATTTGTTATCTATGTTATCAGCACTAAAGATATCCTGCTGCTCTAGTTCCTTAATGGAGTTTAAAAAAACTCTCTACTGCCATTGGATTAGCTTTCCTACATAGTTTGTAATTATATGTAAGATTTTTTTGAGTAAAAAAGCCTTTTAGTGTTAAAATTTGTGCACCATGGTCTGAAAAGTCATTCACGCTTTTACTGTCTATGGCTGTGCTACAGTTCACCTACACCATAGCTGGAAAAAAAGAAAATTCTGCATCAGATCATATGAGTTTAGGAGATCTACCAACATCCCTTTTTTTAATCATATACAAAATTAATATTGATGTCACCACATATAACGAATTTTTGGTACTTCCTATAAAGTGAACTAAATCTTATATTTGTTGCTTTGTACACCAAAATAATATACCTGAAAGATTATGAATATAAATTGATTACTAATATAGATACCAAAGTCAACACTATAATAGTAAAATTAATATAAGAAAAGAGAACTCGGATAAGGTAATATTTACATAGAAGAAAAGAAAATGAATTGTCTCACACTAGGTTACTGTTTACATTTTATATATGAAAAGCTACATTATGGTCATATACAAAGTAAACTAAGCACTATAGTATAGGAAATCTGCATATAATTCGAAGGAATGAATAATTCTTGGGATGTGCTCACTCTGTGAAAGCTACAAGATGGAGTAACAGCACTATGTCTCATCTTGGAAGGTACCTGTTAGTTTCACGTGCACTCATTGTATGAATATGGAAGCGACGGAAAGGGTAAGTCGAAGCAGTAGACATGCTCTTAATATTTGTGCTGTCACAAAAAAGGGTTGAGTTCTGAGAATTAATCACAAAATGATGAACTAGAAACATTTTCATACTGAATGAAAAGATGTGAATGATACGTTGGTTAGCCTTCCAGCAATTACGTACTTAGTTGATGGGAATGTTGCAAGGACACTTCTTAGAAATGATAGTGAATGTCCCTGTTGGAGAACAATGAGCAGGTGATTTTGAATCTTTCTTATAGTTCTTCTTATTTTCTCGATGTTTCTTCATTTTCTCCCTGAAGGCTTTCTTTCTTTCTTTGGCTCACTTTGGTTGGTATGGTTTTGGTCCCATCTCTGGAATAAACATCCACTTATCAGTTTTGCTTCTGAATGTATCCCTATCTGATCTGTTTGTTACATCAATTTTTTGCTTGTGTCAAATCCTTCTTAACTTTAGTTACCTGAGATATTGATCCTTTAAGGGATGTCACATAGTCCAATAGACGTTTAGTTAGTCTGTTTACAGGTAATCCGTCTAGGTGTCCATACAACTTCATTTGTCTCTGTCTAATGCCAGTTTCGATCTTCGATACTTTTTCTGTTGTCTAGATGGTTTGCTGTCTGTATCCGTCTTGTGTGCATCGTGGTCCCGGAATTTTTCTAATAATCTTTCTCTCTACTTTCTTAATTTCTTGTAAATCTAGTTTTCGATTCAATGAGAGTGTTTCACTTGAATATGTTTCACTTGCATGCATTCAATGAGAGTGTTTCACTTTCAGTTTGATTGCTGTGTTGTTGTGTCTGATTTTAGTGTCTTTTGAGAGGCATTTTTTGTAATACATATTTGAAACAAGTCTGGACACTGTCTTGATTTTCTGAAGCCTGTTATTTTTGTGCTATTTTTTCAAGTTCTGATGGTTCAATAATTTCACAGACATACTTAACATGTTTGACTCTGTTGATTTCACTATAATATGATTTAAGTTTCGGGATATCCAACTTGGAACACATGAATTCAGTCTTCTCAAACGAGAGTTGTAGGCCAAACTTTTCTGCACATTCTTTGAGGGTCTTGATTTGTTTTACTGCCGTTTCTTCACTGTCAGTTAGAATCGGTAAGTCATCTGCAAACAGTAAGTATGGAACATTCAATTTTCCTTGACCTCTTCCTAGTGCAGTTCGCTTCCAAAAGTTTTATTTTCTTAGTTCCATTTCCTATTCTGTAATTACTTTGTTAAAATTATTTTGAATAATAGTCTCGAGATTTTCTTGGATGGTTTGAGTGATCTCTTTTAAGGAATTTGGACACGGTTCTTCAGTAGTTCAGCTACAATTCCATCTTCTCCCAAAGGCTTATTATTTTTGAGCTTTTTAGTGTGCCTACAAATTTCTTGTTGAGTTGGTGGAAGTGACATTTCATTTATGTGTTCTGGTTGCAATCTGGAGAATTTCGTACTTGGTTGTGAGCAACTTGGAAGATGTGAGGAACATCTGGCTAATTCTTGACAACTTTCTTTGTTAGTTAGTGCCAGTTTTCCATTTTGTTTCCTGAAGTGTATCCTTGGATTTGATTTGCGAACATTTTGTAAAAGTCATGTGTTTTGTGGTTCCTAAAGGCTTCTTCAATTGAGCTTAGTCGTTCATAAAGATATTTTCTTCTAGTTTGTCTAAGTATTCTAGAGATATTTGTTTTCTGACTCCAAGAAATATCTCTTGTGTGTTTTCTGATTTCTTTCAATTCTAGTTTAAGAAGTCTCATTGTGTCTCTTCTATTGCATTATCACAATTCGAATTCCATCATCAGTGCTTCGATTTTTTCTTTAATGGGATCAGTTCTCTTGCTTTCCGTATTTTTTTGTTTGGAAATCTTTCCAGTTGTTTGTAGGTTGTTTTTCCAGTACGACTGTAATTTCTGATTCTTGATTTTTTTTTTCAAATCAAATTTGGGAATTAGTGTGTTTTTCTTTGGTGTTTCCTTTTTGGTGTGAATTTTAATTTTGACTCTAGTAAGATAGTGATTAGAATTTATATTTGCCAATCGTCGGACTTGAATGTCGTGTATTTGTTTTTAGAAATCGTAGGAGATCGCAACATGGTCTATTTGAAATACACCTAGCTCAAGGATCGGGGATCGTCACGTTTTTTGTTTCTTAGGTTTCTTTCGAAGTGATGTTGACATGATTTTTAGATTGTTTTGTTGGCACAACTGTATAAGCCTGACGTATTTCTTTTTCGTGAGTTTGTTTGCAGGGTAATTGCCGATTGCTTTTTATATTTCCTCTCGTTGCCGAAGAATTTTTGCGTCCTCCTTCAGAATTTTGGACATTTCAGTTTCAAGTTTTTCCCAAAACTTTTCTGTCTTCTCTTGTTCTTTTTTCTTGTCAGTGTTGTTATTAGGTGCGTGAACATTAATAATTGTATATGTTTTGTTGGTGTGCTTAATTCACATGGTCATTAGTCTGTTGCCGATTTGATTTACATCTGTAACACAGTCAAGGATGTCCTTATTCACAATAAATGCCAAGGCTAATAATGCAACTCCTTTGCATATTTTCTTGTCTGTCTTGCTTTTAGAGATATGGTGGTTGTTGTAGTCTGTTGTTTCCGAATCGGCGAATCTAGTCTCACGATATGCAAGGACTTGAATTTTCTGTCTGTTGAGTTCTATTGTAATATTCGGTGATTTGCCAGTCTGAATAAATGCTTGGATGTTGAAAGTACCAGTATATGTGTCAGATTTTCGTGGAAATTTACCAGAGAACCCCGACTTTCTCTGTCGTACTGGCCCAAGCTCCCCAGAATCCGATTGCTTGGTTATCGCCACAGTGCAAGTGGCTTGACCACTGGGGGTAACGTATTATTCTGCTTGCAATTAGGCTCTAGCTAATACTGCTTGAATAGAACCAAGGATTGTTATTTCCTGGAGCTCAGTGTTCAGCTGCACCTCACATTTTGAACATACGCTGGCCAGAGTACCGGTAGTTACCACAAAGACGTGTCTGGACTTTTAAATATGCTTTATCTTCTTTATAAAGCTTACCTCTTTCGCCAGTTCAACAGTTCCGATGGTCTGCATCTCCGCTTTCACTACCGTTGAAGTCTTCGCCGTTATCCTGGCTAGGAACCCTTATAAGGTCAGGTGAACCAAGGTTTTTAACGAGGTGTTCCTCCTCCATTTTCAACCGGGCTTGGGACCAGATAAGGCAGAGGTGTGCATGTTGCATGAGAATATAAAGAAGTTACAGTATATGAAGTCGAGGTCCTGTACTATCAAAGGATAAAAATAAGGTGTTGGACCATACATTGAAGAATGCAAGTAACAGATATGAACACCGTATACAAGTGTTCAGGACACAATTGCACATGATCACGGCTTATCTGAATGTCCTTCCACGAACATTTCTTTTGACATAACCTTCGAGGCAAAGTAGTTACAATATACATGTTATAGTACATAGGAGCTGTATCCCTGAGAGTATAAATGAAGTGTAATCATTATAGATACTTTTAAGCAAATGACATTAATAAACTTGTTGCGTAGCTATGCTTGCTTGTAGTGGAAACGTGAGAGTGAAGAAACGCTGGGGTTAAGCGAAGTGATGGTAGTAGTCCATGCATATCATCAGACATGCAGTTCGTCGCCTTCTACCAAGTTATCGACCCGAGGCTGCACTGCCGTAGTTACACCAACATTACCGCAAGGCACCTGCGAAACGAACGCCATTTAACTTGTGGAGAGGTGACCGCACAGATTACGGGTGACAGTTACGCCACAGTAACGTAGCAAAAGACTTTAATTCAACCATGCCCTTTTCGGTCGTGATGTCTTATATACTGAATTTTTGAAGATTTGTAAATTTCGTGTAGATTAATTTACATAAATGAAGCTGACACGTGCAGCGGATAAATAACATGTTAACTTGGCCACAAATAAAGGGATTTGATTCCCAGGCAGGCGAAATGTACCGTAGTTTAAGTCGTATTTTCATATGAAATTTGATTTTTTTATGGTATTTATGTTTGTAAAAGGCACCACGACTGTATACTGACGTCTAGTAATCATGTACAACGCCAGTGTACAAGTAGGGAGCCAGTTGTGGATCGATCTTATTTTGGTTTACGCATAAAGAATATGTTTTTTTAAAAAGTGTCGGAACACTGTGCAGGCCAAAGATGCAATATAAACATGCCCACGGCGAAAGGAGATAAATACGAAAGGAAAAAATTACCATTCTAATGTTTCTTTAAGCCGATATCAAATTTTCCACTCTTCAACCATCTGTCTTTTTCCGTCCGTGATTTTGGATGGTCGTGTGGCGTGAGGGAGCTATGTGCGAGGGCAGTTCAATAAGTAATGCGACACATTTTTTTCTGAAACAGGGGTTGTTTTATTCAGCATTGAAATACACCAGGTTATTTCCCAATCTTTTAGCTACACAACACTGTTTTTCAACGTAATCTCCATTCAATGCTACGGCCTTACGCCACCTTGAAATGAGGGCCTGTATGCCTGCATGGTACCATTCCACTGGTCGATGTCGAAGCCAACGTCGTACTGCATCAATAACTTCTTCATCATCCGCGTAGTGCCTCCCACGGATTGCGTCCTTCATTGGGCCAAACATATGGAAATCCGACGGTGCGAGATCGGGGCTGCAGGGTGCATGAGGAAGAACAGTCCACTGAAGTTTTGTGAGCTCCTCTCGGATGCGAAGACTTGTGTGAGGTCTTGCGTTGTCATGAAGAAGGAGAAGTTCATTCAGATTTTTGTGCCTACGAACACGCTGAAGTCGTTTCTTCAATTTCTGAAGAGTAGCACAATACACTTCAGAGTTGATCGTTTGACCATGGGGAAGGACATCGAACAGAATAACCCCTTCAGTGTCCCAGAAGACTGTAACCATGACTTTACCGGCTGAGGGTATGGCTTTAAACTTTTTCTTGGCAGGGGAGTGGGTGTGGCGCCACTCCATTGATTGCCGTTTTGTTTCAGGTTCGAAGTGATGAATCCATGTTTCATCGCCTGTAACAATCTTTGACAAGAAATTGTCACCCTCAGCCACATGACGAGCAAGCAATTCCGCACAGATGGTTCTCCTTTGCTCTTTATGGTGTTCGGTTAGACAACGAGGGACCCAGTGGGAACAAACCTTTGAATATCCCAACTGGTGAACAATTGTGACAGCACTACCAACAGAGATATCAAGTTGAGCACTGAGTTGTTTGATGGTGATCCGTCGATCATCTTGAACGAGTGTGTTCGCACACTTCACGATTGCAGGAGTCACAGCTGTGCACGGCCGGCCCGCACGCGGGAGATCAGACAGTCTTGCTTGACCTTGCGGCGATGATGACACACGCTTTGCCCAACGACTCACCGTGCTTTTGACCACTGCCAGATCACCGTAGACATTCTGCAAGCGCCTATGAATATCTGAGATGCCCTGGTTTTCCGCCAAAAGAAACTCGATCACTGCCCGTTGTTTGCAACGCACATCCGTTACAGACGCCATTTTAACAGCTCCGTACATCGCTGCCACCAGTCGGAAGTCAATGAAACTATACGAGACGAAGCGGGAATGTTTGAAAATATTCCACAAGAAATTTCCGGTTTTTTCAACCAAAATTGGCCGAGAAAAAAAATGTGTTGCATTACTTATTGAACTGCCCTCGTACATTTGTGTAAAAGTTTTTTACCATACATCTTCTGGAAAAGGAGGCAGTTGCTTTCATTTCTAAAATATTCCCATTGAAGCACAAGAACAAGCAGCCTTATAGAACAATGGCAACCTTAATTGTGATTGTATTTTATTGCGTTCTTTATGAGGGCGATGGACGATGTTTCCGTGTCTTCAAGAAAGAAGAGGTAAATATCATTGTGTTAAGAGAAGTAATATACTAGTCAATTAGACTGCTTCAGTGATAATCGTAGCGAGAGACTGTGGAGTTGCGAACTTAGACGCGTAAATTTTAACTGGTGAAAATATCCGTCAGCCATACGCTTAGAAACAATCCACGTTATTCGCACTTCCCTTACGTCGCCAGTGCTCAAGTGGCTACTATACTTCCCAACCATATATTACACAGGAAGAGGACAAGAACAAAAGGAATATTCTACACACAACAAACAATCAATAGTGCAATAAGGCAAAGAAATCAAAGTTCTCCGGCTTTTCCAGAGACAATGTACACGTTCCCCACATTATGGTATTTTAATGAATTTTCATTAGATTTTCGATGTTATATCTGTCTCCCAGTTTCATCTATTTCCTGGATGAGTATCTGTTTTCATTGTCTACTTCCTACAAAGTGCTTACCGGTTCCTGTTGGATCACCGAAGTTAAGCGCTGTCAGGCTGGGCTAGCACTTGGATGGGTGACCATCCGGTCTGCCTAGCGCTGTTGGCAAGCGGGGTGCACTCAGCCCTTGTGAGGCAAACTGAGGAGCTACTTGATTGAGAAGAAGCGGCTCCAGTCCCGTAAACTGACATACGGCCGGGAGGACTGTTTGCTGACCGTATGCCTCCATATCCGCATACAGTGACTCTTGTGGGTTGAGGATGATACGGCGGCCGGTCGATACCGTGTGGCCTTCCAAGGTCTGAGTTTAGTTTAGTTTAGTTTTACACACTGCTTAAGTCAACGCAAAAAATCATTTGTCTGCATTGGTAGCCATTCCCATTAGTGTCAAATACTTTGTGGCAGCTTCTTCAAAAGTGGTGTCGAATTTGGTAGACTTTGTTGATAGGTCTGCATGCTTCTTTGACAAACCTGAGGATAGGAAATAACAAATTTGACAAACAAGTCTGAAGTGCTGCATGTGGCTGCAGTGACCACAGAGTTAATAACCATGGCTCATAGGGTATGTGCCACCAGCAGTTGAAATGATACCTGTGTTTGTCGACTGTTGATGTATAGAAGAACTGTGATTCTTCATATTCTCCCGGGGTATTTGTTGCTCGAACAGTCCACGAGTATACTGCCGGTTCATAGTGTCCAACGGGCACAATATTTCGGCGATCAGACATGTCGCCATCGTCAGGTGCGCTGACGAACTGAGCTACTGAGGGCGGGCGGCCGATTTAAATCCCTCCCCCCGCCGGCCGCTCTCTTCGCCGTCCGCGCCCGCGCGCCGGCGGTCGCGGAGACGTGGGCGTCGGAATCTGTCGTAGCGTCGGTGTGCTTGCTACGTCCGGCCTGGTCGCCAGTTCGTACTTCTTGCTGAGAGTCTACTTAATTACATTCAATGCCGGGTCCGAAGCCTTGCTGAGATTGTAGCCGCAATCTCGGTTGATAAGATCTTCCCTGGTGCGAATTTCGATAGCCTCCCTTCTAACGCTGTCCCAATATTTTGAGGTCTGAGCCAGGATCTTGGTACGCTCATAATCCATCTCGTGTTTCTCGGACAAACAGTGCTCTGCTACCGCCGACTTATTTGGATATTTCAGTCGAGTGTACCTTTGATGTTCTCGGCAACGATCTTCGATGGTGCGTACTGTTTGTCCGATATAAGTCTTCCCACTCTCACAGGGAATTTGGTATATGCCGGCCTTCCTCAAACCGAGGTCATCTTTCACACTTCCCAGTAATGCCCGTGTTTTATTGGGCGGGCAAAAGACGGTTTTAACTCGGTGTTTCTTTAATATACGGCTGATTTTCCCAAATAGTGCGCCATTGTACGGAATAAAGGCAGTGGCTACCTCTTCTTCCGTGACTTCATCCGTCTCCACAGTTTATGCTGTCTAATCTGCCATTCCGAGTACCCGTGTTTTCGGAACACGGTTTTGAGGTGTTCCAATTCCTGGGGCATGCTGTGTTTTTAGTACTCCATTCCTCTGAGAAGGGTGATGGCAACTGTCTGCATGCAGGCACAGGTCAGTGTGCGTTTTCTTCCTGTACACACCATGGCTCAGGGTACCATCAGCTCTTCTCTTGACCATGACGTCCAGCAATAGTAATCTTCCTTTTGCTTCGGTCTCCATAGTGAATTTGATGTTTGGATGTATGGAGTTTAGGTATGTAAGGAAATCCAGGAGCTTCTCCCTACCATGGGGCCAGATGACGAACGTGTCATCGACATAACGGAAGAAACAAGTAGGTTTCCAATTGGATGACGCCAAGGCTTCCTCCTCGAAGTACTCCATGTACAAATTCGCGAACACCGGCGAGAGTGGGCTGCCCATTGCGACTCCATCCGTTTTCTCATAGTATTCCCCATTAAACTTGAAGTCAAGACATGCCTAAAGAGTTCGGTGGTCTTCGCGTCAAATTTCTGCCCAATAAGCTCGACTGACTCTCGTAGAGGCACCCTGGTGAATAGTGAAACTATGTCGAAGCTCACTGGGACATCAGTGTCTTTCAGTCTGAAGTTGTCGAGACGTTTCACGAAATCCACGGAATTACGGATATGGTGAGGGCATTTACCTACATAGGGGCTAAGTAATTCAGCCAGATATTTTGCCAGCAAGTAAGTAGGTGCCCTAATGTTGCTGACAATCGAGCACATAGGTACCCCTTCTTTGTGGACCTTAGGGAGTCCATAACGTCTTGGTGGTACAGGTCCTTGAGGTGACAATTTCTTGGCGTCCCCCTCTGGTAGATCCACGTCCCTGAGTAGAGCTCTGGTCTTGTTCTCCACCTTCTTCGTGGGGTCAGCGTTGATCTACCTATAGGAGTCGTCATCTAGCAGGCGCTGCATCTTCTCAATGTAGTCCTTATGGGAAAGAACAACAGTGGCATTGCCTTGGTCAGCAAGTAAGATAAGAATCTCAGAGCACTCTCTTAGGTCCCGAATGTCCACTCTCTCTCTGCTGGTAATGTTAGTCTTCGTAGGTTTAGTTCTGGTCAGAGCCTGGCAGGTTTCCTGGCCCACTTCTTCTGCTGCTTCAGGTGGTAATCGCACTGCAACCTGTTCCACTGCACTAACGATGTCCACGACCGGCGTGTACCTAGGAGTGGGAGAAAAGTTGAGCCCCTTCTCCAGAACCGAAACCACCTCATGAGACAGCTCCATGTCAGTGAAATTGATGATCGTCTTGCATGGTGCCTCCAGCGATGGTTTGTCCGAGAGACGTAAGAATTTCGAAATCTGACGTCCAGTGGCCTTTTTATGTGCAGAATCGGCTGTCGTCCAGGTAACACCATCCACCCAGTCCCAGATCCACGACTTAAACTGATTGGCCAGTTTAAGATGAAGTTTAAATTCCTGGGAGTTGTATTCAAGGCTGCAGCGAGTAAAGTGCACCCTCTCACGTACCAAGGCAAGGCTGGCCCGTCTCTTAATTCTCTTGGCTGCTGCAAAATCGATGTGCTGCGTGCCCTTAGCAAAGTTCGGCACAATCTGCTCGGTACATCTCTTCAGGAATGCAAGAGCACTCAGCAAACGGCATCTTCGGTGGCGCAGCTTGTCGAGTTTCTTCATGCTGCGATACATCTCCTCCCTGTAAAGGTATATGATGTGATACTTCAGTTTCTCCCGGTGTATTTGTTGCTCGAACAATCCACGGGTATACTGCCGGTTCATAGTGTCCAACGGGCACAATATTTCGGCGATCAGACATGTCGCCATCGTCAGGTGCGCTGACGAACTGAGCTCCTGAGGGCGGCCGGCCGATTTAAATCGACGCCCACGCCTTCGCGACCGCCGGCGCGCGGGCGCGGACGGCGGAGAGAGCGGCCCGTGGGGGGAGGGGTTGGCCACTGCCTTTATTCCGTACAATGGCGCACTATCGGGGAAAATCGGCCGTATATTAAAGAAACACCGAGTTAAAACCGTCTTTTGCCCGCCCAATAAAACACGGGCATTACTGGGAAGTGTGAAAGATGACCTCGGTTTGAGGAAGGCCGGCATATACCAAATTCCCTGTGAGTGTGGGAAGACTTATATCGGTCAAACAGTACGCACCATCGAAGATCGTTGCCGAGAACATCAAAGGCACACTCGACTGAATTAACCAAATAAGTCGGCGGTAGCAGAGCACTGTGTGTCCGAGAAACACGAGATGCATTATGAGCGTACCAAGATCCTGGCTCAGACCTCTAAATATTAGGACAGCGTTATAAGGGAGGCTATCGAAATTCGCAACTGGGAAGATCTTATCAACCGAGATTGCAGCTAGTGCGAACTGGCGACCAGGGCAGACGTAGCAATCACATCGACGCTACGACAGATTCCGACGCCCACGCTTCGTGACCGCCGGCGTCGGGTGCAGACGGCGAAGAGAGCTGCCCGTGGGGGGAGGGGATTTAAATCGGCTGCCTGCCCTCAGGAGCTCAGTTCGTCAGTGCACCTGACGATGGGGACATATCTGATCGCTGAAATATTGTGCGCGGGTAAACACTATGAACCGGCAGTATACCCGTGGACTGTTCAAGCTATAGAAGAACTGTTTGACTGTGACCATAATCATAAAGCATTCGTGGGCACTGTCAAGTTCTACCATCTCAGAGACTATTTAAATTGAATATATCATACATGACCAATCATGACACAGCTGTGTAAATGCAGTCACTCTTCTCACAATGTGAGGCATAAACTTTAGTGCATTAGCATCGTGTGAGCAGCAAAATCAGAAATAGCACAGTAGTGGAACTAAGATTGCATGCAATGAGTTCTTGGGTTAGTGTCATATTACTGGAAGTATAAACAAAAATTAATGAATATGGGTAGGGACTGCACTTGTGTACAGAACCCGGTAGAATTGGCTGCTGTCCATAAAGAGCTGGATGCGCATTGACCATGGTCAACAGGCTTCAGGCCACTGTCCTAGATTGTGGTGGCACAGGAGCCCATAGACAATTGCTTTGGCGCCACAGGAGCCTGTAGTGTTTCACCGGATCCCTGATGCCCCAGTGTTTCCCAATTCACACATCCCGGCTGGTCGACACTTACCTGATGGTGACTGGCAAACAGTGGAGGGTTGCAAATCACTGGGCCAATAGCAAAAGTATGTATTACGCATAATATGACAAAGAAAACTGGAGGAACAACATAGCTTGCAACAATTTACAGATTATCAACAATAATTTCTACAATATCTTCATTTATAACAGGAAGATTGGTGATGGCTTGAATGGTGTTGTGCCAATACGTTTTCTAGCAGACTTCACTGTCCACGGACAGATGAGCCAGCCTGCTGTCTGCTAAATTTTGGTGTGTGGACTAGAAAAGTGCTGAGGGAGCATGATGCAAGCCACTAGCCTGGTGCAGTGCAGTGCTGGTTACCTAGGTCATGCTCCCTGGGGCACTCTATACGACTGGAGGCGGTACCTTGTCAAAACAGGAGTGGGGCAAGGATAGATGATGGTGATTCCAGCCTAACAGTGTCTGTCGTCGACTACAGCCCACATCACAAATGCCTTCACACCAGCTGTCGACCCGATGTGTGTCATTCAGTCTCATCTACAACTGTCCGCTGCCTCTGCTAGCCACTGGTCTATGGGCCACAATGAGAACCATTGCTGCTGTGGTCTGAACTGACACTACGCGGCTGGGTCCTCCTGCAGGCTGATACCAAGGGAGTGTCTACCAACGGTCTCTGATTAGAGGGACCCTTGGTTCACAGTCCATGCCTAGGTGCCTCCTGCACATGATGCACTGCTGCACACTGACACTGCACTCTTCACCAAGTTTCCGGGTTTGGGACACTGTGTACCACATCCTTACATTGCCAAATCATGCTATGGGCCATGCCTGCCAGCATTATAAACTGCATGACTGCTGGTTGGTGTGTGCAGTGCCAGACCGGCCATGTTGTATCAGCACCAGATGTAGCATCATTGGGACACAGTTACAGCCCAAGGCTACCTCACCATTGTGCTTTGTTGAGTGGAGCACCTACACCACTGCCACATGCTGCTGCTTGTTTCCTGGGGCAGGTATTGCCCCCCAGGTTCAACGAGAACATCCGTAGGAGATGTATGATTCCTACTTTGTAAATATGTTGTTGATAACCTGCTCTTATAATTCCATGACGGCCAAGAAACTGGTGCTTCACATCTGCCACTCTGATAACCATCATGAGATGACTTCTTGATGTTTTATGGTGTCAATAATGCTTGGACCAACCCGACTTCATAATAACTGGTCAGAAGTGACCAGTGACATCGAACAATGACGTAGATCCACATTCCACTCCATCAGTCCAGAATGGTTAGTGGAAATAAATTGTCATTTCTGGCTGTGCTTCCTTCAAGTATTGCACAATGTCAGGTCAACCAGAAGTGTGAACTGTTTTTACACTGAAATTCATAAAGGTTGATGCAGCAGCAGACTTGAGGGTGTTCAATGATAATACAGGAGGTACTTATACAAGTATGCACCGTGTCCAGCATATGCAGTGTATTTTACTAGGTCATTGTGCTGCCTGTTTTCAGTCATCACCTGTAATTTGTCTTAAGTGTAGATGGTGTGGCTGGCTGCATGTTGGCAGCAATGCCCCCCATCACTTCAATTTGTAAATAAAAAAATAATTTCATTTGAAGTATACGAATGACCAAATTATGTTTAACATGAGATGCAATGACATATGTACTGTGAGGAACGACTTGGTACAATTGTATAGAAGGCAGAATAGTTGTAGGTATTTTGGAAGCAATTAAATGGTATGTCGCAGAAACAAGGTGAATCTATCAAAAGTTTTATGGGTAGAATAAGAAAACTCAATGTTAATACCTATGAATTAAAGGCCTATGAGAACACAAATAATGTCCATCTGCAAATAGCAGAGTTGAGTGCATTAAAACTCATTTTTACAGGGATTAACACCTGGTGTATCAAGGAAAGTATGCATGGAGCTTCCAAGGGATTTAATTGGTGCCATAGGCACAGCAACACCTTTAGAGGAGAGAGAAGAGCTAAGTCGAGTCTGTAATAGGAGAAGTCTTTCTTCTACTTAGGTCCATTGTGAATGTTTGGGCCACACATGGTGAGATTGTCTTCAGCCACAATGTAGGAAATATGAGAAAGTTGGGCGTCAATAATGGGACTGTGGACATAGTTAAGGGCATAAACGTATGGGCAGTTTGGTAATAACCAGCCATCAAATGGCAACGGGAGCACGAAGGCTGCTGAACAGTGCTCCCAGTGATTCTTAATGCAACAGAAACCTATGCAGAAGTAGAGTTCTGCTTGATTGGCATAACAGATGGAAGGGAAAATTGTAATGTGTCTGTGGCAAGTTTGGGCCTCATGGGAAAGAGATGTTTAAACACTTCACAATATAAGTTACATGAAGCTGGGGTAGATGTACATCCACAAGATTCAGTGATATTAAGTTTTCAGGTGCGGCAAAAAGTTTCTCAGAATGTGTAAAAGTTTTGCCTCATACAGGTGACAGTAACAACCTGTTCTTGGGGTTAGATTTCCTTTATCAGCATAACCCCAAAATTCACCTTGGACAACATGTAGAAGAACTTGGTGGGCTTTGTTCCATATGGGATAAAACTGTTGTCAGTGAAACACTGTCGCAAGTTTTGGCTTCCTATAAGGATGAAACAATTACACTGTGTGCAAAAACACCAAGGATCAATTACTGTGGTAAATTACCACAAGGCAGAGTGAAACTTCTATGGATGAAGATTTCTACCTGTAAACATGTTGTGTGTAACTGAGCCAGTGGGAGAAAATGATGAGTTAAGATAAAGCACGGTTTTTGTGCACATGAATATTGAACGTGTATGTGAGATGGACAGTGAGTGAATGGTGCCTGTCAGTACTGATAATTTTGGGACTGAAGACATGGATTTGTATAAAGGGTTGTTGGTTGACAATTTAGATGTTCTAAACAAAGATAATTCACTTAGGACAAATTCAAACTCTAGCCATAAGCAACCCATGAGTGTAACTGAGTTAGTTAAGAATGTGAATCATTTAAAATGAATGGAGAAAGTAGCAATGAAAGAGTTGTTGCCAGAGCTTGGGGATGTGTTTCACCCTCGTAGATCTTTACGAGTGACCCTATTGACATAACACAGAATTTGGACTGGGACTGAATCACAGGAGTATCATAAACTATATTGGGTGTCCAATCTCCTACATCCGGTGAAGAAGGAAATCGTTAACCAACAATTGCATGATGGCAATTGTACCACTAGTGGGGTGTACTGATGGTGATTTGTGCCAGGAAAGAGCTTGGAGAGAATGAAGAAAAATCAGTTTTGCTTTGACTGCAAATACTTCAATAACTATGTGCTTAAGGATGTATACACAGTCCTGAACATAATGGAAACGCTGCACTATTTGGGGCAGTGCAGGTATTTTTCCAAAACGGATCTACAGAGCAGCTATCATCAGCTAGAGGTAGCGTAGGAGGACTGGCCGAAGTCAGTATTTAAGGTTTCTTGGAGTCACTACTAGTATTGGCAAATACCATTTCGATTGAAGAACCCACTGGCCACATTTCAACAGTTGTTGGACAGTGTGTTGAGAGGATTGAAACCAAAGCAGTGTATGATGCATTTGGATGATATCACTGTGCTAGCAGAAGACATGAAACAGCATGTGAGACATTTGAGGGAGGTACTGAAGAGTTTACACACAGAATATCTAACTCTTAATTTAGAAAAGTGTCACTCTGCACTGTAGTTATTAAATTATGTGGGACATGCAGTTAGTCATAATGGGGTACAGATAGGTTCTAGATTGGTGATCAGCACACAAAGCTATCCAATGTCTTGGACAGGGACTGAATTGCTGTTGTTTTTAGAGTTAGTGAATTAGAAAATCTACCCTGGGATTTGCAGAAATAGCATGACCTCTCAGACAATTATTGACAAAAGGCGTGAATTTCTATTGGAAGTGTGAAGGCGCATTTTCGCAAGCTGAAGGAATTGCAGTCAACTAGTGCAGTATTAGTATTCATGCACTGAGCTGTGTTAGGTCAAGAAGTAAGGGAGAAGGAACATCTTGTTCATCTATGCGTCACGAAAATTGAACGAAGTGTAGAGGAACTATTCTACCACAGAGGAGATTTAGGGACTCATACGTGACATGAAATACTTCCACTGCTATTTGTATTGTAAAAAGTTTAAGGCAGTAACAGATTACACAGCATTGAAATGGTTATTGGGATTAAAGAATCCATCTAATAGGCTAATGTATTGAGTGTTGAAACTGAACAAATCTTATTTCAAAATAGTCCACCTGGTAGAAATCATGGTATTGAAGATGGCCTCAGGAGGAAAATTGGTGTATTATGGACTGCAGGTTGTACCATTATGGAGTGGTAAAAAGTGTAACCTCTCATGTGACAGTATCATGGTGCCATTTTTCAACACAACGATGATTGTCCACTTGTTGCACATATCTCTATGAACTGTCTGCATGTTAGTGAGGTACTTCCACGGCTAACAAGATCCCCACATCTGCCCCATATAGAATACCTTAGAGACCATCTCTGACATCATCTCCACCCCAGAGCCAGTATCCAGGATATCAACACTAGTCACAACGGTTGCGGGCCAGCTTGCCTCAAGTGAGGAAACAATGGCTTTATGGCACTCTTCCCAACCAAATCAATGCGTGCATCCCAGTCAGAGTGGGTGTGATGTCATACTGATAAGTGGGCTCATACTGTCAAGTTATTTGCAGATGTGACTCATTTTGTAATCACTGCAATCGCTTTGTGTTTCCTTCTGACCTGTGAAAATTAATTTTGTTCTTCTTCCCCTTCTGAGTGCATCACTTTCTTTGTCAGACAGTGTCTATTATAAGCCCCACAGAATCATATGTCAATTTTAAGATTCTTAAAAATAATGTAATTATATGGCCATTGATCAAATATTTTAGTACTAAAGTACCAGTTAATCTGTAACTACACTTACAAGCAATTTTTGACTGTAATAAAACCCAATAAGTATTTGATGAGAAATTCTTGTCATTATTAAGAATTTGTTAAATGTACACTTTGGAAAATGTACAGGATGTCCATGGAGAAACGGCCAGTATTCAGAGATATGACAAGGATGCTCATTTGAAGCAAAAACCTTTTTATTACATATGCCCTATTCTGAACAGTTTCCTAGATAGAACACAACATTTAATGTACATTTGTTTTTGGATTAGTGGTGTGCAAGTATGTGTCTTACCCATCCAAACTCCTGGACATTTTGTTCTAGCCAAACCTACCTTGTTGAGGCAGCACATCTACACTAATGAAGAGTATGCAGGTATGATATATGTTTATGGTTTATGAAATGGCAGTGCTCCTGCTGCTGTTGAACAATACTATTGATGCTTTCAGACATGTCAAATTCCTGACTGTAGAGTCTTCACCGTAGTTTTCAGCACATTGCATAAAAAAAGGTATTTTCCAAGTTCTCTTTTTTCCTTCTGAATATGTAGTTCAATAACCTGTGCAGGGAGAGCAAAATGTTGTTGGATTGGTGCAGTGTAGTCCTACTACACGCATGTCGACTTTCTGTACATATTAATGTCCCACGAACAAGCATGTGCCAAACAATGAATACTTTGTAAAACATGTTTTAATTTTTACTTTGAAGTGTAGTATGTGAGTAAACCTGACAATGTATCAAGTAATAAAGAAACCATTCGGAAAAGGACATGTGCTCATATGATGTTTTTTGCTTCAAATCATCATTGCTGTCATATCCATGAATACTGATGATAATGCAAGAGTACCTTACTAGCCACTCCTATAGTTTATAAAAATATTGGGACTCAAGGATGTCAATTCAGCTGAATTCTAAATGTCCGTATTAAACAGGTTTTGACTTTGCCAGTATATAGATGGCTGATAAGTGTTTTGTATAACATTAAGTAAATTTTTTGTCTGAAATATTAGAGGAAGACAGCAGCTAGTGCATGAAGAGCTACTGTTTTCACATATAGAATCTAGAAGTCTTTCCTACAGTTTCTAATGAGACTAGGTTAGTACATCTCATGATCTGTTACATACTTTACAGTGGTTACTTTCTACAGTTAATGCATAACTTGAATCATATCACATCACTGAATGCTCTCCTTGATGATGATATTTAAAATATGACACATGAATAAAGGACGGAATGACATGACTTGCCTTTGGGAGTCCATTGTACCTAAGCATAAAACTGTGTTGATGTGTTGTTGTTGTCTTCAGTCCTGAGACTGGTTTGATGCAGCTCTCCGTGCTATTCTATCTTGCGCAAGCTTCTTGATCTCCCAGTACCTACTGCAGCCTACATCCTTCTGAATCTGCTTAGTGTATTGATCTCTTGGTCTCCCTCTATGATTTTTACCCTCCACACTGCCCTCTAGTACTAAATTGGTGAGCCCTTGATGCCTTAGAACATGTCCTACCAACCGATCCCTTCTTCTAGTCAAGTTGTACCACAAACTCCTCTTCTCCCCAATTCTATTCAATACCTCATCATTAATTATGTGATCTACCCATCTAATCTTCAGCATTCTTCTGTAGCACCAAATTTCGAGAGCTTCTATTCTCTTCTTGTCTAAACTATTTATCGTCCATGTTTCACTTCCATACATGGCTACACTCCATACAAATACTTTCAGAAACGGCTTCCTAACACTTAAATCTATACTTGATGTTAACAAATTTCTCTTCTTCAGAAATGCTTTCCTTGCCATTGCCAGTCTACATTTTATATCCTCTCTACTTCGACCATCATCAGTTATTTTGCTCCCCAAATAGCAAAACTCCTTTACTACTTTAAGTGTCTCATTTCCTAATCTAATTCCCTCAGCATCACCCGACTTAATTCGACTACATTCCATTAGCCTTGTTTTGCTTTTGTTGATGTTCATCTTATACCCTCCTTTCAAGACACTGTCCATTCCGTTCAACTCCTCTTCCAAGTCCTTTGCTCTGTCTGACAGAACTACAATGTAATCGGCGAACCTCAACGTTTTTATTTCTTCTCCATGGATTTTAATACCTACTCCGAACTTTTCTTTTGTTTTCTTTATTGCTTGCTCAATATACAGATTGAATAACATCGGGGATAGGCTACAACCCTGTCTCACTCCCTTCCTAGCCACTGCTTCCCTTTCATACCCCTCGACTCTTATAACTGCCATCTGATTTCTGTACAAATTGTAAATAGCCTTTCGGTCCCTGTATTTTGCCCCTACCACCTTCAGAATTTGAAAGAGAGTATTCCAGTCAACATTGTCAAAAGCTTTCTCTAAGTCTACAAATGCTAGAAACGTAGGTTTGCCTTTCCTTAATCTTTCTTCTAAGATAAGTCGTGGGGTCAGTATTGCCTCACGTGTTCCAACATTTCTATGGAATCCAAACTAATCTTCCCCGAGGTCGGCTTCTACCAGTTTTTCCATTCGTCTGTAAAGAATTCGCATTAGTATTTTGCTGCTGTCACTTATTAAACTGATAGTTCGGTAATTTTCACATCTGTGTTGATGTACTACATTAAATAATTCACAGGTGATTTTCATGACATCTTCAAATTTATTTTAAATGAGTCACAGTCAGATTTTCGTGTAAAAGGCAACATTTGAGATGGACTATTTATGACAGACATTGCTAACAGACCATGGGAACAGGGTGCAGGTTGCAGGGAAGGGCAGGGAGGACAAGGAGGACAAGGAGAGGGGGGGTGGGGGGGTGGGAGGCAGTTCGCCATGGTCAGTGAGTGAGATAAATGATGAAGTCAGTCTCTCTTTCTCTCTATGCAGTATGACTAGAAATCACCAATGCCAATATTATATGACATCTGACGGCTGGATGGAATAATTGCCCCAAAGTAACACCACTGTCAAAGCAGATATATAATCCAAAATGAATTTTTCACTCTGCAGCAGAGCTTGCACTGCCTGGCAAATTAAAACTGTGTGTTGAACTCAGGACCTCTGCAAGGTAACGAGTTGAATTTTCACTGTGGCAAAAAGTTTTAATCTGCCAGGAAGTTTCAGAACTACACTGATGAGCCAAACTATTACGAACATTGCCCAACATAAGATTGCAAGCTGTGGCATTTCAGTCATGCGACACAGTAAGGGAAGTGTATAAGTAGAGTAGAGATGAATGGGGATTTATTCTAGCTGAGACACGGGTCACAAAGGGAAAAATTCACTGATATAAATGACATTGACAAAGGGCACATTGTTTTCACCTGGCACTTGGGAAGTAGCATCTCAAAATCGTTGAAGCTGGGGGCTCTTTGCGTGCTACCATTGTGAGCATCTATGGAACGTGGTTGACGGTGAAACCTGGTTCAGGCAAAAGGTGTTGGCGTTGGACATCCACATCTCATCACAGAATGTGGAGATCAGAGGCCTGTCCACTCTGTATTGCAGGACAACCAGTGATCTGACGACAGGATACAATGTTAGCACAGTCACAATTGTTTTTCAGAACAGTGGTCAGAATACTGTTGGACACAAAGCTCCACAACAGATGACCTCTGCATGTTCTCATATTGACCCAACAAGGCACTAATGGTTTCATCAATATTGGAACATGAATCAGTGGAAATATGTCACTTGGAAGGATGAATCACAGTTAGTATTGCACAAGATCCTTGGTCTTGTTTGGTTATGCTCTCATCCAGGAAGATGGATGCAGTAAACATGCACTGCATCATGGAGACAGGCTGATGGGGGCAATATTATGGTGGGAGGGCATTCAGCTTGGGCTTTCATGTGACCTGTGGTAGTAATTGAAAGCATTACGGCAGCTGTGGACTATGTGGACATTATTGTTGACCAGTTGCATCCCTTCATGCTTGGTATCTTCCAGCAGGATATCTGTCCACATATCACATTGCAAGAGTACAGCTGCAGCAGTTTGACAAGCACAATAGTGAAACTCATGTTGATGTCATGGCTACCAAATTTGCTTGATCTGATCCCAATGGAACACGTGTGTGACCAATGGGGTGCCAGCTCCACATCCACAAACCACTGGCTTGTAATTTGTGGGAATTCCGACCGGTGCTTATAAATCTGGTACCACACACACCTCAGAAATCTACCAATGAATTTTAGAATCAATGCCACACAAAATAGCTGCTACACTGTGTTCCATAGATGTTAAGTAGGTAGTGATAACATTTTGGCTCATCAGTTATGTTGTTGCTGTTGTAAGCATCAGTCTGAACACAGGTTTGATGAGCTCTCCACATCAGCCTATTCTGTGCAGTTCTCTTTATCTCTGGGTAATACTGCAACCTACGTCTATGTGGACCCGCTTTCTGTCGCAAAGACGCAGCCTTCCTCTACAATATGCACCCCACCAAAAAACCTTCATCTACTGCTCCTCGATACCTCAGAACCATCCACCTATCCCTTCCTTAAGTCAAGTAGTGCAATAAAGCTCTTTTCACTCCAAATCAATTCAGTTCTTCTTCACTAATTGCTTAATCTAGTCATCTAATTTTTGGCATTCTTCTATAGTATCACATTTCAAAAGCTTATATTCTTTTCTGATCTTTACTGTGTGTTAATATTTCACTTCCCTGCATGGTTATACACCAAAAATATACTTTCAAAAAAGGCTTCTTAGCTCTTAAATTTATATCAGAATTTAGTATACTTTTCTTTTTCATCAGTTTGCAAAACCAAAAGATTACATACAAATTTCAGTATGAATTACACAAATCTGTGCACTTGGTTGAGTTCCTAGCACATCCTTTCTTTTACCTAACACTAGATCATGTTCATATTCTTTCCTGTGCTGTCATTTTTCTTAAAATCTTTACTTGGAATGTCCTCAATGTATCACTTCATATAATTTTATCCTTTTCCACACTTTTCTTAACTTTGCTATTTTATGACTACAGACTTAAACGTCAAATCAGGATGCTTGTAACAAATGGTTTATTTTGGCCTTCATTGAGTTGGACAGTGGAAAAGATGACCTAATTCACAACCAACAAGAGAAACGAAATCTCTGCTTTGTAGTTTGTGTTGATTGTTGGCAACATTAATTAGGAGTTGCAGGTGGTTTTGCGATGTTTGCTCTCTCACGTTGCTACAATGCACACAAATGGAGAAAAACAGTAATATACACAAATGGTAATACAGTGGAATTCTGAATCACATTTTTCGAATGTTTTGGCTTACTGTGGAGTTTGACAAAAGTTCTCTTACATTACTGTAAAAACAGAAAAAAACTCCAAATTCTTTAGATAATACTTTAATATTACAGGATTTTCTTCTACAATGTGAAACTGAATTACATTTAAAAATAATCAAACTGTTAAACAAAAAAGAAACACTGAAGTTAACAGAACATTTAGTTGTGCATCCAGTACTACTATCGCAGTCAGCTTATAGTAACCATTAAAGATATACAGGTATATACATTTATCACTAATATCTCATTAGTAATTACAATAAAGTCCAGTAATAACGAAGTGTACAATGACTGTGTTAAGTAACAACTGCAACACTATATACACGTAATTACAATTAACAAAAGTCTTAACTATCTGTCTGTTTTCTTTCATTACACCATATCAGTGGTGTATAGGTACATCACAGTTGTGCTATCAAAAGGACCTCAAACACATTTTCACATATCAAAAACAAAATAAATATTCCAAAATAATGACTGCAAAATAATCTACACTCTTACACTATAAATTCAATGTATAATGAGTAACAAATAAAGTAATCATCTAAACAACGTATTCTGCAGTGTAATAAAATAGAAAACAAACATTAATATCACAGAGGTGAGATTATCATTAAGGCCGGGACTAGAGTAAAGTTTAAACTTGAAGAATCACTCGCAGAAGAAACCAGCTTTCATGTACGAAAGAGCAGCAAACAAAGTTTATATTAATATTAATGATGAAATTTTGAAGAATTTCTGAAAGGAGACAAAAAGAAGAGTTGGCAAGAGCATGCAGAAGGATAGCTACAAATTAAGATCTATGTTAAGTCAGAACCTTAAGGTAAACATCAGAGGATGTAACAATCTTCAGAATTTCTGCAAAACAGGTGGCAGTAATTGCTGTTTATTAGTATTGCTCTATTGCAAAAGTAAGTAAACTCTGTAGGATTAGTTACATGTCAACTGAACACACAGATGAGTTGACAATAAATCTCAGGTTATCTTGACAAAGGTAGAATTATCTTAGAAAAATCCTGGACTGAAATACAGTACTTTTTGAAGATATAAGGGGAAATTTTCCATGGATTTGCTGTCACTTCTGATATTCCACATGAAGACTCTAATGATAACCCTCTCTAATGATAACTCTATCAATATAATGTGTTAATTCTTTGCAGGTTGCTATGACAAGCACACATCTCTACTTTCAGTTCTGCTATAGCACCCTCTTCATACCAGCCCAGTGACAAACTTCATACATAAAAATCTTATAAGCAGAATTGTTACATCTCCTGTTGACAAACCAAAACAGAGCAATACCTCTAGTTTAAAAAAAAAGCCTCAGTGTGTACTAGAGGTGATAAAACATTGGTATCCTGTCTGTAACTTCCTGTTATTTTCTCTGTGACATACGAAATAACCCCCAAAAAGTTCTTTGCTGAACTCAGTTTATATAATAGGAGCAAATACATTTGATTGCCTCTGAATTTTCTGTAAGAGCACAAAATGAGTTGACTCTATGTTATGGCTTATGGAAATGTCTGACAACTATATGCAACAAACAGTCAATAAGTAACACCGAACCCCTGATAAAGGGTAGATACAATTCAGCAGTGTGATGCATTAAATGAGGATAATTTTGACTATACAGTAGCACATTATCATTTCACAATATGGGACAGTCCTTGTACATTTTGGCACAATATAGAGCTGTATGAAACCAGTCTTCACACTGATGACATTACTTCATGCTACTGGCCAATTGTTTTGTTAGCAAACTACCATCAGAAAAATGTGGTTTGGTGAAGTGGTGAAAGTCATTCTGTAGGGCATTAGCCACATCTGAGGGTAGAAGATGAAACACTGTGTTCACAACATATGGAGAGGAATATAAGCAAGTAAAGGGAATGAAACCAAAAACTCTGTATGTGTAAAAATTGCTAACAAAAAATGAAGGAAAGTAAGAAGGAAGTAATAAGTCTTGACTGAGCAATGATGTTTAGAAATTAGGGTAAGCCATAGATAATCTATTCTGTATCTGCAACTGGCTTACAACAATTAATGTTGGCTACCTGAAAATAAGATTACCAATGGCTCCAAAATTTCTTACCATTGGCAATGAGATTGCAATGAAAATGCATATCTTCTTGTCAGTAACTTCTGCACAAACTATTAGATGAATAATGAACAAAATGTTTGCATGACACAAACAAAATTATTTTGCGATATTCTAGGAAAATCTGAATCTTATTTGTGTAGAATCACGCACTGTTTAGAATGGCGGACTCTTATGTTAAATCCACTGGCCGAAACCCATTTACAGCAGGTGAAAAAACAGACGACATGCCACACTGTATAATAATCAGAGCATAAAAACAATAAAAGAAATCTCTGGTATATATTATAGTAAAAGTGTAACTGTTAGTACAGTCAGGGTTTCACAGCACCTGTGAATTGCCTGCAAACTAAGAATTAAAAATGGTGGCTAAAAAACCGTAGTAAAATCATGTAAGGACAGTTCTACAAATCACCAAACACTGGTGCATTATTTTCATGATTCTATTTTTTTTAAATTATATAGTTACTTTTGTAATGCTTAAAAATCATTTGCAGTTTACTCATGGTTGGGTTTAGAGAAGAAATTTTGGTATCAAAAATTTGGATACAGATGACCATGCTCTCTATAGTGGAATATTCTTGCTGGAAGATTTTTTTAAGTTAGTATTGGCAGCTTTAAATAGTACATCAAGCACAAGGGGACAAACTGAAACATGTCAACAAATCATTAATTGAGTAACTAACACTAATATGGACATTGCAATTCCTCAGCAAAATTGGGTGTGTGTTACCATAATCAGAAAATCTGTTGTTGATAACTCGAAAGGCAACATTCCTTATTAAACATGATCACTACAGATTCATCCAATACAGAGCATCCAGTCCAATAAAACTCAACATTTAAGCAAATACAAAAATTAGAATTGTTTGGAATATAAAACACAGCAAGAATCATCTTCCTTTTTTTGATACCTGTAATGGCAGAAGTATAAGCTATCGTTTTTTCACCATTTCATGCGAAGCCTGTTTCAATTAAAGAGCATAAGCTGATAATGGATCAGACTCACAGGAATCGAGGGACACTCAGGACAGTGTTCATTAACATATTCAGACCTTCTAGTTACAAAAAAATGCACACAGCCAAAGAGTGTAGTCTGGTAACACGAGGGTACATGGATGACTGTTCATGAAATCAGCTACCTGAATACCACCTGCTCTTCAGAAATTCACAAACAAATATCTGGTCTCTAGAATGTGCTAGGCTCTTGGCACTCTCCTCTTGGTTACTTACAGTAATTTGTACTACTACTCAGTCCTTCTATATTTCTTCCATCTCCCTTCATTATTCATCTGTACATGCACATTCTTTCTGTTCTTTCCATTGTCTTCTTTATTATGTTCTTCTTCAAATTTCTTGTTTGTTAACTTTATTCTAAGCATTCACATAGATTAATTGTCAATCTGAAAATAATGTGCTGATCTCCATTGTTTAATTTCTGTTGTACGGTAACTTTTTGATGCTGCATTACATTCTACCAGCTGTCATTTTTTATTTCCTCTTTTTGGTTCCAAATGTTTAAGACTGTATACAATTTCCATCTCTCTCTACACTAACACACACTGTGTCACTAATTAACATTTTTCCTTTATAAATTGGCAGTTACATTAAAAACAAAAGGGTGACTGAAGTTTGAGGTTGGTGAGAGATGATGTTATTGTAAAACAAAAATCCACCACAGGTAGTTTAAAGGTTATGGACATATATTTTTGAGAGAGAGAGAGAGAGAGAGAGAGAGAGAGAGAGAGAGAGAATGAGGGGAAAGCTGATATCTGCAAACTTCTGATTAAAGGTTCTGGTGTTATTCTATTCATTTGCAAGTATACACTAGATTGATGGAAAGTTCAAATTGTATGCTTGACGGGCATTATAACCAAATATTTTACAAACTGCACTATTCCATACACATACTCTAAGCTTCAACTCAGTACCACCATCTCTCTTTCCTTTCAGACTTTCTAGACTCTCGTATGATTTTGTGTGACTAGTGCCTCAGGGAGAAAGGATACAGAGGATACAATGAGGAGTTAGGCTCCTCCACAACCCTAGGGTTTTTACTGTTCGTGAAGTATATGCTTTGTTAACCGCCATCGCATAACAGCCCTGAGACCATGGAAAAAATTTTGAATATATCTTGGTACAAGTACTGGAATGGTACATAATTTTGACTGATCACATATAATTCAACAGTTTGGTTCTTGAAATGTCAATAGACATTAAAAAGACAAACTAAAACTCTTAAATCGGTGAAAATGATGGGTTAACACTATTTCAAACATAAAAACAACAGAACAAAATTAATGTCAATGTATTCACAGCCAAGTGCATTAATTGTTGCCTATGCATTTATGTAGTCCTACCTTTGCAACTGGTATAGGAACATATTACTCAATATAAACAAATTATGAAAAATTTTTACAGTCATTATCAGAGAAAACATTAAATTGTAATTCAATATCTGGAAAGTAGACACAGACTTCATGACCACATCTGCCATAGGTAGATATGTATTCTCTTCAGACAGAACCCTATTTTGGTCATACCAAAAGAGACTGTGATTACTCGTCTCAGGCACCCTATTCTGGGTGGTATTACTTGTTTCCTGCTTATAATGCTTGTCTGGTATAACATAGCAAAATTTCAAGTAAGTGTTTTTAAGTTCATGTTCTTATTCTTGCAGGACAAACATCTATATTATCCACTGCAATGGGAAACAATCAACAGAGTGAAGATTTCAGGGACTTCGAATTTTTCACAAACATCTCTCCATTTGAATCTACACAAAACAATGTCTCAAAGAAAAAACTAAAGTGAATCAGATGGCAGCAAGAAGTATTTTATGGTAAACAAATCAGCAGTATATGATGAAGCTGAGTGGAATTTCTCTCTTGATGATAAGAACTGAGGATGAAAGATTACATAAGAGATTCTGTCAACTTCAATTTTTGATCGAAGTTTTCACATTGAACGGAGGTTTCAGCTGATTATTGCTATAAAGCAATTTTGAAGATGACTAACTAATACATATATATTGTAAGGAAAGATTGAAAGAATGTAATTAATACATAACAATAAATAATTACATGGGTAGTGCAGAATATTTCTGTTGAAGACAAGAGGCAGTACATATGTTTGGTAACATGATGGGTTCCTCTGTCAACATGCTATTCAATAAGTAGCTTGAATCCTACAATTTCAACACCATGGAGAAAACTGTATCATTATATTCATGCTTATCTTACACACTTTGCCTTTCAGTTCTGTAATTGATGTGTACAAATGTTTAATTATTCTGTGAGGTTGGTTAATGTACAGGCACAGTAGCATTTTCCTAGTTTGCTGTCTGTTTCAGCATGGAGTAAGAGAAGATTTTTAGCCTTGTCTCTGCATTTAAGCAGTTGTTCCTTCTGCAATTCACACATGATTGGAATGGGAGGGAAGCCTTTGTGTGGTAGCATGCTAAGTATCCTTTACCTTGCACTTTACAGTCTTTGCAGAATATGTATGTATTGGCGATCTCTTAGATACCATCAGTTATGATATTTAAATTCCCCAATTTTTAATGGCATTGGGCATTAGTAAGTGTTTTCTGGGATATATGTTAGAATTTGTAATTACTGATTTTGTCCCTGGTGAGGGGTTCCAGATGTATAGAAAAGCCACACAAATATAGCTTGAAACTATGCCGTATCAATCATGCAAGTTCTACCAAATGCTCATGCTGAAGAACACATTGTCAACATTTCCTCCCTGACAGCTGTAATGAGGCTTGGTGTCAAAATAAATGTTCCATACAGAGTAGAAATTATGAAAAATTCACTGACATATCTTTGAAGGTATGGTGTTGATTGTGCAATGGAAGGATAAAAGATGTGTATTTATTGTCAAAGGGCATAAGGCAACATTCAGAGGAAACGGTTAAAGCATGATGCAATTCTACTAAAGTCATTTCAAATAACGTTGTTAATTCACACAAGGAAGAGAAGGGTGAGGTAGGAGGAGGCCTGGAACACTGGATGACACTGAAAATAGATGAAATTATCAGCAAATTAAGAAAGAGGCACAGGACAAAATCAGATGAAATACAGGGAGATGACATCTGAGGTCAACACCTGAAATATAATGTGTTTCAGTATGCAGCAGGAAAGTGGGCATGGAACCTACTTATGAGCACAACAAATTCAGTTTTTGCAGAGTTTTTAACACAAAAGTAACATGCACTTAGATAAAAAAAGAACACAAGTAATTTATATGAACTGAAAAAAAATCTCATACAACAAACAAAATTTGGTCCTCAAAGGTCCATTTCAAGACAGCAATCTCTCTTTCAAAGAGAAAGGCACTGTTCATAGAGGATGCATCTCAAAAGGGAAAATTATTTTTAGGGTATACAAACAAGTTAAATCAGCACATTTGAATTTTGTAAGCAAGGCTTTGTATCACAGAATCAGGTGACTGCTGTCCATTACACAATACTTCTTCCAGCAAAAAAGCCATTGTTGGTAACTGAATTTTGGCTCACCCCCTTTATCTCTACATTTAACTTCTGGTGACTAATGCAACTTGCGAAGTCAAAGCTGAATTTTAATGTGAAATTTTATATCTATTCTTTTTCAAGTTTTAGTTACTGAGGAAGTGGATTATACAGTAAGCAGGATGTACATACAGTAAGTAAGGATGTACATACAAACATTTAGAACTGTTTGATTAAAATGCTGATATATGAGCAAAGGAGAGGAAGATGTTGAAAATGAAGTTATTTTATTCTCCTAAACTGAAATGTGCACTTTGGAGTGGGGAAAATGAAAACCATGTGCCAGACAGACATGCCCCCAGATACTTGTCTTCCACAGGTGACACAGTCATCTGAGCAAGTAATTTGTAATTACTCAAAGTTCCAAACTTTCAGTGCCTCTATCTCATTTTTACAAACCCCAAAGTGAGTGTGTTGCATACTGGTTTCCCAAGTTGAAAAACTTGTTTGAAGTGCTATTTCTTAAGCAAAATTTTCTCTCTGCAATATATGTGCAGGAACACTTAGGTGGAGTTTGCAGAAATATCGAGAATATACTGGCTGAATGAAGCTTTCACTTGTCTATGAGCCATATTTGGATAATAGATCTGTATTTTGAGTTCTGATTTGGTGCTCAATTTTAATCTGCCACAAATGATTATTTTATTCTTATTCAGCTATTTCACACAGATACGGCAAAATACTACAAACATACTGCATGGCTTAGTATATTTGCACTGAGATAACCTTTAACCCATTTTATGTAATAAAACCAATAACATATTGACTCAGTTTGACACACTGTCAAGAAATGTAACTTAATTGAAGCAAAAAAAAAAATCTATTTATCAATTTAGATAAAAAGTTAAATGACTTCTTAATATATAACTACAACGTAAAAGAAAGAGAGAAATTGTTATTAACAGATTGTCAGGTACTCAGAACATATAAATGAGACTAATTTTGACAGAAACCATTTTACTGAATTTCTAGAAATGGAAGACAAACATACATTTTTCTAAATGTACATTGACATCAGTCTATGGCTTATCTTTAAAAATGATCACTGATAAAAATGTACTGCTTGCAAGAGGATGCACTTCCAAGAGCTGCAGAATGCCATGCAGTGCAATAAGGCAGTTCTGCTCAAATTACAGTCATTTTATTAAATTGAAATGTGTATCACTAATTAGACACAATAAATATCTCACTTTGTACACAGGTCTCCTACATACATTAATTTATCAACTGGTAACCGTATGAATTTGTTTTTAATTAATAAGTGTAAAAAACATATGCAGCACTACAATAGAATAAAGAACTAAAATAATTGTTCAGTATAACTAATATAGTAGAGGCAAGTAAATAAAAGATAGACTAAAGAGAAATTGCGAGAGAATTACTTTCGATAGTTGTAACAAACTGATTAAATAAGGATTCACCAAAAATTTTCAAATAAACAGATTCAAATAAGAAATGACTATGATTTGTTATCACTATTTCACTCATAAAAAGTCAAAGAATATGCTACAACTACTAAACAATTTGCAGAAGTAACTTAATGACTGATGGCCCACTAATCAATAGTGATATATTACAAACTTTGATATATACTTATTACAAAGATACTGATATTACATTTAACAACATTTAAAAAATTAAGGCAAGGTGTGGAAAAAAATGGAAGCTGACAAGAAATGTGATTTCATGTTCTAGAATCTGTTGACACTGAGCACAGTTAAAACTTAACTAATGCCCAGGTTTTATTATACTTCACCAACAAAACCAACTTACTGGGTCAATGAAAGGGAAAGCATGCCATATGAGTAGAATACGTGAACATCACAGAGACATAAATGGAAGAAATGCTCAGCAAGGAGGAGAGGAACAATAGTACATTACACCACAAACATCTACTGGAGGAAATAGAACAACAAATGTTGAATCATTCCGGAGAAGATAAGCAGTGATTTCTTCTCTTGCCTGAAGTAAAGAACTATTTATAACCATAATGTAAAAGAAGGCTATTCTCAATGAAGCAGTTAAGAAGTATGTCCAACTTATATCCAAACACCTTATCTTGCTTTCACATTATAATTAGTGGGCATGACACAAAAAATATGCTAGGGAATAAGATTTATTACAACTGGTTGACTGAATGTTTCCAAGAACTACTCTATTTTAGCTACAACACTGACAGAAAAGTATACAAACACAAAGAAGAACAAAAATCAGAACAAAGAAATTTTTGTAAGTTCATGGCTTACAAAAATCAAAATTAAATATTTAAGTAAAACATTCACCTTTCTCAGTTCCACTACCAGTCACACTGGTATTCAGAAAATATAATATGTTACAGATGCCCTAATTTTATCTTCTGATGAATCCCCTGGAAAAAAACTATATGTGATTACTTTTAAGCGGCATTTTTATGCCATGCTATATCATGGATGAATTGAGAATGCTCAATAATTGTATCACACTGTGACAATTCCTTTATAGCAATACCTCACACCTGATATAATGTACAGATATGGTAGGGAGAAATTCAACACAACCTAAAAAATTCCTTAGATATTGGTTCTTTTACACAGACAGACATTCCTAACGTCTAAGTCATGCTTTTTGTAGAATTTATTTCATGCTGAAACAGAACCAACAGTACTCATATCCAAACTAACAAAATTAACAACTATATTCCAGAACAGCAGGAACTCTGTGGATTACACATAAAAACTGCAAACTTTTGCAGAGATCCACTTACCCTAAAAACAATCACATTGTCTCCATCACATTCCACAAAATCCTGGAAGTGACACACAAATATCCATCATGTGGAAAACCACCAATATGTGCACCATGTTTAGCAAAATGCGTAATTTTAAATTTAAAGATCTTTTCATCAAACACCATTTATGTCTGTCATTTACCTAACAATGAACACATTCGTACACAATATCCCATTAGCTGTATAGTAAACAAATTATTTGTTGTTTTCTCCATTTTCTGAGCACTTTATGTACAACTGGTGGCAGTGGAATTAGCACACATAGCCCTTGGATGTATTTACAATAAAACAATAATTTGTGCATAGCTGCTTTTTAAGACTGTATACGGATGAAACAATGTTTCTCTGAAAGCATGTCTCGAGACAAAATAAACACAATTTTCCATTACTGGACAGCAGTCAACACATTAAATACACATTTGTAATATATTTGTACAAAAGCAAAAATCCACAAATAGCAAGCACAAAAGGACAACAGTTCACTTTCAAATGAGTTGTGTAAAATATAGCTGTAAATATCCTCCTGCAGGGGAGTGCAAGCAGTTCTAGACACACAGTCTGTAATGTACTATGTACAGAAGTTACTGTTTCCCTGTTTTTGTGAACCACTGGCTGCTGTCAGCAAGTGTCATCATCTTCACATACATCAAGGAAAACATCAAATGCTTCACGGTTGCAATTGCCATCGGAATTGAAGACATATTTATGGAACGTGCCATCCAAGCACACAGCTGAAACATTTGGTAGTGAGCATCATTAACATCACAAAACAGCAAATAAACACTAAAACTTTGATTAATACTGCACACAATTGCAAAAAAAATAATTTTGTTCTGTCTGTTTAACTTTTTACATCTACTTAACAGCCTGGACTGTGTTTAAGGAATGTGTGTCAGTTATCAAATTCTTCCCCTGAGCTTCAAATATTCTAGTATGTTCAATATTTTATGACGTTCAAAAGCAATTATTACACTTCCAGTTAAAAGGGTCATTCTTAAAACACAGTCACAGGAAAAAGACTGAGCAATACAGGGAAACTACTTAATGAGAGTGTAAGCCTAAAAAGCACACCATGGGAGGAAAAGTTACTAGCATTTGCAGTAATACATTTGTAAGAAGCCAATACCAGTCTTCTCCCACGTCACTAGTTTCGGGGCCATGGTCAGAAAAGGCATTTTCAAAGTTAAAACATATCTTGTTATGTCATTGGAGTGTGCTAGTAAAAAGAAATGTTTCTGTAAGGGGGCTGGAGTGGCAGGATGGGGGAGACATGAGAGGCTGGTTGGGTGTAGGAGGGTCCAGCCATGAAAAGGGAACTGTGGGGAGGGGGGACCAGAAACAGAGCTTTAATAGTGACCATTCTCAAGTGGGATGACAAAATATATCCTCCAATAAAACTTTTTTTTCCATTCATTCATTTATATTCAATTTATTTGTTTCAACTAAGCATGCATCACACACTTGTGCTGAGTGATGTTAAGAGAGTCTTCTATTAGTAACTCCAACATACTTAGTGCTACCAATATCACAATGTTTGCAGATGACACAAGTATAGTGACAGCCAGCAATACCTCCACTGACGTACAGTTAAATACCAACCAAGCACTTGAAAATGCTCTGAACTGGTTCATGGCAAATTCTCTAGCAATAAACCTCAGCAAAACAAATTACATGCAGTTCCAATCCAGTTACATAAGCCCAGAAGAGATTAACATTGCACACGAGAACCAACAGTTACAGAGTGTTCAGTGCACAAAGTTCCTAGGCGTTCACATAGATAACCGGCTCAACTGGGAATTCCACATACAGCAAACACTAATAAAGCTTAGCTCAGCAACATTTGCCATCCGAATAATCTCCAAAATTGGAGACATCAACGTATCAAGGTCTGCATATTTTGGCGACTTTCATTCAGTGATGTGCTATGGAATAATCTTTTGGGGCAACTCACCACTTTCAAAAACAATTTTTGTAAGCCAGAAAAAAGTAGTCCAAATTATATGTAGTGTCCCTCCAAGAACCTCATGTCGAAATCTTTTTAAACAGTTAGGTATATTAACCACTAACTCACAATATCTCCTCTCACTCATGGCTTTCACTCTTCTCAATTCCTCTGAATATGAAACAAATGAGGCATACCTTCATTATAACACCAGATGGAAAGGTGATATGCACTGTGAACGGAAAAATCTCTCTCTGGTACAAAAAGGGGTTAAGTACACAAGTACAAAAACCTTTAACGCACTCCCGAGTAATATAAAGTTTCTAAAAGAAAAGAAAATGCTATTAAAAAAAAAGCTAAAGGAATTCCTACTGGAAAAATGTTTCTACTCTTTAGATGAATTCTTCAACAGAGATAAATAATTTGAGTAGTAATTCAGATTATTTCCTTTGTCATTGCTATCTGTATTGTTTTTTTATCACTATTGTATTTTTTATATTGTATTGTGTTGTTTATTATCTTGATTATATTAGTGTATTGTACCAGCTTTGAATCATTCATCCATCATGTGTAATATACCAGTATGTATGTATTGTATGATATCTATATTGTATCTGCTTTGACTCGTTCCACATCCATGCGTAATCACGCATTACTGGATCTATGGAATATGTATCTCAAATAAAATAAAATAGTATCATAGCTTTCTACAACTGTTTCATTTAGATTAATATTAGCCACACAATGTAAGAACTTAGTAGTATGTTTAGAACATTGCTCTAAAAATATGGTAACAACTCTGTTGTAAGCACACTGGACAAAAACTTAGTCACCAACAGGTGACATCACGAAAAAATCGTGTGACTCTCAACACTGCTCCTTGATAATGGCCTCAGTTCAAAGAGGATAGTATTTCTTCAGGTACGCCTTGTCGAGCCAAGCCCATTGGTGATTAAGATCTCATAGGCCTATCAAACCGTGTGGGTACTATGTGCTGCATTTGACCTGCTTTTCTAATTAATCCCGGACATTTTCTACAGGATTTAGCAGGGTGTGATAGGATGCCAGAGTGTTCGCCAAGCTAGGGACATGTGCACACAGCTCTGTGAAGATGGCTGCTGTCATCTTGCAAGATAAGATTATTCACAGCATATTCGTCACAAAGATGTAGAATATTGAAATAAATATCCTGGTTCATGTTCACAGTAATCTGAATGAATGCGCCCAGGCCATGGTATGACAGCCATCCCAAAGTTACCATCCAGTTTCCATGCCGTTTTGCCAATTAAGAATGTGCAGCTTTATGTGCTACTGCAAGTGGCTGAATCCAGTTCCCATCACAATGTTCACTCAGAAACTGGTCAAGATGGACACGCATTCACTGAGGTATTGATTCCTGTCAGGTTTGAAACCAAGGTGTGACACTCTTCTCTGGTCCCTGTCTGTTATGATCTTTTTACGACCACTGCTGAGTGAGCAGTACACCATTCCTTACAAGAATGTTGGAAAGTACACCTTGATTCACTACTATTGCTGCTTTTGCCATGTTATCACATATCAAAATCAACCCGTCTAACTGTGCTGATCGCACACAACTGACTAGCACATTCATCTCACTTCACAGCAATTACTCACGTCTGGAGTGAACAGTCACAGACTACCTAGGACCAGTTCTAAATCATCTACAGTTCCCAGAAGACACCAGGGTGCTTTTTCTAAAGTGAGGGGGAGACTAATATTTTGTTCAGTGAGCTGACTATGAAAATGTTCCGCAAAATTAAAACACTAAAGTCGATTACAATACTTGCTAGGTGAACAGTGAACACTATGCTTGTTTTATAGCAGAAATAGGAACTAAGTACGAGGTATGTTCAGAAAGTACATGTACTCATGTACTAGATCTTCTTCTTCTTCTTCTTCTTCTTCTTCTTCTTCTAAGAAAAAGTGTGTGTAACATAAAATTACAGGATGTTGATAAACTTGTCGACTATTTCTTCACAGGATCACCATCCTCTCCTGTGCATGTCTTGAGTCCTGGCACAATCATCTTTATGCCCTCCTCAAAGTACTCTCCCACCTGCTCCTATCCCACTTCAGAGCCCCTTTCTGCACCCGCTCATTGGTTGAAAATTTAGTTCCACTTGTGTGCACCTTAAGGGAGGAGAAAAGATAATGATTTGAAGGCAGCAAGTTAGAGGAATAAGGCAGGTGGTTCAAAGCTTCAGTGCCGCGTATAAAATTGTGGTGTCACCGCCAGCCACCACACTTGCTAGGTGGTAGTTTTAAATCGGCCGCGGTCCATTAGTACATGTCGGACCCGCGTGTCGCCACTGTCAGTGATCGCAGACCGAGCGCCACCACAAGGCAGGTCTCGAGATACGGACTAGCACTCGCCCCAGTTGTACGGACGACTTTGCTAGCGACTACACGGACGAAGCATCGCTCATTAGCCGAGCAGCTAGTTAGCATAGCCTTCAGCTAAGTCAATGGCTACGACCTAGCAAGGCGCCATTAGCATTACATTGCATTTATCTAGAGAGAGTCTCACTTGTACCATCAAGAACGCTGTATACAAATGATGGATTAAAGTTAAGTATTCCAGCAGCTACGTACTTTTCCTTATAGCATTCATTACGTATCCTGTTTCAGACCTCACGCCACCCTGCGTGAGTTAGCGCGTGCATCTTGGCCGCCTCTTTCTATTAGTGTACGGAGTGTTGGCAAGTCTGCTGACACTACAAAAATTATTCCACACCTGTGATGCTGGAGCGCAACTGTACGGCACACCACAGAAATCGCAAGACACTAGCACCGCAGAGGCCTCCACTCTCGGATGTGCACGCAGCCTCTCTGTAGTGCACTCTAGCCGATGGCTTACAGAGTCAGGCACAGCCAGCCTCATGCTCAGTTGTATGTTGACATTCAGCCTATGCTCCTCAGACTAGTAATGCAGCCACTCCATGGCAAGTATTTTCCTGCACCAGTATTCTTGAAGCAATAAAGAGTTGTGTTTGTTGTTATCTGTGTGTTCTTTTAGTTAAAACACACTGGCAACGAGTAGGGTTGTTTTTCTCGCGATTTGTTGTGTGGTTGCTTTTTGCATTTTGTTGGGACATTTTTCTTGTTGCGACATGGAAGCTCAGCTTAAAATGTTGGGGCAACAACAGACCAAACACTGTATGGTCACGCAACAGGCTGTGCCGCCACTGCCCTCCCCCCCTTTGTCTCCAGCTATGTTTACTCCTCTGCTTCCATCGTATGATGAGGCAATGGAAGATTGTGCATTATTTTTGTAAGGGATTTCTCCCATCTTGTATCAGGTATTGCGGCAGTTAACCCTATTGCAGGGACCTTCTTCATTTCCTTTTGACAATTTATGCTTATTTTTATGTTCCTACGATTGCCACCACATACGCATCATGGCCACTAGTGTTGAATTCTACCAATGCAAGAAACAGGCCCATCAGTCTAATTGTGCCTGGGACACAGCTCTCCACAGCTTTAGTCACAATTGCTGTATTCTCATGTCCAAATCAAAAGAGTTGTACACGGATGTCACGGTTCGTGAAGTCATCATCAGCTCCACCACATTTAAGAAAGTCTGACGATGGGCACCCTTCCCTTGACCAGGTGTTGTCACATCCATTGCCCAGTTGTATCAGGTCTTGCATTCTGCTAGTCAACAGCTGTAAGCATGGTGCGATGTCACTGTGGTGCAGGGTGGTCTGGCTGCATTCACTGTGACTGGGGAGGACAGCATAGTGGTGCTGCAAGCTGGCGGGTCCGGCGGCTTCCACGCAGCACCTAAACGAGAGTTCCAGCTGCTGCCTCCTGTTGGCCTTTTCTAGTCTCACCACTTCCCGAATGATGATGAGGACAACACAAACACCCAGTCCTCAGGCAGAGAAAATCCCAAACTCTAGCCTTCTGCTCCCAAGTCCAGGCAAAACTGGACCGACTCACTTGTCTCTCATCTATGGTTCCCAGTCCCCTCCTCTAAAATATGGCCCACACCCCTTGCTATCATTGTGAAACCCTCTGGCAAACTGTGATTTTGTGGTGATTTTTAAAGTCACTGTGAATTCATGGTCCACGATTGACACACACCCACTGTCATGTTCGGAAGAGCTGTTCACACACTTAGCAGGGGGTTAGTTCTTCTCCAAACTCGATCTTTCCAAATCGTATCACCAGCCACCCTTGGATGAGTAGTCAAACTGTATCAACGTTCTTAATACGCCTTTCAGCTTGTATCAATACCAATGGTCAATGTTTGATATGGCAAGTGCCCCCACAATTTTTCAACACTATCTGGAACAGGTCATATCCACTATTCCACCCCGTTTCAACTTCTTGGACGACACTGTCGTTACCAGGCATGATATGAGCCACCACCTGCACAATCTCTGGGCTCTTTTCGAAAATCTTTAGGCTGTGGGTCTGCATAGCAAAGTCTAAAATGATCCAACTCTCTCCTGAGTATCTGTGCCACACCATATCACAACAGGGCACCCAACCCTTGGTGAATCTGGTCAAGGCCATTATGGATCTGTCACATCCCTTGTCATTGTACAAAACTGCCAATTACCACTGGTGTCCACTGTTGCGTACCTTCTCTATCTCCTCCTCTGCAAGGGTGCTTCCTTTGTTCGGTCTCCAGCATGCAACTAGGCCTTTTCCACGCTCAAGGAGCACCTCAGGTTGGCACCACGTTTAGCTACTTTTGATCCTAACAAACCACTGGTTTTGCGTATGGAAACCTCACAGTTCTTGTCAATCGGAATGCAAACAACTCGGAGCAGCCACTGGCTTTTGCATCGAAAACTCTCAGTCCAGCACAAGTTCACTACTCTCAGGTCGAGGAGGCGGCCCTGGCAATTGGGTATGCGGTCACAAAATTTCACACGTTCTTGTATGGCACCAAATTTGAACTCATTACAGACCACAAGCCTTTAGTTTCACTATTCAGTACATCTGTCTGGATCCCCAATAAAGTGGCCCACCGGTTGCAGCAGAGGGTCTCATTCCTCTCCAAATACTGCTACAACATCCATTTGTGCCCCACAGGGTGCCATGCCAACTTAGGCATCTTATTCAGACTGCTCCCGTCGGTCCGGACCGAGAGTTTGGTTGAGAGGAGCTTGTGTATTTTCATTTGGTTGTCGCCTCTCACCAAGTCATCACTAGTACCCAGGTCACCAAGGCCACAGCGTCTGACCCTGTCCTGAAGCAGGTCATCCACCTCACCCAGAAGGTTTGGCTGTCTTGTCCTCTGGGCCAAACATCCGATCTGCTTCATTACTACTTTGTCTTGCATCAACATCTCTCGGTCTTTGAGGGGCTCCTCCTCCTCTCCATGGATGACACAGCTCCCAAGGTGATCACTCCCAGGATATTGTGGTGGGAGGTCTTACAGCTGTGCCACGAGGGTCATTGGGGTGTTTCCCGCACCAAAGCCTTGACTCACACATATGTGTACTGGCCAGGCATTGACTGGGAACTGGAGTATTTGGTTACTGTGAGTCCCCAGTGTGCTAGTCAACAGGTGGTTCAGATGGCTTCGTTTTCCCCGCAGTCTCCATCAAAAAAGCCCTGGAAATGCGCTCATGTGGATTTTGCAAGTCTATTTCTGACTGTGTTCTGGCTGATTGTCATTGACATGTTCTCCATACACGGTTCAATGTTCTTCACCAGTACTATAGTTACTATTCTGTCTCTTTCTAATTTTTTTTTCTGTTGAAAATCTCATGGCTACTACCATTTCGATAATGGACTTCAGTTCCTGTCCCGTGCATATCATGATTTCTGCATGCAATCGGGCATTCGCCATGTTCACTACCCTCCCTTCCACCTCCAATCTAACAGGCAAGGTGACTGCATGGTTCACACCTTCAAGACCAAAAGAGGAAGTATCTGCAGGACTTTACTGCTTAGGAGGCATTACTGTTTTTTCTGATGGCCTACTGGACAACCGCTATTGGTTCCCGTACCCCTGGCAAGCATCTCCACAGGTGCCAACTGTGGACGCTGCTCCATCTCCTCCATTTGGATTCTTGCTCATCATCATTGTGTTCACCTGTGCCACACTTTCCGCCAGGTATGGCAGTCTGGGCTCGTGGTTTTGGTCGGCATACCTGCTGGTTACTGGCGACCATCACGTGTCTGAATGGCCGCCTTGTCTACACTCTCGGGAGAGGAGACCAGGAGGTACAGCACCATCAAAATCACCTCTGCGTCCAGGTGGGCACCCACCCACCCATTCCTGCCACACCACTGCCTTTGCCAGTGCATTGGTTGCTGGTTGGCGTCTATTCAATAGTGTTCTAGCCTCAATTTCTACTTGTGTCAGTTCTATTCGATGAGCCTTCAACAACACAGCCACTGTCAGCAGCTCTGGTGACCCTCCAGCTGGTAGACACGCCTCCTGCTATTTCAATGTATCCTGTCGTGGAGCTGCCTCCAACTCCCCCGTCACCACCGGATGCCACTATGAATCCTGGCTTAGAATGCCTGTTACCAGTCCTGTCAGCTCATACTCCCATCCCACAGGGGGGTATGTGGGCATTCCTCAAGTCCAGTTGCACCCATATTCCAAGTTCTCTACTGACTGGGAATTGCTGTTCCATCTCACCTGTCGGGCCTCCATGGACATGGGTACCATCTCCAATCGTGACCATCCATTCCTTGCCCAGGAATAAGCAATGCCCCACCCCCAAGGGGGGAGGAATGCAGTGACCCATGTCAGATTCACACTAGTGATTTGGTCACGCAGCTGTACAGCACGCCACAAAAATTGCAAGGTGCTAGCCCTGGCAGAGGCCTCCACTCTCGGATGTGCATGCAGCCTCTCCACAGTGCACTCTACCAGCCGACTGACAGCTTACCGTATTTACTCGAATCTAAGCTGCACTCGAATCTAAGCCGCACTCGAATCTAAGCCGCACCTGAAAAATGAGACTCGAAATCAAGGAAAAAAAATTTTCCCGAAACTAAGCCTCACCTGAAATTTGAGACTCGAAATTCAAGGGGAGAGAAAAGTTTTAGGCCGCACCTCCAAATCAAAACAAAGTTGGTCTATTGTAATATGAGACACAATTTAGGTAGAATAAATGACGATACAGCTACAGTAGTTTGGTTCGGGTCGTAAGCTTAGCAATTAAGCTTTAGCAGGTAGCCATTGCTATGCGTCAGGCGTGCTTCATCTGGTTTGAATCGGTTGCTTATTTTTCTTTGATGTGATAAGTGCCGTTCTCTTTGTTATAGGTGTTTACGTCACTCTAGGCTCAAAATGCATTATTGTACTGTGTCATGCATTGTTTGTCGCATTCTGATAATAAGTGTTTACGACCTGTCGCCGCTCGCGGCATGGCTTGCTTTTGTGTATGCTACCACCGCTTACAATAAAGAAAAGAGAGGAATTGTCTCATCAGCGAAACAATTGCAAGAGACTGCTATTTGTTGTTACTTACACTGCTGCTTTCTTTGATAATGGTCAACTAGAACCAAATGATAGACTGCGTATGATAGATGTTCTGAACGAGAGTTTAGCTAAAATTTTTCTCCGTTTGAAAATCTTTGCAGACACCTCTTTTGTACACTACATTCTGCACAGAAATTAGAGTCATCTTAGATTTAAAAATGAAGTCAATTGCCGTGCTTCATTTCTGATTGTATCACTATTAGGCATAAGAATAATACGAATATAAACATGACATGATATGTATATTCTCCTGCATTTGCTGCTGCCTCACACTAGTTTCGTAGGTTATTAGGCAGACAGGATTTAAATGAGATAGCAGCAAACACGAAAGAATACATGGCAAAATGTTTATATTCGTATTATTCTTATGTTGAAGAGAATACTGCATGTGATTCGCAATTCATAAAAGATCCTATTAGCAACCATCTCTTCTCACAGGTAGGAAAAAATTCAGAGCGCAGAGTTGGCCATATTGACAAACATCCCAAATAGTCATGCCAGTCGAATTTTCGTAGTACATTGAAATGCTGCTATATTCGAAGATGAGCAACACGGCATTTGTATTTACTTCGTTGGATAATGTATGAAAATGCAGTGGTCGAAACTCGGGGCGGAGAAAAAAAGCTCGTCTTACACCCTTTTTTTTTTAAATTTATTTACTGACGCAGAGGTTTTGGCGCCAGTATTTATCTTTGTGTCTGCAAAGCATGCCTGTGTAGCGCTACATGTATTCGATGGCAGAAGATAGTTGTGGCGGCACCTACCAACATTTTTCAGAACTGCCACTTACTTTGCACTTGATTCCAAGCCGCAGGCAGTTTTTTGGATTACAAAAAGTGCGGCTTAGATTCGAGTAAATACGGTACACTGTCTGGCCCAGCCAGCTTCACTCTCAGTCGTATGCTGAAATCCAGCCTAAGTATGTCAGACCAGTAAAGCACCCACTTCATGGCACAGTAATCACAAGGTAAAGAAACACACACTGTTACCTTGCAGTGCAAGCAAAAACACAGTGCAAGAATAAAAAATGATCATGAAAAGTGATCACGAAAAATACTTTCATGGTAAGCCACAACTTGCTGCCAACATCATTAATTTTACCTACAATGAGAACAACAAAGTTCCAACAGAGAAGTTGATAGGAAATGCAAACAAATGGTGGAAATTGAAACCTGAGTAGGTCAATGTGTGCAAATTGCGGAAGGATGGACACAATGTCAACTGGGGTGGTATTGAAGTACCTAACCCAAAGCAAAAGAAATAAAATGTGCACAACAAATATTTCACTGATGATATATTAGACAATTTTTTTGGGATTATGACTAATACAAAGTAAACTGTTCCTGCAAAAACTTCACAGTTTATGTCACACAAGACAGGACTCAAGGACAGCAAAGAAACCCAGAGAAAACTGTTGCACCTATGGGATTTGATTTTAAAAGGTGTCTGAATAAACGCGTCATGATTTATTTTTCATACACACCACACTGTGAATAAATGTTGAAAAGTACAGTGTCTGACAAGTATTGTCAAAAACCAGTGTCATGCAATTTTTGACTGCTATCAATGTAGAATTTCATTCTGTGGTCATTTTTCCTTTATGAATATAACATGAAAACTTCAGTCTATCAAACAGAAATGAACAGAAAAAATTAAAAATATACAGTGACAAGGAAAGCCAAACTTCTGGCATTAATTAAGGGACACAAACCTTCTCATCTTTACTACACTGACAATATTTTGCAAGAAAATGGTTCCCTACCTACTTCTGTTGTGTCATCTAGACTTGAATCCTACAGAATTTGTCTGTAACCTTGTAAAGAATGAGAGCCACACCCTTAATACATCAAGCATATCATTCTCTAACCCAAATAAACAAAAGCTCAAGCTTTTGCTGCTAATACACGTATATTGTTTGTGCCTGGTGCAATCCTTTCAATGTAACATTAATGCAGTGAACTGCAGCATGTCAATTTTGCTGCTTTTATATTCAAGAAACTTTTCACTTTGCCTCATAAGGCTGGGAGAACTGCCTTCCAGGTATTGGTTGCCTAGATTCTAATCCATGACCTCGGCATAACCAGTAGACCACAAAACAGCCAAAACAGTGTGTGATGACTACTGGAGGAAAGATACTGGCCTGAGCTGCTGGATTTGGTGGTCGAGTACGTGTGAGTTGTGCTTGCTTGTGTGTGAGAATGGTGAGTATTTTTCTATTTTTCTTTTGTTGATGAAGGCTGTGGCCAAAAGCTTTGCATAAGTGTCTCAACTGTGCCGGTCTGCAACTTAACATATCTTCTTTATGATAAATAGCAATCTGCCTTTTCCTACATTGCTTATATGTTTTTTCCTGTTCTTTTTCAAAATGGATATTTCATTCAATGACATGTAAAAACGTGTAGCATGTGACAGCACTCCACGTGCATGAGTACTTCAGTTTATATTATTGCTACAACCCCAGTCTGCTTCTCAGGTGTAAACGCGACAGTGGTACCACCATGACCAAGTAACCAGTTTGTTTTGCTAAGTTATAATTTGCTCTGGGTTATCAATAAAGTTGTAAAGACTGGTGGGACACACAAACATTCAAGCAATACCTGGAGAAGAAGTTGTTAAGTATTCTAATAACATACCAATACCAGCACTTGTGAACATGTTTTTACAATTTACAGGACTATTATCCTACAGAGACAATACACCATTTAACAATTTTTGCACATTTCCATACAGCGCTACTTACCTACAACAGATGTACGTGATCCAAAGGCACAGATACAGGCACATTCAGGGGGTACTGTGAAATTGGCGAGTGCCCACTGTGATTCTACGTAATTACCGAGGAAGCCCATTTTGGAGAAACTGTCCATTAAAATAAACAACACTTATATTAGTATTTTTTTCAGTTGGATACAAATTGCTTCTCTTATTAAACATTGTAATTCAGAATGAATCTTACTTAACAATGTTCTACATCAACCCTTTATTACATGACAACTTTTGGTTTACTGTACCATACCCTTGGCCATCTGGCAGAAACTGGCTCAGGAAAACTAAACTTAACTACATAATTTTTCTACCAATCACACTCCTATTTTCAACAGTGAAAAATCCAAGATGGAATTTAACAATATCATGAGCAGAGTTGCTGAGTTGCAGGTAGGAACAACAAAAAGGACTGTCACAAATAAATAAAGTTTTTTGGCCAGTAAGGCCTTCATCAAAAACACACACACACACACACACACACACACACACACACACACACACACAGCTGCAGCGTGGTTTCAGTTGCCTGAGACTGCAGTTCTGCATGTGAGTTTCGTTTGCGTGTGTGTGTGTGTGTGTGTTTTTAATAAAGGCCTTACCGGCCAAAAGCTTTATTTATTTGTGACAGTATTTTTGTTGTGTTTATCTGTGACTCAGCATCTCTGCTATATGGTGAGTGGCAACTTTCCTTTTCATAATATTGTTACACTCGTATTTTAGTTATATTGTAAAGTCCTGGGTGGGCCCCTTGTCTGGTTGAGGTTTATTAGTTATATCTCTACCATATGGAACAAGAGCCAATATACCATATCCTTCATGGAAGCCTCAGTAATTTGTCTCTTGCACTGTCCGAAGTTTCTCTTGAAAGGTTCCCAGATGTAGGATTGGATCATATTGTCCACACTGATAATATTTCCATGAGGCAGCTGCTCATTAACCAAGGTGAAACTATGGCTAGCTGTCGCGGCTCACCAGTTTATACACTGGTTCAATAGAAAAAAAGATGGCACTGAGAGGTGAAGCTGTAATGTCATCGCTTGGGACATTGACACCTAGAACCCTGTCAGAGAAGTGAGCTAGCAGGCCCCGCATGCACAGTGCAGGAGAGGTAGACTCTTAATGAATGTGCACGGGCAACGTGCCCAACTCGAATGTCTTGGTTTTGATTCTCCTTCAGTGTCATTCCACAGAATTTGTCTGTCTTCGGTCGATGATTCCTTAGTGCCATAAATGCTTATGTAAATGCTTTGTTGAGTTGAAAATCTGTGTGTGCATGTTAATTAAGTTATTAGCTGTATGTATTTCAACTGCTTCAACCAGCACAACTCAAGAGAATTCAGAAGGAACGGAGAACTCAATTAGGATGTTTTTCTTGCCTTCTGTTGGCAGTGTGTCCTTAAAATCAACAGCATCTTAGTGCAAATAATGCTGGGTTCCATAATAGATGATCTAGGTCTAAGAAGACCAGAAATAAATATGATCCCATGTCAGTGTGGAAAACGATACATTGGCCAGACACATTGCTCTGTTAAAGGCAAATGCAAGCAACACAGATGTCACAGAAGACTAGGTAAACTAGAAAAATCTGCTGTATTAATACAGGACATGGCATTAATACAGAGAGAAAGAGCCTTGCCCACCTCCATGTACTGGGACCACATCATTAATGAAGCACTCAAAATATTTACAGGTAACAAGTTAATTAACAGGAACAGATTTTCAACTCAAAAAAGCATGTAAAAATATATTCAGTGAGATAACACTGATGGGAAATCGAAGCCAGGACATCTAAGTCAAGCATCAACACCTCGCCTGTGTGAATAGCTAGGGTCCATGGCTTACAGCTGAATCTTCCCGTGCCACACGAGAGATCCATGATTCGATTTTCAGACATGGGATCTGAAAGTCAATGTCCTCTACGATGACATTATAGTTTCATCTCTTGGTGCCTACACTTTTCAAGTAAAGCAGTGAATAAATTGGTGAGCAACAACTGCTAGTCACAGTTGCACTGGAAGAAAACTGGGTCCTGCCTCTTGGAAATATTATGTAGTTTCTTCTATGATATATCTGCACATGCACCTGATTCTGTCCATTCTCAGGACTTCTTGAACTATATTTTATCAAGCCCTGAAATGAAAAATATCAATCTGAAAGTAGTATTCCACCATGCATCCATTCTATGTAATATCCTGGTCCATGCTTATGTCACACCAAATCCCAACTCCTTGGCATATGGATCAAGCGTATGTGGAAGTTTCGCATATATATGGAATTCCCCTCTTCTTCTTAAAATCCGCAAATACACGTGGTTTCTTTCTTCAGCACAGGAAGGCAAACCTAAAGTTAATTTTTTGAAATGCTCAGCTTCTGAGAGTTCCTTCGAAAAAATATTTATACGTACATTCAGGTTGTGTGCCCAGCAAACATTTCCAAAAAAACAAGACCAGCCAATCGTTTTGCAACATCACTGTGACATCAAATAAAATGGCCCATAGTTAGAAAGTAGATTAGAAATAGGGTAACAGCACTTTACTGCAAGTGGACTGCTGTCGAATTGTGAGTTACTGTACATCTCTTTCACTGCCTTTACATTGACACTATGGTGAATAAATGCTGTGTATGAGGCAGTACTTGCAACCATCAGGCTGCAGAAAAGACACCATGGCCATGATAATGCGCTTTTGTGTGTGTAGGGGGGGGGGGGGGGAGGGGTCAGGGGGCAGGGGTTGAGTGTGTGAATGTGTGTACTTTATATCAGAAAAAGAACCAGAGCTCAAAAGCTAGTGAAGACTGTTTCCTGCTGCATGTGTCTCTGTGTGTCAGAACAATGTATGAACCATACTATCTGTGAATGGAACAGAAAATGGGGACAAATAATACCAACACACATTGTACTTGCAACTGCCCACCATGCTGAGGCTTGGAGAGTCCAGATGTAAATGTCAATTTAGCTACCACTTTGGCAACAAACTTCCAGCTCAAGACAGCAAGCTATTCCAACATCCCAATGCATTTGTATTGATCTCTTATGACAGGAGTTTTCATTTATTGTAATTACTCATTGTTGTCAACTACGAACCAACACTTCCTTAAGGGGGGACGTTGATAAAATTGAGCAAAAATGCCAATTTTCGATTTATTTTTTATTTGTTAGTACAACTCTTGGACAATAAGTTCCCAAAGTTTCAATGTTGAAATTGCATACGAAGTGCCTGAAAATTAATTAAAACTGTGACACGGCCTCCCTGCCACGCCCAACTTTTGAAGTAGCACTTCAATACCAGCTCAGTGAATAACAATTCTGTGTAATACTTTCAACCAAATGTGTGTGGAATACATCTAGAAGACCGTGATACATACTCTTTGGTTTTATAGATCATCTTTGGCCGATCCTGCACTTCTCAGAAAGTGTGTTCATGGTAAAACTCAAAATCCAAAAGTGTGTCTAAATTCACACACTAAAAACACATTTGCATCTGCTAGTTGTCAGAATTGTAACTTATGGTGCAGTTATTGTAGTTAATGATGAAATGTTGGGAGGATGAAGGTATTAGAAAGAGCAGGCCTCAAGATAGGAAATTTTACTCAAGACACCTGAGAAAAATAGATTTACAGCACGTCTCTGCAGCTGAAAAGTCAGTGGAAGACTTGGTAAAGGAAAGAAGACAGACGACAAGAAACCAGAAGAGAAACCTTGAAGGGAAAGATGATCCAGAGTACAAATGTGGTGCCTTCTGAGGAAGTGATATAAGGAAAAAAAGTTAGGTTGAACTTTAAATTGCATTTCCTGAAAAGTTTGTTTTTTAAAGTTTATGTACCTTTTCCTCAGATTCTATGAATGCTAGAATTATGATATTTTGTACACACATTTCTGTAAACCTAATAAGCATTGTCTATTGCAAGCTGAAATATGGGGCAAAGTGCTTGGAATTTTGCGTGAATTTAAAATTGTACTTGTGGAATTATAATTAAAAAATTATGAAAATTCTCCTATTTGACATATTCCAAAAACCTCATGAGAGAAGTTTACAACATGTAAAGAGATGTATCTGAGAATTTTTTGTAGAAATCTCTTGAATACTTTCTAAGAAAAAGGAACATACATTATTTTTTGAATATATATAAAACAAAGATGATGTGACTTACCAAACGAAAGCGCTGGCACGTCGATAGACACACAAACAAACACAAACATACACACAAAATTCAAGCTTTCGCAACAAACTCTTGCCTCATCAGGAAAGAGGGAAGGAGAGGGAAAGACGAAAGGATGTGGGTTTTAAGGGAGAGGGTAAGGAGTCATTCCAATCCCGGGAGCGGAAAGACTTACCTTAGGGGGAAAAAAGGACAGGTATACACTTGCACACACACTCATATCCATCCGCACATACACAGACACAAGCAGACATTTGTAAAGGCAAAGAGTTTGGGCAGAGATGTCAGTCGAGGTGGAAGTGCAGAGGCAAAGATGTTGTTGAATGACAGGTGAGGTATGAGTGGCGGCAACTTGAAATTAGCGGAGATTGAGGCCTGGTGGATAACGGGAAGAGAGGATATATTGAAGAGCAAGTTTCCATCTCTGGAGTTCGGATAGGTTGGCATTAGTGGGAAGTATCCAGATAACCCGGACGGTGTAACACTGTGCCAAGATGTGCCGGCCGTGCACCAAGGCATGTTTAGCCACAGGGTGATCCTCATTACCAACAAACACTGTCTGCCTGTGTCCACTCATGCGAATGGACAGTTTGTTGCTGGTCATTCTCACATAGAATGCGTCACAGTGTAGGCAGGTCAGTTGGTAAATCACGTGGGTGCTTTCACACGTGGCTCTGCCTTTGATCGTGTACACCTTCCGGGTTACAGGACTGGAGTATGTTTTTAGGTATATTTTTCCCACGTGGAATGTTTCCTCTATTAATTCATATATATATATTCAAAAAAATTTGAATATATATTCAAAAAAATTTCTCAGGCTTGTCTGACATTTGGCATAACCCCCAAAGGCCTCACACTTAAAGTTCCCATCTCTGGCTGCAACCCTTCTTTCCATCAGTCCCTATACCAGTTCCAAACTGAACAATCCATTGCCCTCACCCACCTAATCCTTCACCTACACATCAACTCAGCCAATGAACACACCCGTCAACTCCTATCCTTAATAAAAGTCCTCAATCTTTCCTCTCCCACATCCACACCGGCTATTCAGAGCATCCTCCTACAGGCCAACCGCAAATTAGAACAGCATGCCACCCTTCACCTCAAAAAACTATCCAATCTCCTGGTTTTCCACCTCCGGAAAGGCAACTCACTCACCCTTCACAACCTTTCCAGCAAACCTCAACCACCTCTCATTGTACACAAACCCAGTCTCTCCCATCTACTCAGTCTCCCACTTCCAGCTCCACTCCCTCCAAAACCTCAAAATTCCAATCAACACAATCTGGCACCACAACACCCTAATTCAGTAGTCAACCTTTCCTCCAAACCTCTCTCCCAATCCGAAACCTCTGTCCTATCCAAAGGCCTCACCTTCAGCCCCACTCCCAGATTCAACCAAACAGCCCTCGTCAAAGATTTACTGTCCTACACTCGTACTCTCTGCTGGAAGTATCACTTTGCCACGAAGAAAAATGATCCTAATCCTACCCCTAATGATCCAACTCCCAAAGACACTATCCAAACTGAACCCTGCCTGGAACAGTTCCGTCCTCCGTCACAGCGGAACCCACCTCCTCTTCCTCAAAATCACCCTCTACAAACCTTCCAGGAATTTCTGACTTCCAGCCTTGCCTCTCAATCCTTCTTAAAAAACCTTAATCCTACTCCCAACATCACCACTGCTAAAGCCCAGGCTATCCGTGATCTGAAGGCTGACCGGTCCATCGTCATTCTTCCGGCGGACAAGGGTTCCACGACCGTGGTAGTTGATCGTCGGGAGTATGTGGCTGAGAGACTGCGTCAGCTTTCAGACAACACCACACACAAAGTTTGCCAAGGTAATCCCATTCCTGATGTCCAGGCGGAGCTTCAAGGAATCCTCAGAACCTTAGGCCCCCTACAAAACCTTTCACCTGACTCCATCAACCTCCTGACCCCACCGACACCCTGCACCCCTACCGTTTACCTTCTTCCTAAAATTCACAAACCAAATCATCCCGGCCGCCCCATTGTAGCTGGTTACCAAGCCCCCACAGAACGTATCTCTGCCTACGTAGATCAACACCTTCAACCCATTACGTGCAGTCTCCCATCCTTCATCAAAGACACCAACCACTTTCTCGAACGCCTGGAATCCTTACCCAATCTGTTACCCCCAGAAACCATCCTTGTAACCATTGATGCCACTTCCTTATACACAAATATCCCGCACGTCCAGGGCCTCGCTGCGATGGAGCACTTCCTTTCACGCCGATCACCTGCCACCCTACTTAAAACCTCTTTCCTCATTACCTTAGCCAGCTTCATCCTGACCCACAACTTCTTCACTTTTGAAGGCCAGACATACCAACAATTAAAGGGAACAGCCATGGGTACCAGGATGGCCCCTTCGTACGCCAACCTATTCATGGGTCGCTTAGAGGAAGCCTTCTTGGTTACCCAGGCCTGCCAACCCAAAGTTTGGTACAGATTTATTGATGACATCTTCATGATCTGGACTCACAGTGAAGAAGAACTCCAGAATTTCCTCTCCAGCCTCATCTCCTTTGGTTCCATCAGATTCACCTGGTCCTACTCCAAATCCCATGCCACTTTCCTTGATGTTGACCTCCACCTGTCCAATGGCCAGCTTCACACATCCGTCCACATCAAACCCACCAACAAGCAACAGTACCTCCATTACGACAGCTGCCACCCATTCCACATCAAACGGTCCCTTCCCTACAGCCTAGGTCTTCGTGGCAAACGAATCTGCTCCAGTCCGGAATCCCTGAACCATTACACCAACAACCTGACAACAGCTTTCGCATCCCACAACTACCCTCCCGACCTGGTACAGAAGCAAATAACCAGAGCCACTTCCTCATCCTCTCAAACCCAGAACCTCCCACAGAAGAACCACAAAAGTGCCCCACTTGTGACAGGATACTTTCCGGGACTGGATCAGATTCTGAATGTGGCTCTCCAGCAGGGATACGACTTCCTCAAATCCTGCCCTGAAATGAGATCCATCCTTCATGAAATCCTCCCCACTCCACCAAGAGTGTCTTTCCGCCGTCCACCTAACCTTCGTAACCTCTTAGTTCATCCCTATGAAATCCCCAAACCACCTTCCCTACCCTCTGGCTCCTACCCTTGTAACCGCCCCCGGTGTAAAACCTGTCCCATGCACCCTCCCACCACCACCTACTCCAGTCCTGTAACCCGGAAAGTGTACACGATCAAAGGCAGAGCCACATGTGGAAGCACCCACGTGATCTACCAGCTGACCTGCCTACACTGTGACGCATTCTATGTGGGAATGACCAGCAACAAACTGTCCATTCGCATGAATGGACACAGGCAGACAGTGTTTGTTGGTAATGAGGATCACCCTGTGGCTAAACATGCCTTGGTGCACGGCCAGCACATCTTGGCACAGTGTTACACCGTCCGGGTTATCTGGATACTTCCCACTAACACCAACCTATCCGAACTCCGGAGATGGGAACTTGCTCTTCAATATATCCTCTCTTCCCGTTATCCACCAGGCCTCAATCTCCGCTAATTTCAAGTTGCCGCCACTCATACCTCACCTGTCATTCAACAACATCTTTGCCTCTGCACTTCCACCTCGACTGACATCTCTGCCCAAACTCTTTGCCTTTACAAATGTCTGCTTGTGTCTGTGTATGTGCGGATGGATATGAGTGTGTGTGCGAGTGTATACCTGTCCTTTTTTCCCCCTAAGGTAAGTCTTTCCGCTCCCGGGATTGGAATGACTCCTTACCCTCTCCTTTAAAACCCACATCCTTTCGTCTTTCCCTCTCCTTCCCTCTTTCCTGATGAAGCAACCTTAGGTTGCGATAGCTCGAATTTTGTGTGTGTGTTTGTGTTTGTTTGTGTGTCTATCAGCATACCAACGCTTTCGTTTGGTAAGTTACATTATCCTTGTTTTCAGATATATTTTTCCCACGTGGAATGTTTCCCTCTATTTTATATAGACACACACACATCAAAGGATTTTTATATGTACATGTGTTACTTTCATGTAAAGTGTGGTACAAAATGTCATTGCCATATCTCCAAAACTGTGGATTTGGTGCATTTTTGAAATAGTGTGTGTTTTTCATCGTCCTCCCTTAAAGACAACGTCTTAAGTGAAAGCAAATAAAATAGACAACAACAAGGTAATGCTCTACACAGTTTGTATCAACTGAACTGCGGGACTTCCTCTTGGTGTACAGTTCAAATCCACATATGTTGTAAAAATATACACACATACAAATGTATGTATGTACGAGTGTTCCACACCTCCTCCTAAACCACAGGATCAATTTCAACCATATTTGGTACACATATCGCTTACTGTCAGGCAACAATCGCTGTGAGGTAAGAAACACCTACACACCATAGTTCAGAAGATATAACATCATAAATAATGAGACATGTGAGAAACTGTCACAGCTTGCATGACATTTAAATTTATTACTCACGTGCCACTAACTCTATTTGCAATGCATTTCGTAGATAGTTTCCACATATGTCACTAAATGCATACACAAAATTATATCATGGTAGCACACACAACTCAAGAGAGAGCATGTAAGGACCACTGAGGTGTGTGAAAAACTGTTGATTGTGCAAGACATTTAAATTTATTATTTCTTTGCCACTAACTCTATTCACAAAACTTTTGCAGACATTATCCACATATGCCGTTAAATATACCTACACCATTATATCATTGTATGCCACGAAGTTCAAGACATATGACATCTTAAACACTGAGATGCATGAAAAAATGCCACATCAGGCATGAAGTTGTAATACATTAACTCTGCAGTCGACTCAACTTAAGGAAATCCCTGACGCCTGGCAGCACTACTGACAGCTTTCAACTGCTATGTGCAAATATCTGTAGGCAAAAACAATTGCCGTCTGTAGAGCCATGATGAGGTGTTGCCGTAGAAATGTTTACAAAATCGTTTTATAGAAATGCAAAGTAGCTGTGCCTAGCACACGGAAATTGTCCAGAATATTGCACTGAAAACAAAGCTCATATCTCGTTTTTGTTCTAATAGAAAATTGGCAAAATGAATACCTGGGCAATGCTAGTTTTTCAGCTAGTTTGCACATAAAAAATAAATTAATTTTAATTATGGACATTAATGAGGGAAACTCCCCACTGTAACCCTCTCAGATTCAGCGGTAAGAGGGCCCAGTGAACAGCCTGCCAAAAAACTGAATACAGATCAAGCATGAAAACAGGAAGACGGTATACTGAACTGTGAGGGGGGAAAAAAAAGCAGCAGCAAAATAGAACCAGTGATCTATCCAAGAATAAGAAGAGCAATATAGAGCATCCGGGAAGAGAAATGGCATTGTGACCTCCACCGTGCCTCTTTTTTGCTGTACACTTTATTCAAATTTGTGTCTGTCTCTCAAGGTGTAACGTCCCTTTGCAACAGTGATGTTTACGGTAGGGTCCTATAATGACAGTTGATACTACACAGCTACTCTATTAGCAACAGAAAGGAAGTAGCTTTTGAATGGGAACTGCAAATGTTTGATAAGGCGAAAAGTCAACCAAATCCTCCACTGGAAAATACTTCCGGTGTGTCATACACAGAATTAGTGACAGTGCATGCGTCATACGATAGGAATCTCTTATCAATGTACTTAATTTGTACGACTGGTGAGTGAGTGAGATATGTCTCCTTGCCCGATATAGGTGTTCGTATGAATGCAAATGAGATGACTCCCAAGGAAATGATGAATACATAATATTTTGTCACATAAGCTGCAACAAATGAATGCAACAGTTTCACAATCACACAGTTTCTCTGTGCTCTCTCAAAACATATTTTTTATGTTTTTGAAGTTGTGTTCTGTTTTTAAAGTCTTTATTGTTGGTTTCCTTTGTCGTAACATAGTTCACATCTGTTTATCTGTTGTTTTCATTACTGTGAGACATCTATGAGGTATCTTGCCTGCTGTCACTATTCATCCCATTTACCTGCGACGGTAACGTATTCTTGCCGCAACTCATATTCTATAACCAATGTATAGTATGACAATTGTCAAGACTACAGAAAGAGAACAAACATTTCAATGACCAGATGGACAGTTCATAATGTTGTGAAAAAATAAATAAATAGTATGAGGGAGTTTTGAACATGGCTCGCCTGGTTCATGGTCCAACACCATGACCACTTACCCACGACACCGTTGCTGTTTCAGGCTGCTCTTTATTGCACTTCTTGTTCTTGGACTGTTCACTGTTTTTATTTTGCCTTTTTTTCACAGTTCAGTACATCTTCATCCCGTTTTCATGCATGATCTGCATTCAGTTTTTGATGGTCTATCCACTGGACCAACTTACCACTAAATCTGAAGGGGTGCAGTGGGGAGTTTCCCTTGTAAAATGAACTTAATGTTATGTTTATGGAAATTCCAAGATGGGAATAATGAAAACAGAGGGCAGGCAAACTTGCATCTCTAGGTGAATGATCGATCGTATAGAGATACTTTCAAAAAGTCAGAAAATTACACTAGTTTTTGGTCTTCTTCTGGTTAACAAGCACATATATCCCCCCCCCCCCCTCTCTCTCTCTCTCTCTCTCTCTCTCTCTCTCTCTCTCTCCACACACACACACACACACACACGTGCTAGCACACATGCGCGAGTGTGCACACCTTGAGTGGCCAGAGATAGCAGTTGTATTCGTGTGTGGTGTGTGTGTGTGTGTGTGTGTGTGTGTGTGTGTGTGTGTGTGACAAACTTTAATTAGCCACGAATGTATATCAGTTATTTAATCGCACAATTCCCCACACTCATTTAAGGTGGATGTGACTGGATAATGTTATGAAACAGACTGAGATTCACTTATTGCAGTATATAATACAACTGATTGCTATATATCTTCATACATTGTAATTTTATTATGTGATTATATATTACTGTTAACTCTCTTCCAGCTTGTTGAATGGCAATAGGCAGCAACTTACTACGAAATAACAAAAAGTTGGACACAAGTTTGTTTTTATTTAAATAGCAAGCAGTTTCGGACTTTTGTCCATTATCAAGTCATCCCCGTAAGTACTACAATAACAGCATAATGTGTGTACACTAGCCACATTAATTGTTTGTATGGCTAAGTGCAAGGTACTATTTGTGCCCAAGATTCCAGTGTTGTATGCAGCAAAACCTGCTGCACTGGACCGTTGCGCACAGCACTGGACTATCGTCTGCAAATACTTTCTTGCACTTAGCCACTTATACAGGCAATGTGGCCAGTGTACACATATTTTGGTGTCACAGTACGGCTTTTGTTGATGACCTGATAACGGACAAAAGACCAAAAGTGGTCACCATTTAAATAAAAACAATGTGCAACTTTGATGGTTTTGTAATTTCATAGAATAAGTCTTGCCAGGGCCACGTGTGTGTGTGAGAGAGAGAGAGAGAGAGAGAGAGAGAGAGAGAGAGAGAGAGAGAGAGAGAGAGAGAAAATAAGTGTACTATTGCTGGAAAAAGAGCTACTATTTGAATGTTAGTGTGAACACTGTTATGTATCACTGTACTCCACGTATCAATCCGCTATAGGTGAATGGTTGCCTTTCCCTTTTTCATTCAAGTTTTTCTCATTATAAAAGCACCAAGCTTTGGTGAAGTTACAAAGAGGAGTGCAGTTGTGACCAAAATGACTCAGTGAATCTATCAGTTGAAAAAAAGGAAATGACTTGTGTCAAGACCTTTTACCAAGCAAAATTCTCACAACACAATAAGAACACGAAAAAAATTTAAAGCATTGCCACAGGACTTACCAAACGAAAGTGCTGGCACGTCGATAGACACACAAACAAACACAAACATACACACAAAATTCAAGCTTTCGTAACAAACTGTTGCCTCATCAGGAAAGAGGGAAGGAGAGGGATAGACGAAAGGAAGTGGGTTTTAAGCGAGAGGGTAAGGAGTCATTCCAATCCCGGGAGCGGAAAGACTTACCTTAGGGGGAAAAAAGGACGGGTATACACTCGAGCGCACACACACACACATATCCATCCACACCTATACAGACACAAGCAGACATATTTAAAGACATATTTGGTCTTTAAATATGTCTGCTTGTGTCCGTATATGTGTGGATGGATATGTGTGTGTGTGTGTGCGAGTGTATACCCGTCCTTTTTTCACCTAAGGTAAGTCTTTCCGCTCCCGGGATTGGAATGACTCCTTACCCTCTCCCTTAAAACCCACTTCCTTTCGTCTTTCCCTCTCCTTCCCTCTCTCCTGATGAGGCAACAGTTTGTTGCGAAAGCTTGAATTTTGTGTGTATGTTTGTGTTTGTTTGTGTGTCTATCGACGTGCCAGCGCTTTCATTTGGTAAGTCACATCATCTTTGTTTTTAGATATATTTTTCCCATGTGGAATGTTTCCCTCTATTAACTCATATATATAATGTTCAAATATGACTAACAATCTGCACCACTTCCAATTCAAGCATGTGAGTAACTAAGCACTTATGTAATGTTTTCCTGCTCCAAAATTTAATTTATCATTTTGCAAGGATCGTGTTATTGTGATGTGTACACTGCTAATAATTAACATTTCCTGAACTGAAATTTCATTTGTGGGTTTAAGAAAAGAAAAAACTGAAAAGTTAATGGGATTTTATGACCTGTGCCTATGGTCATCATACTTTTGTACATCAGCTATTGCCTGCCTTTTTTTTTTATAGTTTAAGCCTTTTTTTTATATACTTTAAGCACAAAACTATTTATTATTATTTACTACCTCTTTTTTCCATTAAGAATTTACACACAGTAGAAAATAACTATACATAATCTCCTATTTGATGACTCTACAGAGCAACAATTTGCAGTGAATGTCAGGTGCTTGAACATTTGCCTAGTGGCAATATAAACCATTTTGAAAACATTATTATTTTCATTATTTTCTCTCTCTATCTTAAACAAAAGACGAAAATGAAAACTATGATGGTTAGAGTCACGTGTCCTTCCCAAAGTTCCAATTATAGTATTACCAGAAATTTGTGACATGAGATTAGAAAATAAAGAATCTTCAAATGGATGATATCATTTAGTTTAATGTAAAATTATTCCTAGTACTGGTACTGTTCTCTATAAACCCATCACATCCCATCCCATGCCATCAGGTAATGACACTAATTTAGAATAAGGTATTGTAATCAATAATATTGTCCACCACTAAAACTCATGCTATAACTGACACAAGAAAAAGAACTTTGGAGGACACTGAACAGTAGGGGAAAAGAAGAGAAAATGTTCTTACGTTGAGCGCCGGTTAAGATGGGTGTCCTTCAAGGCAAATATATGGATCGTTCCTTTGTCGCTCGAACAACACAGAAACTCTGAATCCCGGCTAAAGTTGATGCTGCAACAAGTAATTCAAGTAAGTTATATGATGAAAGTTACATGGTAGAGCACATAAAACAAATGCAATACACTAAAAACATAAGTCATGTTTGTCAATCTGTCAATGGAAAAAAGTCAAATTCATTAGCAATTAGGTTTTCATTAACCAGGCCAATATTAACAAAATCATAGTGCTTATTTTTGTTTTCATAACAGATAAATACATGCAATTCATATTTTTTGTTTGTTTGTTTGTTTGTGTACTCAAACCTGATTTTCAGTGCCTTTACAAATACTGTGGTGATCAACATTATTAAATTATATAAAATGCAGACATGTCAAACGTTGGAACACACAAAATCACTCCTTAGCATACAAAATCTAAACTGTTAAAATATGTATATATTACCAGAAAAGACACAATACAGTGAGAGTGGAAATGTTGCTAGGCTGATCACTTACTTAATACTTCGATGGTCCAATCAACTTCTGCACATAGCAAAATCTCCTGCCTAACAGTTTATTCCCATGTGTCCTGGTATCCAGCACACCACCACCTCATTCCTGCGTATTTGCAATTGGAAAAGGGCATGTTGGATATTCTAGGCTGTTTTATCTGCAGGGTATAGATGCTGGATGGTCTATAAAGTGCTGAGGGAATCAGAACAGATGACAAATTTTGACCCCTGATCACGTCTCATCTGATACGCAGTATTCAGAATCGAATAAAGCTCAGTATGAAAAACATTAAACTCACTGGGGAGACAGATTCTGAGGACACACTCGGGTTAACAATGTAAATAATGGAACAACCATTAGAGTCTCCCCATTTGCATATCCCCTGTGCAAGAGTATAAGAGTTATCCGATCAGAGAGGCTGAAAAAGGATACAGCCCAGGCAGGTTTTTGGTTTTAATGCTACACCCTGTTGTTATTTACTTCCCCAACTATTCACATAAATATGTCAACAGAATATTCTTTCTTCTTTAGAGCTGTCACAGGTACATTTGTAAGATCTTGTATGCTTTCCTTTGTGGAGAATCCTTTACAGAAGGCAACAACGAGAGGCAATTGACAAATTCTGGTTAGAAAAATGAGTCAGTATTCTATCATAAGATACTTTCGCAAACACTTTTGAAAAGAATGGAAGGATGAAATGTGTCTCCAGTTTTATAAATAGGTGTTATCGCCACATATTTACAGTTCTCAGAAAAATCCCCACATTCATTAATTGATTAGAAAGATAGCTTAAGCGTACTCCTATCCATCCAGCACAAGATTTTAAAACTCTGATAGAAACACTACTTTTTAGTGACCCAATGAATTTTTCAGTTTCCTTAGGGGCTGTATTTTAGAAAATATTGTCTCTTGGTGGTGCATCAAAGTAAATCTAAGGCATTTGTATTTGTACTTGCCTGCTTTTTTGTTAGTATATTTTTGCTGCAACAGTGATGAAACAATCTTTGAATCTGGTGTCCACTGATTTCAATATGTCATTATTTCTGGGAACTCAATATTTGGAATACTATTTTAGTTTGTTTCTTGTTTCAAAATATTCCAAAATGTGATGTTTTATTTGTGCATTCCTTGTGTTTTGCTTTCTTTGATAACAGACTGGTGAAGTGGAGTTTCAGCTCTTGAATACAGATTATCCACCGAGTTAGGTAGGACTCTCTCTCTCTTCCTATCACATAATACTTAAAATCCCAGGAGTTATCCATTCATTGTCCTTGGTTCTGTTCATTCACACATTTGTTTTAGGGGAAAACAAGCTCTAAATGCTGTAGACATAAGTCTTGAGGCAACTGTCCTGCCTGAATAAAATTCAGCCTTTTTGTCTCTCAGGTTACAGGATGCAATCATAATGAGGACTTTAGTTGTCTGAAGATTATCATAGAAATAATCCACCATTTTTTGGACTATTACCTCTTGAGTGACAAGTAGATTGCCATTTTTACTGTAGTTGTGAATGGACATATTCATCTTCTCCCAAAAATTTTCTTACAGATTCCCTTATAATAGTTGGTGAAGGGGAACAATTCATTTAGCACAAAAACTTGGGACATAACCTCTTCTTGCACTCCTCAAAAATTGCTCTAGCTGTAAGAAATGTTGCTGGATTTTCAGCATATACATTGCTTCTCAATCTTTCCACTACCACCTGCTTGCAACTCAGTGCAGTTTGATATGCGCTATTCAACCATTGAACAGGTTATGTCCTAAAATGATCAGCAGATGTTGACAGGAGTACATCAGAGACTTGTGTACCACCCCCATCATGTGATCCATTCATACCTAGATACTGTCTTGGAATTACACCATAATCAGCTGGCTGAATTATATCTAGTTAGATTTTTAGAGCATCCATTTCAAGGACCATTGGTAGGGCTCTTGTCTCTCTGCTAGGGTATTAAGATAGGGAAATGTTCACTTAAATGTATGCCATTCATCACCTCCTATAACAGCATCAATGTGGGGTGCCAAAAATGTCATTTTCACTTTATATTCTCATAGCAAAAGATTCTTAGTAACTCATTGCCAGAAGTGTGTCAGAGGAGCCACATAAAATACAATCGACTATTTTGTCTCAATAGCCATCCTCTCCACAGGTGCACAGCTCATCTTTAGTTTGGGTTTTGTGGAGGAAGGTTATGCAAGTTCAGAGCATCCTTTTGATTCCCTGAAAAACACAATGTTCCACCATCACACCAAGCAATTGTTTCTAGAACACACCTACAGAACTGGCACCACTGATCACCACCAGAGTGAAAACTACAGAGTCACCAAACCTGAAGCTACACATTGTTGAACACTATTCATCAGGGGCTTACCACTTGCCACAATTAACTCTGGGTTAATTCCATAAGGTGCTTACCAATTGTCAGCATCACTGGCTAATGTGTCATAAGGAATTCAAAGAACATAACGAGCATTGCTTTATGGCATTTATAGAAATAAATATATGGATCTCTTCCCCTAAAATGTGGCATTCAAGTCTGAATAGTAATGCATACCCTACTGAAATAATGTAACTGTATTAATGACTACCACAATATTGTACCTGTAGATAAACAATAATATAATTACAGAACTAAATATCAATAATTTGTGCTTCCCTGAGTCTTGTTGGAAACTCTTCAGTAATGTGTTACTAAAAGAAAGTGCAAGCACTGCCGCCGCCGCCGCTGCTGCCACCACCACCACAAATGTCAATTATATCAAATATGAACTGGGAAAAATTATCACACACCAGAGAGTAAAAACAGAAACAATATGAGGCATGTCAAGAAAGTGTTGCTCTTCAGTTGGCAGAAACACCTTTACTGATTTGCATGCTACAGAACACTAATCCCCTACAAAGTAGTCTCCTTACTAATGCGCAAAATTCTTCTACTGCTCCCGCTTTTGTTGAATCATTTCCAGAACACATCTTCTGAAATGGTGATCACCCACACTGTTGCATTCTTCTCTTGACTCAAATCTTATTTATTACTGGGGCATTTTCAGTTTAGGAAAATAGTCAAAGGTCATATGGAATCATATCGATGCATAGTGAGCCTGTCTAACCAAAAGAATGTTGTGTCTGGTGAGGAAAGTCTGAATCAGAAATGCAGAATGGGGGGAAATACATTATCATGATGGAGCTGCTAAGTTCTTGCTGCCCACAGATACGGTTGTTTGCAGTGCACAGCACCATGAAGGCAATGAAGTACCTACTGGCAGTATTGCTTTGGGGCAGTTTGGCCTTGTGGCGTGTACTTGTGATGCATCACCCACGAGAGACGAATAAAATGGTCAACATAACCTCTACACTGCTGTGGACATGCCATGCTTTTCTTTGTCGTGGGGAATTCAAATGTTTCCACGTGAGGACTGAAACTTGGTTTCTGGGTTGTACCCATAAACATACGTCTAATTGCCATTGAACATAGAGTTCAGAAAGTTGGGGGTTATTGCTTGCATTGTCCAGCATGTTCTGTGCAATTTACAAATTGCATAGCTTCTGCTCTCTTACCAGCAGTCTCAGTATGAATTTCACATATCCTCATCTCGTGCATAATTTTTTGGTCAAAACTGAATATACTGATCCGATGCTTATTCTCATCTGATTCGCAAGTTCTCCTATTGTTATACGATTTTCTACCATGATCGAAGTCTGCACTTGCTCAATCACCTATCATTTATGCTTGTTAAGTGCATGCCTGAAGACAGTTTACTGTCTGCAAATGTGCAGCCACCATTGATGTGGTTGTACCACTTCTTTGTCAGTGGGCTGCTCAAGGCATCATCCATGAAACCTTGCAAATGTTTTCTACTTAGGCATCACCAAACATTGGGCAAAATTTGATGCAGTATCCTGCTTAATTTTTTCCATCATTTTACCGCTGCTCAATTTTTTCCATCATTTTACAAGTTACTGGAATCAGATGAGTGCTCACTACATGTTCTCATTCATAGGCTGAATGTCAGTTGGCGATGCTTTCCATCAACAGAAATAAATTCACGACTGTGCACAAATGTCTCCCACCACATCTCCACTCAAGAAAGTCTCCTCCCTTTGATTTATGAAGGAAACAACGAGCTTCAACATTTTTTTTAATACATCTGGTACAGGAGATGGAAAATGCCAACTTATGTATTCAATGATATCACTCAGACAATACATGCAGAAAAACTTAGGTAACACAAAATATTGCTTACCAATATAGGGTTGCCGGATCAGAACCACGCCGCAGTTCCACTGCGAGAGTTCGACGCACAGTGTCCCACACACGAATGAGCGTGCCCTTCTCTGATGCAGTGGCAATTAATGAACCTTGCTGATTAAGTGCCAAGCACGCTAATGCACCACGGTGTGCATTGACTGTAACAGGTGCACTTGAGCTCCCTGCTTCAGTACTTGCCAGATCCTAAAAGGAATGTCCAAAGTAACAAACAACCATGTACTACTAGATGCATCTTCATCATTATATTGGCTTCGACAACAAATTGTCACCCAAAACCACTTTACTGTATTAAGAAGACACTTAACTGATGGTAAAAATATGATAGGAAATCCCTATCAAATTTGCTAATTTGTATAAAAGAGCAGATGAATTATTGTTGCTGCAACAATGGGAATTCCATTTCATTACTATACACAAAGTAACTCAAATTAAAAACTTATATAAATGCATTATAATGGACTGATAGACTCCAGTAGAAACAAATTAGAATAAATCATTAATGAATGAAACAACACGTTTACTGTTATGAGTTACAATGTATTTATTTCCACAACAGGTTTCAGAAGTAACCTCCATCATCATATGGATTTGTGTGGATTACTATGGAATTTATATGTTGTGTTACGACTTTGAAGTAACCTGTGGCACTCTCTCCAGTCATCACACACTCCTCTCCCTGTTGTGGAACATCACATACACCATCACACTTCGTAGATAAGCCTGATGATGGAGGTTTAAATCTCTGGAACGCATTGTGGAAAGAAGTAGTGACTAGTAATGGTAGACTTGACATTTCCTTTGACAGTCAAGGTAAAGGAGAACCAAAAATGTTCGCATTTAAAATAAATCATTAATGTGTGAAATATGGGATAACTGACACTACATATTTCTCTTTTTGTTTCTGTCTTGTCCAATTGCTCTCCTAATTGAGGGGTATTATAGGTATCACATTAATAATGTTGTTGTTCTTATTAGTGGTAAAATATTAATTTACTGCTGTAAAGCACATGCAGCAATATACGAAGTATACTGAATGGGCAGCTGCAAATATCTTCAAGCTTCTTGAATCCACTAACCCCTATCCTTCACCAACTAAAATGCACAGAAATAAATACTGAGATATAGATGTTTCTAAGCCACCTATGCTTCCTCTACAAGGTAGTTTCCATAAAACAGCTTCAGATTTCTGCACCCCATCTTACAGACTGAACTCCTTCCTCTCCAATAACTGTTGTATTCTGAACACCATCTTAATAGTATTTCCAACATAATGTCTTGTAACTGCTGCCTCGGAATAATATCACCTATCAAGGCCACTGAAATATGTGGCCAAGATCCAAGATCCTCTGTCATAGCCAAAAGAGTGAGTCTCAACAATCTGTTTTACTTGGAATGTCACCAGAAACATCCTACAGAACTCAGATTGCAAATAAACCCAAAACACAGTTGTCAACCTACTTTGTAGAAACCTCTCTCTCTCTCTCTCTCTCTCTCTCCAAAGTTTCGGCACCACACACTCCAAATAAAATACTACTACATCACAGTAGACCATTCTTTTCTACTCACCACATTGATAGGTTCCTTCTAGACACTCTTTCACATAAAATGAAACACAGTGATATACAGTCTCAAAATATATCCCCTCTGCCAAAAGCCTGGCACCACCTACAAGTCATGCCCCAATGATCCGACTGCAGAAGTCCAGCATGACCTCCAATTCCTGCTCAAATCCCCAGACTAACTTTGGAACTTTTCTGCTGAATCCTTCATTTCCCCCACCCTCAATATATAAGTGCTGTACATTCAGAATAAATGAAGGAGCGAGTTTCTGACAGAGCTGAAACTGTGAAGGGAAGTCATGAATTGTATCTGTATAATAAGAGCATTGCAGACTATAGGCAAGGATCCACGTTTAAACCTGAGGCCAGCAGACTACGGCAATCTGTTGGAAAGTTTCACGAAAACACACATTTAACCATCCCAAATGGTCCACTGTAGCTTCCACTGAATGGATTTCTGCTCTAACCAATCGAATCCTCCTGCCCACTGGCACTGCATGTCTTTCTACATTAAACATACTAACCACTAAATTTCCCCTCCACTGTTACTACCCCAACACAACCAGGCTCCAACTTGTGTCAGCTGTTGATGCAACATGCTCATACATGAACATCTGCTAAGCTATTGCTTTTCCCCAAATTGCTTCATCATTTACAAATGTGACATTATATCCTTCCTCTTTGACGTGACAATATAAAACACAAACCCACAGCATGGCCATGGGCACTTGTATGGCAACCTCATATCCCAATTCAATGAGCAAGGTTTCACAGTGGGAAGACACTGGACATAAATTTGGGGAGACAGTGATTCAAATCCCTGGCCAATCATCCAAATTTATGTTGTCCATCATTTTCTTAAATTCAAGTACCAAGGACATTCCTTTGAAAAGAAAAGATCTATTTCTTTCCCCATCCTTTCCAAATCAGTGTTTCTGCTCAGTATGCAATGACCATCATATCACTGACAGGATATTAAACCTTAATCTTCCTTCATAAGCCAGTATATTTATGGACCCCATAGACGAATCCTCTTTGTTAACATGTTCTTAAACTCCCCATTTGCTTCAGATTCACAGGTACTATCCTCAAGATCAGAACCCAAGATAGGTATGTCCCATTAAATAGGGTGATTTCAGATGGATCTGAGGTAATTTTCACAGTAACTTGCATAGGTTATGTGAGATTGCATTGTTTGTTACAGAAGTGGTGTGGCATATGCATAACAAACAAAATATCCTAGAATCAGAAATTCTGTATGAACCTATATTTTCCTGAGAAAGGCAAACAAAATGACAGAAATTACCCAGTGTATTTGGATGATTTCAGGCACACGTGTTTTTAATCTCTATCCAAAGTATGTGGGAGGAATTTGGACATAAATTGACTTTTTTTTAAATTCTACATTCTTTCTATTTGATTTTTGTGATTTATAACACATTTTAAGAGTATCCCGCAATATGAATAAGTGATAAGGATTGAGATAATGAACGTTATTTTAACTGTCACTTTGTTCACTTGCACATAAGCTGTTAATATTTTCACTTAGGCAAACAGAGAGATCATCTGCTTCTTGAGGAACAAATGTGACTATTCCTCCCGTGGTAAATAGAAAATTTCTTCTCTGTTCTGTCTTTCATCAAATATCGAATACCCAATCTACTGAATGGAAATCTCCAGTGTGCAGCCTTCAAGATACCTTGCTTCAACATTCCTCCTTCTTCTCACTCATTTAGTACTGGCTGTCCTCCCAATTTTTTTGAAAGTATTTCAAATCGCACACTTTTCTACATAGTAATTTGTGACCCCGAGTACCATGAAAAGCTTTACCTAGCCCAAGTTCGGAATCACGATTACACCATACTTTAGCACCTTTCTTGCTTTTACACATTCTTATATTTTCCTAAATCAGCCCTCATGGTAGACAATTTTGTAAAAATCATCCTTATTTCATAACTTTACAGAAAAACTTGGCACACTTTTACAGCAACTGTCTCAACACCGTAGGCTACTGATTTCACTGACGACTACAATAACAACACCTTTTTGCCACTTGCAACAACAGAAAATTTCAGCTTGATGATACTGTGTGAACTTTCAACAATTAGACTGTTTATCAGATATTTATGTAGGTAAACATTTGACCAAAACAAAAGTCATGGAACATGGGAAATACAGTCTCATCCTTGAAATAATTGGCGGGTGAAAGTGAAAATTAGTGGCAACTAGTTGCTATGCAGTGAGAAAGAGCAAATAAACCATACTTTACGAAATCCCCCCCCCCCCCCCCCCGGCACCTGAAATCATCCTGTTTGTTGGTACCATTTTTATTCTTTCACAACCTCAATTTCTTTACCTATATCCATTTCAGTTTGTGATCTTTAGTTCAATAATCCATCTCCTTGTTAGTCTACTTCCACCTCTCTGATGCCTCCATAAAAACATCAGTGCATATTAAGATCACCATCAACAAATATTCCATTTTGATCCCTACCATTCTTTCCACACCAAAAGATTCTCCCATACGTTCTTTCCACCTGTTGTCGGAAAAACTGCGGTGCTGAGAAAGCTGTCTTCCATTACACTGAAGGTCTTATCCTTTGGAGTAGACTAACTAATCATGCGCCAGAGCTTCAACTGCCTTCCACCATGCCCCAAAATCTTTTCCACTTCTCCCAAAGTGCTGTTTCACCATCCACACAACCCACAAAATATCCTAGTTCAATCTGGCTCCCACAGTCACAAATTGCCTTGTGCAGCCATTCAGCATATTGTAATACAGTCCTGTCACTGATATGTCCTATTCCATCATAAAGAAAAGCCATCCATGAACACAAGCACTTTTTATAGCAACACTACAGCTGGCCTTTTTCGAGGCTTGACTCCCAATCAGCCATCCACCCTTATGAACAAACATTGCCAAACTGCGGCCTTAAGCATGTTTCACCACCTAGTAGTACAACAAGCTGATCTGGTTGCCTGCAATCCAGCAAAATCTTCCATGTCTCAATTTCCATAAGCTACAGTACCCATCATCCATTTACCTCTGCTTGTCTTCACCTGCCTTCTCCTGCCCCCCTCCCTCCACCCCCTCCCCAACAAAAAGGCATTCTCATTTGTCACTGTTCCCTTGCTCCGTCTGGTTTGGGTTTCTAGGTCTGCGAACCCTGAATCGCTTTAATTTCTCAGCAGTTTTCTCCCTCTCCATATATCCTGCCCCCCCCCCCCCCCCCGAACCCTGCCAACTCGTCCACACCTTTGTACACCTGCCTTTCCCTGAAACACACAGTGTAACACTGAAAGACCCCTGCCTTCACTTGAGTCAGCTTTCTCTAGCTCTGTATTTATGTACTCCTGCCCCCTTTGTCCACCCCCTCTCCCCTCTCTCAAGTTACAACATAAATCCTTCTAAACAGTTCAGCCTGTGTGGCAGTATATTTAACAGCAATCCAATAAAAAATGTATTAATTACAAGAGTATGTTTCTGTCCTCCGTCCTGCAATGTTTTTTTATTCTTTTGGTGAAATAGTTTCCAAATATATAATGAAGCCACTTTGCAAATTACTGCTGCATTTAACGACACTTAATCCATCATGACAGATATTAGATCTGAAATATAACAGGCCAAAATGGGAACTTAGACCTTGTTCTCCATATTAAAAATTATTAGCACACAAATTGCTTTTAAGTAAGAGGAATGAAGGGACTCCTCAATCAAGTTTGTGATTTTAAACCTATTTTTCAGATTTTCAGTTGATTCCCAATGTGATAAAAGTAATCTCCACGTTCATATATAGGAAGCTATAGTAATCTCAGACAAGGGTTATCATCACCGTTAGTGGTCTAAGATACTAACTGGTCATCTGTCTTACAGTTTCGTGATAATGCAATACAGACTGGCGACAATTTATAGAGAAATAAATTGCAGACTAAAGGGCCATTCCCAGCTTAATATTCTGTAATGCTGTTAATTCCTGACATAGTCAGGAAGGACATAAGTGATCTAATATTTTATAAAAAGTTAAAAAAAAAAACTTAATAAAATCTTAAGAATGCAAGCACTTAATGCTGAGTGACGGCAAATTTCAGTTGATTACACAGCCATCTTCAGATCTGAAATAAAAATAGAAAATTGCACTAAAGTGAGGTACAAGAAGAGAGTAGAAAATCCCTAATGATACAGACAAGAAGACAAATACATGCCAATTATAAACACATGTACTGTGTCTACTCATAAAACGAGATTAAGACGTGGTGTCTGCAGCACAGTGGACACTCCTGCATCTCAGTAAGCTAACAGCATATGCCATCACCATAAAATACTACATACACTAGATCTAGGAAATAAATGGAAGACATCAATACAAAATGAAACACACAACAGCATGTGTGGCCACATTCGGCTAGACCATCCAGCATTGCTGTACATGATGCTTTGGCTAACAAGTTACTCATGCAACAATTTTGTATACAAAAAACTGTATATGCCAACTCATAAGCTGGATTTGTACTTTACATATTTTTTGCTTGATTTATGGTGCTGTGCGCTTTATTGCGTACTGATGCCTTCTATGTATTTCTTAGGTCTTGTATATCTAATGTCATATCTCAATGATGTATACCTTTATTTTACTGAGAAACGGCTCAGACACAATATAATGTTTTTTAATTAGTATGTATTTGTCATCTTGTCTTCATTATTATGGATTTCATAACTCCTTTTGCCTTTTGTGCAATATTCTTCCATTATCCCAGATCTGAAGATGGCAGTATAATCAGCTGAAACTAGCCACCACTCCATGTTATTTACTTGTGATCTTGACTATTACAATATTTTATTAAGAAATCTTTTTAACTTTTTTATTTTCTGTAATGTGCTGCAGCAAAGGGTCATCTGAAAGTACCACACTAAAATCTGGGGATAACTGAAAAGCAAATCATTCTTTGCACAACATAAACCATTCCCAACAAGTTTTCTCTGTAGCATACATCTTCATAATGTAATAAACTACACTGAAGAAATCATTGTTTTGGCCACAGTTGCAGTGACCAAATCACTTGTTTCTCTAATATGGTTTTTTACATTATGATATGGTGTGAAACTCAGACACGTTTTATGTCAACTACCTATTTCTGCGGAACCCTGTGAACTTACATTCCTAACAAACTGAAGCTAACAAAAAATAAACATGATATAGCTACTTATGTCAGTCAACATTCTACACATGACAACAACAATTCTGCAGAGGAGGCCTATAACATATTTTATTTCTACTAACCACAAGTTGGACACTGCCAAGCTTGTGACCTGGGAAGGCAAGCAGTTGTCGTTCACTGGTAGCCATCGGACTCATCTCACATATACCACGTTCATTGTCCCTGGTCTCTAGAGTGAGCAGGCGTCGAGCAGGTTGCGGGAAGGTGAATACATGTATCTGATTACAGGTAGCAACCGCCATCCTGTAACAACACATTTTATGCACTCATGGTAACAAAGATAAACAAGGTTACTAATGTCACTTACTGTCCTGTGGTATCAGAACAATATTTTCTCCTTTTATTTCCTGAATGACAATACAAACTGTTAGGAGATATTTACAAATTAACTGGTGCTAAACTGGAGTAAGGAAAAAAGTGATAATGTATGTGCAATAAGAAGAGACCAGTAACTTCCAGAAAAACTGAAAACATACACATCTGTTTGAACATTCCTGAGAAATTAAAATGCATTAAGATGTAGGCTGTGTCTCTTTATACGAAGACCATAAGCCTATGTGCCACAGAAATGCAAGAATGATATCTTTTAAGAAGTAATTTAGATTACCTCATCTGCCCACAAGCAAAAAATGAAATGAAAGGTAAAAATATCAACAATTACTTTCCACATCTTCCAGCTAATGAGGAGTGTTGCACTAAATTACATCCTTTTTTCTCAGTGTATGTGTACAAAAGGCGAGCATTTCCGCAAAACCTTTTTACACGGAAAATACAGTTATCTACAGAGTTATGGGGTTTTTCTCAATCACATAAAGTTTAAAAAACAGTGAATATGAGGAAATTCTCACCTGTCTCTCCGCAAACGAACAGCAAGCACCCTAGCAGGAAACGTAAGTTCCATTATGAACTTCTTGGAAGCGTCGTCATAAACGAGAACGGTGTTATCGGCAAACTTAGGTCGTGGACCCCCCGCGACAATAGCTAACAGGTTTGTCCGATGAAGCATTTCGCAGGAACAAACACTCCCGACAAGATCCAGATCTACAATTCAGTTTAAACTGTTACTAAAATTTATAAAAATAATGCGCTTCTGTGGTTATAACAAAAACGTGTATACATACCTAGGTGAGCTTTTTCTACTAAGGGCTCTACATTGTAAATACGCAATCCTGTTTCCATACAACAGGTGAAACATCCTGAAAAACAAACATGTGTCATTCTAATTTTAACCAATCTCGCGCAATCCACGCGTGTTGTGTTTCTGTTACTACAAAATTAATTTGAAGATCAGAAATCATTTCTGCTCAAGGCAAAAAAAATGCACGGTAATGCAAGTCCTTGTCACATTATAAACAAACCTTGATCCTGATTGAATCGCAAACTTATGACCCCTCTTCCAGCTGCCATTACTTCAGGAGCCTTCATTTGTGTTTAGAAACGAATTTCTAATCTTTTCCACGTTCGTGCATTATCGTAGCGCTATGGCAAAAGCGCTTTGCGAAAGGACAACAAATTACTGTTATCATGTGCAGAACAATGGCAGGAACACCACGCAGTAAACAGCTGATTGCTGTCATGGAAAAACTTTGCGCTTATTCACAGTTAATAACGGTATCAATGAAATTTCAGAGCTAAGATATTTTTATTTAAATGTTCCCTGAAAGAAATAAACAAGTCGTGTATATCGACAAAATAAAGCATTTGTCCAACCCGACGAATAATATAAACGGGAAGTGATTGCTGTTTTGACTACTACTACGTTGCCATGGTGACATGTAATAAACGCCCCAGAGCGAACTAAAACATAACGAAGTATTGTGATACTGATTAGAAATGCCGTTGAGGTATAAGATCTTTTGCAAAATCGATGTCCTTAATACTGTTACACATTTTTATCGCTAGGTAACGAGAGGCCAAAATCTTACGGAGTAGCGTAGCTGCACTTTGTTTTCCAAGTACAAGGCAGTGTGAGCAATCAGACTGCATTTTGGAATTCGCTCGTGATAAATATTCTGCGTGGTACCGTCTTTTTGATTATCCTATTAAAAGGATAACTGTCTCCTGCTGTGATAATAACTTCTTATAAACAGACTTCAAACACATATTTTAGCAGAATGTGTGTGTAAATGGCCAATGCAATGGATACATTAATTTCGTGGTGACCCGAAGCTCTACCAGAAAATAACAAACAGCTGATTGTTACAGCGAGATATATTTTGTCTTTCGTTAGCTCTTAGCATTTTGTTTAAAGTGTTCACTTGTGACCTAGCAACATTGTATTGGGTAAATTTTGAGTGTATTAAAAGTGTTTATTGACAAGCTGTGTGTCCCTTCATTCTGGATCATCACAACACTCTCTAACTGTACAGTGGTGACACGATTAGAAACAGGGGAAAGTGACGGATCAACTTGGAAACGGCAACGTTAAGGAGGAGGACGCGAACGAGGTACAGCAAACACTACACCTCGCTGTAGCAGGAACTTTCACCGTCCAGCAATCGCCGAGTCATGCGTTTCCTGAACGAGGTAGGACAGTACATCAAGTTGAATTGCTGGCGTTCTGGATATCTAGGCCAGAACCCTGGTTCATGCAAGCTGTAAGAATTTTCTGCCAACATGATGTTCACGATTATACGGCTCAATTTCATTGCGTCATAGCAAATTTAAATGACTCACAGATTGTACAGGCGGAGGAGATTTTACTCACATATAGTTATGTGAAATTCGAAAACTGCCTAACCAAACAGTTCGCCCCTACGCTGGAGTATTGCTTACAGAGGTCATTAGTGGGCGAGTACTTGGGAAGCAAGTCACTCAAACCACTCTTGCTATAACTTACTTCACTGGCAGGTTCAGCTCTGTTGCCTGAGAGGCCACTCATTGATTAAAAAGTCTTAAGGGAATGATAGCAGCCACAGACAACCTGAGAGCTGTTTACACGAGTAAAAAGGTGCTGATCACCCTGTAGTTTGGTCCCTTTACTTCCAACCTATCCAACCAACCAGAATTGCCTCTAACAGTGTTGTCAGAAGCCGTTGCAGCTTGTTTAAAAATCAGCACTGTAGCTAGAACTGATATGGCTAGCAGGCCCAACTCAGACATTTCAGGGGCAGTTACACAAACTGTGCCTGGACCAGGCATTCTTTTGTAAGCACTGACGAATTCCCCAGAATAGCTGGCAGAGAGCGTTCAGGCTCTTGGCGCATAAGTCACTGTACTACAGATCGGGCAACATTTGGAGGACAAGAAAACAAATAGAGGCATCAACACCTGCCAAAGCAGTATAAAACTGGACAAATAAGGGTAAGGGCACACAAGGGCAAGGCCCCTTGCAAACACTCAAACCCTTTCGACAGCATGTAATGAGCACTATAGGCCATCATGCTGCATTTTCAAGTCGTGTCTCCCCCACTTTCCTGCCGCGACTGTCATGGTAAGTATGCTAGAGGTTCTCAGCGCTAGTGCACAGAATAATGGGACAATAGCCTTTTTTTCCACACAGCAAAATACGGGTTACAACTTCATAAATTTGAGCCTGTGCCTAGCACTGAGTTAATAAATACACAACATCATTGCATTACCTTCACATCTGCCTGCAAGAATCTCAACTTCGAGAAATTACAATTTTATTTCCGTGATATGACCAGTAGTTCTAGTGTGCATGGTAAGACTCTTCAAAGAATTGGTTTTACAGATTCATCCAGAATCTCAAAAGTCCTCTTTGATGGACACCTATAGCGAATAGAGTTTTTTGTGGACACAGGTTCAGACTTAAGTATGTTAACAATGAGGCATTACAAACCAAGCAATATGGTGGCTCCTCTGTATCTTACAGTGGTGACCAATTCAGTCATCAAGGCATATGGCAAGAGGGCCATGAAATTAGACACAAGTTAGACAAACAATTAGCCCGCGGTAGTGTTCTCGCTTCCCACGCCCGGGCTCCTGGGTTCGATTCCCGGCGGGGTCAGGGGTTTTCTCTGCCTCGTGATGGCTGGGTGTTGTGTGATGTCCTTAGGTTAGTTAGGTTTAAGTAGTTCTAAGTTCTAGGGGAGTGATGACCATAGATGTTAAGTCTCATAGTGCTCAGAGCCATTTTTGAACAAACAATTAGATGGATTTTTTTTGTAGTGAATGTTTGTGACTCCTCTTTGGGGGCAGATTTCTCACACCATTTCATATTGGCTGTGGACATCAACAGTGGAACGCTGTAGACAGTTGCAGAGATCACAACTGTAGGGTACGGAGGGAATTTGAGTTATACTTTGGAAGAGTTACCTGGCATTACATCAATGACAGGCAAAGAGCAAGGTGTGACACAACACTATGCTCTTCACCCACACCTCACCAGGTCCAAACCCCAAGAGCTCATACTAGAAAATTTAGTGGTGGCAAAGAATGACACAGACAAGCAAATTCAGGAAGGAGTGGTGAGGTCATCTAAGATTCTCTGTTGCATATGGTGCCAAAATGCAATGGCATTTGACAGCCATTAGCATTTTTTTCTCTGCTTGAAACTGATGCTCAGAAGACTTGGAGAACAGTCAACAGAGAGTTGTATACCACTGTCTGGCACTTTAGACACTCACTTGAAGCGAGACATCTCTCCATCCACAATAATGACGGTCCTCTAACAGCACTCTTTGCAAAAGGAACCTCCAAAGGGTCTCCTAGACACTGCAGACATGCAGAGTTCATGTCACAGTTTACGATAGATGTGCATCACATTAATGGGAGCAGAAATCTGGTTGCAAACTACCTCTTTGTGGTGTTAAAAATCTTGTAATATGCTTTGAGTCTTTGTCGCCAAACACATTTAGAATTTAGCCTTTGACGTGTTTCATAATTTGTCTCATCTGTGAGTGCATGCAATGGTGCAGTTACTGACAAACAAAGTGCTTTGTGCATGGGATATCTACATGTACATCTACATGGATATTCTGCAAATCACTCTTAACTACTTGACAAAGGATTCATAGAACCACTTTCATAATTATTCTATATTATTCTAATCTTGAACAGTGTGCATAAAAAAAGAACACCTATGTCTTACAGTGCAAACCCTGATTTTCCTTATTTTATTATGATGCTCTTTCTCCCTATTTACGTCGACATCAGTAAAATATTTTCGCATTCGGAAGAGAAAGTTAATGACTGAAATTTCGTGTAAAGAACTGCCAGAATGAGAAAAACTTTTTCTCTAATGATGTCTGATCAAATCATGCATCATGTCCATGAGAGTTTTCCTCTATTTCTCAATAATACGAAATGTACTGCCCTTCTCTCAACTTTCTTGATGTACTCTGTTAACCGTCTTTGGTAAGGATCCCACATTGCACTACTGTGCTCCAAAAGAGGACAGAGAAGCATAGTGTAGGTAGCATCTTCAGTAGATCTGTTGCATCCTCTGAGTGTTCTGCTAATAAAACGCAGTCTTTCGTTTGCCTACCCCACAACTTTTTTTTTTTTTTTTTTGCTCTATCCAGTGTAAGTTGTTCATAATTATGGCTCCTAGCTATATAGTTGAATTTACAGCCTTTAGGTTTGGCTGATGTATCGTGTAACTGAAGTTTATCAGATTCATTTTAACACTCATGTAAATAGTCTCACACTTTTCATTATTTAGGATCAATTGCCAATTTTCACATCACACAGATGTCTTTTCTGAGTCGTTTTGCAATTTGTTTTGATATCCTGATGATCTTACTAGGTGGAAAAAGATAGCATCATCTGCGAACAACCTAAGACTGCTGTGCAGATTGTCTCCTAAATCTTTTATAGAGATAAGGAACAGCAGGGGGCCTATAAGACCACCTGAGGGAACACCAGAAATCACTTCTGTTTCATGCAGAGAATGGGAAATCAGTACACAGCTTGATATTTTATTTTAGTATATAAGCTTATTTCGGCTTTACTGCCCTGACGTTGTAGATTGACATATGTCAACTTTGAGTAAACCATTATTGCTGTCTATAGTTGTTGGTCGTAATATTATTGTAAGTAATTTTTTGATAAATTGCTCTTTCACATATATTGTAATACATTTTTTGCTACCTGACAGTTGTAGACATTCAAGTTGTACAGCTAGTTGTTTACTCAAAGCTATATGTCAAACTTGAATCTCTACTGTCAGATAGTAAGAAAGTATTACAAATTACTTCAGTTTTTTATATATAGATTCCAACGCAGCACCAGTGATGCGTTTCTGTCCAGCAAAATCTCTTTGCCAGTTTTTGTGATGGCTGAAGTGGCCAGGAGGTTCTAGGCGTTACAGTCTGGAGCCGAGCGACCGCTACGGTCGCAGGTTCGAATCCTACCTTGGGCATGGATGTGTGTGATGTCCTTAGGTTAGTTAGGATTAATTAGTTCTAAGTTCTAGGCGACTGATGACCTCAGAAGTCGCGTAGTGCTCAGAGCCATTTGAACCATTTGAAGCAGTTTTTGTACTCGTTTTTTATTTCAATGTTTGCGAGTTTTAACTCTCTACTTTCATAATACTATGAAAGAGTGCATTTTCAAATGTTAACAGACTTTTGGGTCATCCTGAACTTAACTAAAGAAAATACCATCCGTTGTAGGCTGTAATCTAAACATTTAAGCTAATTTCGACCAGAAGTCATTTTAAATCACAAGTGGTGCCACATATTACATATTGTAAATATCAGATTCTTTTACTTACACATACAAAACCAGATGTCAAATTCCATAATTACATTAGAACTGAACCCACATCAAATACGTACATCACATGTCACATATTGATAACTGTGCTCTAAGTACTTAAAAAAGTGCTAACATGTGACATGTGACATTGTAATATTTATGATGTGGATTCAGTCCTAATGTGATTATGAAATATTACGTTTGGGTCTGTATGTGTAAAGTAAAAGACTCTGATAACTACAGTACGTAATACATGACATTACGCATGTGATTGAGAATAACTTGTGGACAAAATTAGCTAATTGCACGATTTAAATAAAGAAGAAATTGCTGTCATTCGCAGAAGAAATGCTGATTATTGGTTTAACCTGTAAAGTTAGTTTATATTTCCAAAATCAGTTTCCATTAAGAAGATGAAGGCAGCAGCCATGACTACTATTGAGTTCTACAAGGGAGCGTGTTGAGCGACCTACCATGAGAAATTTGTCTGAAATTCACAATCTACCACAAGTGCTATCTATTTCCAAAGTCACTGCTTCTTCTACAAAAAAGACTGCCATGCAACATGCTTGTCCATTTATTGTAAGTGATGCATCAGTGACAAAACAAGATGACAGGAATGGAGTATTGCTGAGGAAAACCCACAGGGAAAAAGATCTCCTCCAAGAGAGTTCTCCTGATAGAAGGCAATCTAATTCTGTACCATATGAAAGTAGGGTCAGGAGGAGAGGGTGTCTACTAATCATCAGCCGAGAAATTATGCCAAAAGGAAGAAAGGATTAAGGTTTGATGACTCTGCCTCCGACGATGATACCATTTTTGATAAATGTGGGGGAAGAAATAGGCCATGTCCGTTTGTGGGGACCTCACCACCAACAGCAAGATAAATAGATTCTTCGGTTAGTGGATGACCTCCTGTGAGAAGGTTGCCTTTGGTATTTTCATTTCGCTGTGAACAATTTTCCAGTGTACATGTATTCAGGACGTATCTCTATGTTGTAATAAATCATATTATAAGAGCCCAAACTTGCATCCAGCGTTTCACTGCAAGCATTCCCTCCAGGAAATCCCACAGTGGTGGCCCCACAATGAACAACAGCAGCTACCACAACTTAATCAGCGTATTTCTCCAGATTGTCTTTGTATGACAATGGAAATCTCTCAACTGATACCTGTACAAATAACAGGTATTAAAAGGTGACTGTCGTGATGTTTCATGTGATGTTTTTCACGGCACAAATCAACCTACGTTATATGTGAAACGTCAAAGTGAAATTCTTACATATTGTACTATAGATTACAACAATGATCCCTTTGCGAATTAACAACCTGTAACAGCTTTTAACCTCCATGGTGATTTTGGTAATGAGTTTAATCTGTCTTACCAACAACAAGACTATGTTCCACAGACTATTTCCGCACTATGCAACAATGAATCGTCCGATTTTAATGGTCCACCCATGTTGGCAAGTATTAGAGAAAAGTTCAGTTCACTAATTCTAAGTTCCCCAATAGTACTGTCATCTTAGACGGCTGCTTTAACAATTCAACAATCGATTGCGATAATAACAGTTTTGTGAATGATAGCTGTGACAAAGCATACTGTGGAACAATAATAAATGCATTTCCCGAAAGCTGTCTGGAACAGGTAGTTCAGAAGACCACTCATGGTAGAAATATGTTTGATCTAATGGCAACAAATAGACCTGACCTCATTCAGTAAGCCTACATGGAAACAGGTATCAATAATCATGAGACAGTTGTAGCAACAATGATTAAATAATTTCATAAGACAGTTCAATCAAGCAGAAAGATTTATATGTTCAGTAAACTAGACGAAGAGACAGTTTTGTCTTATATCGAGAAGGGACTTGAAAAATTTAGCTGTGGATAGAAGAAAGTAGAAATATTCATGATGTGAGAGATCCTCCATGGCATACACTTACTGCAAAGAAATTTCTAAAGGAGCACAAACTGCTGCCTAGTCGGTACATTACAAAGCACAGAGACATAGATTGAAGGAAAGGAAAAAAAGGAACATTAGGGTTTACTACTCCTTGACATCAGTGTCATTAGAGAGGGAGCACAACATCAGTTTGTTTTCTTTCAAGGATGGGGAAGGAAATTGGCAATGTTCTTTCAAAGGAGCCACCCTGGTGTTTCCCTAGAGCGATGTAGCGAAATCACGGAAAATGTAAATCGGGATGGCCGGATGTTGATTTGAACCACTGTCCGTCTAAATGAGAGTCCATTGTGCTAACTACTCCAACATCTCAATAGGTCAGCATAAAGAGAGGTGCTGAATGACACATGTTTGCATCAAATGAATACGCAGTTGCGAATAAGGACTATCATCAGCTGTAGACTAGAATGATGACAATGAAAATGTGTGCCAGACCAGGACTCGAATCTGGATTTCCAGCTTATCGCGAGTGGTCGCCTTATCATTTGGCTATCTGTACACAACTCATGACCAGATCCAAACTTCCATATGTCGTCAACCATGAGTCGACAACCTGTACTCGTACATGCATTATGTAAATTCCTGCACAGGTCAGGCGTTGCACTCGAAAGTCGCTTGCCCAGTTATTCTGTTTACAATACAAAGTTCCTTTGGACATGCATGGGTTCTAATGGTTGCAGTCTTTGAGTAGATGTAGATGATGGTATAGTACCTGGTGAAGGTATTTCCAGTTTGGCGACCTTTGGTATCGGTGGTGGATATAGTGACGCACTACTGGTGATGCCATGTACAAATTCTCTGCTGGTAGTTTGCTGGAGAGTTCCTCACGACAAATTCAGGAAGAGATGAAAGTGTTAGAGGATATCCATACCAGAGATTGGTTCACGAACATTCACGACCAAAAATTACCATGAAATTTTATTACAGAGACTGTTGTCATTAGATCTAATATATTTCTACCATAAAGTGTGCTTCTGAACAATCTTTTCCAGACAGTTATCAGGAAATGCATTTATTATTGTTCCACTGTAAGCTTTGTCACAGCCATCATTCACAAAACTGTAATTATCGCAATCGATTGTTGGATTGTTAAAGTATCCTTCTAAGATGACAGTACTATTGGGGAACTTAGAATTAGTGAACTGAAGTTTCCTCTAAAATTTTCATTTATATTTTTTGGAGAGTCAGGAATTTATAGAAGGCTCTAGTCATGTGCACTTTTAATACTGAGTCTTGTTTGGATAATCTTAGATACATTATCAATTTAGATCTCAGCAGATTTGAGTTTCTTGTCTGCTATGACAAATACACTACCTCCATTTCTCATTATCATCTCCCTTCGATATACACTTAAATATTCCCTTAAAATCTCACAGTCATTATTTCAGATTTTAGACTGTCAAAGTGAATAACTTTTTTAGAGTGCGTCAAACTGCAGTACATTATACAAATGTTAAAAAAGTTGATCAATATGATTTTCACACTTCAACCTGATGGAAACAACTGATACTTCTGGTTTTTCTACAACTATTGTTTTCTGAGCTGGTGCAAAGTTATCGAGCTAACTGACATATTTATCAAGATAATACACTCACATCGATGAGAAGAGTGGTTCAAATACATCCCCATATATGTTTTCCATCGTTTCCCATAAAAATCAGTACTCAAAGCCATAAATTTAAATGTATCTAGTAATCTTAATGTTAATCCATCTTCAACATATTACTAAAAAATATATGTTTCTTCATTATTTGGAATAGCGTCAATATCTTTATTATCTATTGCTAATTCTTTGATAAACGAATGAACATCGCTATTTGTTAAATTATGAATATAAGCTGGAATAAATTTAGGGTTTTCTAATTCAGATTGCAGTATTCATGCGCGTGTTTCGTGTTAAGTGGCAGTGATCTCTTACTTTCGTTTCACCAAAAGTAAATTATTTTCAGAAATAAAACAAATTTCCGGATTTTTAAAATTTATTACATCTTCTCAAGTCATAATCATTGGAATACTTCGACCATATATTTTAGCAATTTATCTAGATTCTTCTTTTCAAATTTCAACGAATTTTTTGCTGCATGTTTACCTGTGTATGTAACAGTATTTTCATAATTACCTATAGAATAATTAACATAATAACGGAGTGAATATGGTAATAGATTTTGACATTTGTTAATATAAGATTTTTCGGGATTTGTCTCGCAACTGTTAAAATCTTTTAACAAACATTCGAAATCTGCATAAGTTATAAAAGGTACCTTTAATGAATGATTATAATTATGAATTTCAGTTTTTTTACCTTTTACAGGCATATCTATTTTTACTTCTTTACTTCTTCATTTTCTTTACAATCACTTGATGTTTGATTTTTATTGTGAATAAAAATTTCTTAAAAAATCTATTAGAAAGATAAATTTGATGACCATTTTTAGTTGCTTGTGAACTAATTAATCTAGATAGATTCTTTATCCAACAATAATGTGATTTATTTTTGTCTCGAATTAAAAGAAGATCAGCATGTTTTTCTTGTTTATATTGTTTATGGTAAAGAGGATGTACAATTTTTCTTCTACTTCATTGATGTCATATGCATAAAAATTAGTTAAAGTATTTGATTTTTTCAGATGTTGGAATATCTGTTAACTGAACTGGAAAATTAATTATCTTCTTTTCAAAAATTTCATCTAATTCTAATCCAATATTTCTATATTTACTGACTCTTCCTGCATCATGATCCACAGGTTATAAAGCTGATTTGATTGAATAAAGAAAACAGTTTTGATATGTATTTTACATTAATTACAGCTTTTTATCTTTAATTACTTTTGGTAAATCGATACAAGAAGAATCAAAAATTGGATTATGCTTATTAAAATTTGATTCTAACCTATCTACATAAAATAAGGACCCTTTTTTTCCTTTGCATTTCTTCCATTTCAGTTAATAGATTATTGGTTGATTGTTGATAACAATCTTCTAAATACGTTGTTCTTAATGAAATTTGATTATTTGTTTTAAAATTAAATTCTTGTATTTCATCTTGTCTTTTAAAATTGCAATAAAACTTTGTATTAAGTTTAATGGCTCTTCTTTGTATTAAAATTTTCTATAATTTGGTGATTACTTCTTCTTTAATTTGATTAAAAAATTTTTGCTGTTCAACAATATTAAAATGATTATTAGTTCCTTAGGTTTCTAATTTTGATTTAAAACCAGAAACTTTTCTATAAATTCGATTGGGTGAATTGAAAAAATCCTTATCATCTAGAAAATTTAAAGCTGGCAAAGTTTGCTGATAATTATTTGCTTAATTTACCTATTAGAAGCTTCTGAAAATAATCCTCATTACTGTAATTGTTAATTTTGTTCTCATATCTATTGACAAGGCTGATTAATTGATGTTTATTGAGATTAGTATAATTCATAAAATTTTGTTTTACAAATTTTACCATCACTTACAGATTTTCACTCAAATCGATATTGTGATTAATTTTACCTTTAGATTTTTTGATAAAATCAATTAGTTGTCTTTTTTAAGTTTAGAACAGTTTTTAATTATTTTCGTTTTGCAGGTTTGATGAAGTTCTTTCATAGATTTGTTATTCAATTCTTTACGGCAATATTGTTATTAATATTGTCAACAGAAATTATGATAAGGTCGATTAATTTTTGTTTATTAAGTTTGGATTAATTTTTTAATTTTCTGTTTTAGCGATTGATTGAAGTTCTTTTATAGATTTATGTTTTAGTTCTTTCTTCTTCATTTCATTGTTTATTTCTCTCTTATCAAAATAATCGATAAATTTCATCAGGTCTTGTCTACTTACATTTGAATATCCATTTTCTTTAAAATAATTTTCTTTATCAGTTTCCTTTATTATAATTTTCTAAGTTTTTAAATAGGTCAGCTTTATTTTACAATTATTTTAGGTTATATTTATATAGGATGAAGTTTGAATTTTGTTTTCATTAAAATGTTTACAGTTAAAATGCACCTTATCGATGATATAGCTGTGTAAGGTTCGATGGGTCTTATTTATAAAGAATAAAATTTATTAGATTTGTAAATTTTTAAATGAGTAAGTGAGAATTCGATTTTTTCGTTATAGGCAAATGAAGTTTGATGCTTCCTATTTATAAAGAATAAAATTTATTATATTTATGAATTTTTTAATTGGAAGATGAGAATTTGCTTTTTCCTTTATAGGTAAATGTGTTTTGATGGTTCTTGTTGACAAAAAATAAAATTTCTTACATTTGTAAATTTGAAATGAAAATTTCGTTTTGTGGGCGTAGATAAATGTTTTGGTTGGGAAAAACTGCAAAATTACAGTCTTGGTTTATAACTGGTATTTTTAATCCAAACTGTTCTTTGTGCCAGAATTCGCATAAATATATTTCTTTTGTACTACATGATTTTGCAGAGTGATATGTAATTGATTTATTGTCATGTTCTGTTTGAAACGATTAACAGTTCCATTTCATTTGGGAATGACTAGTGGTGAGCTGTATAAATATTTAATGTTTTATGTTTTGTTTTATATTTTACATTGAAAAACGATTAGCTATACTATGTAATTTTCAAATTAATGTGTGTAGTGGGCAATATACTAAAGTTGTGGTTACCTGGGAGTAATTTTCAAAATTGTGTTATTGGAAAATTTACGGATAGGTATGGGGGTTAGTTTGATTTGAACTGCTATGATATACTAATGATGCTAATAATTAATAGAAGATTACAGAAGTTATGAAAGATGGTTTTGAGAGGAGATATCTGAATGAAATTGATGTTCATGATTTTTAAATCATCCTACACATAATGTGTTTGTCAAGTACTGCAGTAGAACACTTTATGAAAAGTTAGAGAAATTACCTTATTGCCACTGTACTGAGGAAGAAACTAGTTTTGTGTGATGTTGTCCTGAATTGTGCGAAATATGTGATGTTGAAAATATACTGATTATATGGTCCAAGATGTTACATGTAGTACAGCTATGAGAAAGTGAATGTTATCATACTTCTGTCATGATGGTATTGTAAGATGAGAGTTATTGCCATTGATCAAACTTTGAAGCACTGTAACTTATGAGATATTGACAACGTATTGTGATAGAATAGAATTAATGGAAATGTGTTAGAATGTTTGCTGATGATGTTCTATGAGAGCAGAGATGACTATTATGACATGTTGGGGACAAATGAAAGCCGAAGGAGCTATGGTAAGTGACTGTATGTCATGTATGGTAGTAAATTATGTCCATTAAATCATATGATTCTAAACAATGGTAAATCATTTGCAATTATAGGAAGTGGTTACGAAAATGGGAGGCAAGGAATAGGGTAAATGTTAATCTTCGAAATATGAATGTGCAGTGATATGCGTAATAATAAGAATTTGATCAAACTATTAATTAAAAAGAAATGTTATAATTACCGTCTACACCATGCGATAAAATGTATCTGGACACCTGGCTGAAAATTACTTACAAGTACGTGGCGTCCTCCATAGGTAATGCCAGAATGAAATAAAGTGTTGGCCCACCCTTAGCCTTGATGACACCTTACACTCTCGCATGCATACATTCAATCAGGTGCTGGAAGTTTTCTTGGGGAATGGCAGCCCATTCTCCATGCAGTGCTCCACTGAGGAGAGGTATCAATGTCAGTCAGTGAGACCTGGCATGAAGTCGGCGTTCCAAAACACCCCAAAGGATTCAGGATTCAGGTCAGAACTCTGTGCAGGCCAGTCAATTACAGGGATATTATCGTTCTTGTAGCCACTCCGCCACAGGCCATGCATTATCAACAGCTTCTCGATCATAATAAAAGATGCAATAGCCATCCCGAAATTGCTCTTCAACAGTGGGAAGCAAGGAGGTGCTTAAAACATCAATGTAGGCCTGTGCTGCGATACTGCCACGCAAAAGAATAAGAGATGCAAGCCTCTCAACGAAAAACGCGACCACACCGTAACACCACCGCCTCAGAATTTTGCTGTTGGCATTACGCATGTTGGCAGAAGACGATCACCAGGCATTCACCATACCCACACACTGCCATCGGATCGCCACGTTGTGTACTGTGATTCGTCACTCCACAAAACGTTTTTCCACTGTTCAATTGTCCAAAGTTTACGCTCCTTACACCAAGCGAGACATCTTTGTCATTTACCGTCGTGAGGGGTGGCTTATGAGCAGCTGCTCAACCATGAAATCACCTTATAGTACTTGCAGCGGATCCTGATGCAGTTTGGAATCCCTGTGTGACGGTCTGTCTATTACATATTAAGACCCTCTTGAACTGTCGGAGGGGAATGTCAGTCAACAGACGAAGTCAGCTTGTACACTTTTGTGCTGTATGTGTCCTGTCACATTTCCACTTCACTATAACATCGGAAACAGTGGACATAGGTGTGTTAAAGTGTGTGGAAATCTCGCATACAGCAGTATGACACAAGTGACACCCAGTCACCCGACCATGTTCGAAGTCCATGAGTTGTGTGGAGTAACTCATTCTGCTCTCCCATGATGTCTAATGACTACTGAGGTCGCTGATATGGAGTACCTGGCAGCAGGTGGCAGCACAATGCCCCTAATATGAAAAATGGGTTTTTGGGGTGTGTCCGGATGCTTTTGATCACATAGTGTATGTTAAGTGAAAATGTCATGAAAGTAAAGTAGAAACCAGCTACAGTTGGCAGAATTATAATGTACAGTGAGATAGTGTTAGAGAAGAGGTAGTACTATTACTTGACATGGGGGAAACATTGCTTAGCAACAATATTTATGGCTTGTATTGGAGAAATATATTATTATGCTACATCTGTCTATAAATCTTTTATTGTTTTACGCTTTATTGTAGTACTATTTTAAAATACTATTTTACTATTAACTTATTATTTAAAATTATTATTTAACACAATATTTTAAAATAGTATTAGAAATATTTCAGTCTTTTCCTTGGGTAAATCCTTCTGTAGTCTGCTAGCCTTATCAATAGTTCAAATATGTTGCCAATGTGTTGTCTTTAATAACAAACTTCAGCATAGTCACATAATGATTAACTGATTCTTTTATCATCTGCGTGAGTATGAGAAGTCTGATGTTCATATCTTTTTTCTATGTGCAGTTATACACTAATACGTTTACTTCTACATCTTCACGAGACTTGTGGGACACTGCTGAAGAGGCTTGACCTCATTCTTCCTTTCTGCCAATATTCAGTGTGAATTTATATAGGCAGGAGGTTGCCGTAAGATGTCACTCAGCTACATTTTTGGGTCCACTCCTCTCACATTCTTATCCTCTTCTCATATGACTGAGGCTATTCATTATTTCACCTTGGTGAGCGGTATTTTTGGCTTAACTTCTCCAGCTGTACTAGATCCTCTATCTTTATTTCCACCCATAAATTTTGAGATATTGTGTTTCCTTTGTTGCAGAGCCTTGTTGCAGAGCCTTGTAGCCTATCTGTTGGGTGAAATTTTTGTCTTTTTGTATATAATCTGTTGTTAATATTAAGTCTGTAAAACTACTGTGTCTGTTTGTCTTTGAACACACTAATCACCAAAACTATTAAACGAATTTTCATGACGATTTTTGCATGTAACTTGAGCATAGTTTAGGTTTTAGTTAATCGAAATTGGATCATGAAAAAAAAGAAGTCGTTATTTTAAATTTTTACTAACCTTTTTGTTGTCTGTGCGTCTGTCTGTCTGAACAACTGATCCCCGAAGCTCCTACACGAATTTTCACAGGGTTTTCATAGGTACCTTGAGTACAGTTTTGGGCACTGTATATACTCCAATTCATCGATATCAGTTAATGAAAATAGATATTCATACATATTATAAGAATGCACATATGTCTGTAGGTATACATGTATGTATGTTCCACATCTCCTCCAAAACCACTGGTCCTAATTCAAGAAAACTTTGTATACATTTCACTTCCTGTCTGGAAAGACCAATTATGGGGGTGAAAATAATCTACCTATCAAAGGGGTGGCGTGGCTGCTCACCTCCATCCACACATAGCAATTGTGGGCATTGATTGCACCCTCATCAGAGAAGACCACCTCATCTGTATATAACACAAAAGCAACGTGAACAACACAAAAGCATTGTAACACAGCTGCCTCGAGCAGTGCTTTACAAACCACTATCTGAAATTCGCACATGGAGAAAAATCGTAGGACAACAGCACCTGGTATCTGTGTCTTCTGATGATGGAATGGATGCCTTCCAGCCTTATTAAACACCTGCCAAACCATTGCGTGGGAGCTTTGTGTTGTGTGTGCTATGATGCAGGAGCCTGCAGATGGGTGTGTGTGTCACCTCTCTAGTAAATCCTCCACAAATCGAGGGGTTCGTATGCTTTGCACATGACACCTGACGTGTCAGTGCCCTGTGAAACAACCAGTTTCACCAAGACGCCGATAGATGGTCGCAAAAGTAGAGTAGTGCAGTTGACGACATTTGAATATCGTGGCCCACAGATGTCTAAAATGAATGTCGTGCTACTTGGCCCAGGTGAACGTCTCCATGGTGTGACACACCAGCACACAACAAACTATGACTGAGCACAGTGTTCCTTCTGCATATGTTTGCCATTCCCTTCTGCCGCTACCACTCTGAGCATTCGCAACAGTTTTGATGTGACACAGGTGGCCGCATTCACCGCCATTTAACGTCCACACTACTGTCAGGTGCCTTGCGATACATTCTGCATGTGGTCTGTGTGCAAAGCCACAACTGCTGTCAGAGGGGAAGTCTAACGGCGGGCGCCGACAACTATAGGTTCGACGCTATGTAGCGTTGTTCGATGACGTTTACAGACACGGAGTCCTACCGTCATTTTATTTCTCAAGTCACATTCTATATTCCCTAAAGTTTGTCAGTGCAATCTTGAAACTCCAATCACGAAATACTGCCAGAAGAGAAAAGAAAAATCATCTAAGTAAGAATATTAGCTGTAAGCTTTGTAACTTTTGTTAGTCTATTAAGAGGTCACATGGATTGAGAAACACTGATTTCACGCTCATTGATTAGAGGTAAAAATTGACGCAATCTCATACCATCTGTAAGCAAACAGCCCCAAACGCCGTCTATAAAGAGTGAGTATTATCTTCGATCAAGCTTGTACACTTGTAAGAAGGGCTTGAAAAGCTTACCTGTATATATCTAGGACTAGTGTTATTCGTTTCCATCGTACATTTGTCTGCATGTTCCCATGACTGTTTATCACATGCACTGAGATTTGAAATGGCTCTGAGCACTATGGGACTTAACTTCTGAGGTCATCAGTCCCCTAGAACTTAGAACTACTTAAACCTAACTAACCTAAGGACAGCACACACATCCATGCCCAAGGCAGGATTCGAACCTGCGACCGTAGCGGTAACGCGATTCCAGACTGTAGTGCCTAGAACTGCATGGCTACTGTGATCTGATTAGAAGAGTAAAATCTGTCACTCCCATGGTTCGTGGTTTGTAGTACCAGATATTACTATGTGTACCCAAATCTTAGTAAAGTTATACCTTTTGTTCTGGTGATTTATTGTCGAGTCTATTAAGCCTCATCTATGGCTTTATGAACTAGTGTCTGTGCTCTTCTGCATGTTCATTGCAAACAAGTGAAAAAACAATAAAAACGACACAAGTAAACCAACTCCAGAGTTTCATTTCCCATATAATCTCCATATCTATCTCCTTAGTTTAATATCCAAGTCTTTCTGAACTGTCTCCAACCATAGAGACCAGAAAAATCTCAGCTTGACTGCATCGCCATTCACCTCTGTATGCAGCCGCTTGTGTAACAAGAAACAGTGGACCATAATGCTGCATATTCTCTGATCTTAGAGTCAGCTACTAAATAAGTATGCAACGACCTACGTTGGATAGTTACATATAAAATTAGCGCCAGATGAGGGGTCCAGGCTTCAACTCGTTGCTGAGTTCCTGCTAGTCTACAGCGTCCAACGGACACAATATTTCCAACGGACACCAGCGTCAGATGCGTTAACGGTCTGAGATCCTGAGTTTTTTTCACATTTTCCTTCCCCACTCTGAAGGAGTGGTATGGGTCACCGACAATTTCTGTTGTATTGGGCCTTAGTTTTACATTCACATTTTCATTTTTATTTTAATCTCTTTTTTTTACAGTATTGGGCTTAACTTTTATGTTTCTGTGGGCAAGGCTCTGGGAGAGCACTTGTCCACGAAAGGCAAAGGTCCCGAGTTCGATTCTCGGTCCGGCACACGGTTTTAATCTGCCAGATAGTTTCATATAGCGCACACTCCGTTGCAGAGTGAAAATCTCATTCTGGAAACATCCCCCAGGCTGTGGCTAAGCCATGTCTCTGCAATATCTTTTCTTTCAGGAGGGCTAGTTCTCTAGTTCTGCAAGGTTTGCAGGAGAGCTTCTGTAAAGTTTGTAAGGTAGGAGACGAGGTACTGGCAGAAGTAAAGGTGTGGGAACGGGGTGTGAGTCGTGCTTGGGTAGCTCTGATGGTAGAGCACTTGCCCGCGAAAGGCTAAGGTCCCGATTTCGAGTCTCAATCCGGCACACAGCTTTAATGTACCAGGAAATTTCAGGACAGTCTTTGTCTTCATAAGGTTTGGCTTAATTTGCCAGGTCTATAATATGTTTTAAGTGTTCGTTTGTTTGCCTTTGTAGTGTTGTGGTTGAGGCTGCAGAGCACCAGTATGCAATATCGTCTGCAAACAATTGGAGTTTTCTGTCGGACTGTTAATGATTGGAATATTGGTGGTGCATTGCCAGTATAAGAACGGCGAAATTGATGCCTCCTTGTGCCGCTCCAGCCTGTCAGGTAAACATACTGGATGCTACGTTGTTGACATGGACTCTGCATTGTCTACTAACCGGCAGGGACTTGATGAGCTCCAGAGGGTCTGCGACCGATTTATATCTCCTTCCACCGCAAGTCGTTCTCTCCACAGTCTGCTCCCAGGGCATGTGTCAGCAGTCGAGGAGACTTGCATTGGCGTCTGTGGAAGTGTCGTTGAAGTTTCTCTATCTGACTTAGTCGCCAGATAGTTGTGTTTGCTGAGCGTCTTCTTAATTAGACCCAGCGTTATTTCGCAAGCCTTGCTGGAATTATAGCTGTTGTTCTGATTGATAAGATTGTACCTTGTGCGGATTTCGATGGTTTCTCTAACGTCACTGTCCTAGTGTATGGAGGTCTGCGCTAAAATCCTGGTACATTAGTATTCCATCTTATGATTCTCTGACAGACAGTGCTCGGCAACAGCCGACTTGTGGTACATTACTCGAGTGTGCCGCTGGTGTTCCTGGCATCGACCTTCGCTGATGCGCACTGATTGCCTAGCATATGTCTTGCCGCATTTGTATTTGGTATACCCCAGTCTTCTGCAAACCAAGATCATTTTTGTCGCTCCTCATTAATGTCTATATTTGATTGGGCAGGCAAGAGACAGTTCTTATGTGGTGCTTTTTCAGTGTGCGCCCGACTTTTTCCTACAGCGCGCCAGTATATAGAATAAAGGCTGTGTCTACCTTTTCCTCCGTCATTTCTTCCGTCTGCAAAGGTAGTGGTGGGGCCAAGAGCGTGCTTAATCTCCAATTCAGAGGACATCGAAAGGGTGCAAAAAAGGGGAGCTCGTTTTGTATTATCACGTAATAGGGGAGAGAGTGTGGCAGATATGATACGCGAGTTGGGATGGAAGTCATTAAAGCAAAGACGTTTTCGTCGTGGCGAGATCTATTTACGAAATTTCAGTCACCAACTTTCTCTTCCGAATGAGAAAATATATTGTTGAGCCCAACCCACATAGGTAGGAATGATCATCAAAATAAAATAAGAGAAATCAGAGCTCGAACAGAAAGGTTTAGGTGTTCGTTTTTCCCGCGCGCTGTGCGGGAGTGGAATGGTACAGAGATAGTGTGATTGTGGTTCGATGAACCTTATGCCAAGCACTTAAATGTGAATTGCAGAGTAATCATGTAGATGTAGTGTAGATGTAGGTTTTTTCGGAACACATGCAAACGGAAATCCACCTGCTTTTTCCGTTTTGTACATGACACTTTCATGATCTGTTTCTGTGAAAGAGACAAAATCCTTGCTTCCATGTACATCTGAACTGCATATATCCCAACATCAACCTGCAGCGCTGGTGACTGTGTGGAGAAGTACATGTGTCATGAATATTGTGAAATATTGTGAATACCATGGAAGAGGAAGCTATGTTAGAGTGTCCCAAAGTGAAGACACAAGCAGTACCTGTCATGGGAGAAGCAGAGGAACATTGCATATGTCTTATAATTCCGATGGACCATGAAACAAGGTCGAAGATTAGCAGATCACAGCAAATGGTTTGAGTGGATAACTTAAACAATGAAGAAAGGGCTTCGATTATTGAATCATCTATTGCATATCATGACGTATTTCACCTGTCCACGTAGATTAACGTTCACTGAGACGATTAAACATGAAATTAACACGAAATTAAGTTGAAACCAGAGGCGCAAGATAAAGTGATAAATTTCTGACCATACTGACGACCAGACATTCAAAAGGAAGCCCTCCAAAACGAGATAAGTGCGATGCTAATGGAAGAGATCATTACAATGAGTGCAAGTGAGTGGAACTCCCAATTATTGAAGATTCCAAAGAAGATGAACGCTTCTGGGAAGCGAAAGTGGAGGATAGTTATGGACTACTGTATTAGTGCTGTATTTCTGATACCCTATATCGAAGAGATTTTAGAGAGCTTAGGAAAAGTCAAGTACTTCACCATTTTGGACTGTGCAAAGGGTTACTACCAGATACTGTTGAAGGAGGATAACAGAGAGAAAACAGCCTTCTCTACTCCAAAAGGACATTATGAATACAAAAGATTACCGATGGGAATAATAGATAGTGAAGCTGCTTTTCAGAGTCTGTTGCACACAATACTAAATGTACTTCAGGGACACTACATGTTTCTATATTTAAAAGATATGGTTGTGTATTCATAACTACGGTAGAAGAGCATGATGGCAGACTTTGAGAAGCATTTGAGAGGTCCCAATTGCACAACTTAAAATTGCAGGATGACAAGTGTGAGTTTCTGTAGAAAGACGTGATTTACTTAGGTCACATAATTAATACTGAAGGATTAAAACTCAGCCATAGAAGGTGAGCACAATCAGAAGGTATCCAAGACCCACTACAAAGAAGCAGCACCAAGCAGTGGTTAGCACACTGGTCTCGCATATGGGAGGACGACGGTTCTGGCCATCCTGATTTAGATTTTCCATGATTTTCCTAAATCACTTCAGGCAAATGCCAGGATGGTTCTTCTGAAAGGGCATGGCCAACTTCCTTCCCTGTCCTCTCATAATCTGATGTGACTGATGACCTCACTGTTTGGTCCCCTCCCCCAAAACGACCAACCAACCAAGAAGCAGGTACAGATCTTTCTAGGAATCATGTCATTTTATTGTCGTTTTATCAAGGAATTCAGTCAGACAGTGAAGCTGTTAAACAAATTACTGGAGAAAGAAGCAAACTGCAGGTGGTCAACTCAGCAGGAAGCAGCTTTACAGAAATTAAGAGGAGAAAATAGTAATCCTCTCGATCTTAAAGGATGCTGATTTTATGAAGTTCGTGATCAGAATGGTCGCTAGTAAGCAGTCAGTCAGTGCCTTACTGAGTTAAGGAGGATTAGAATAAGATTTATGGCCAGTTCACACTGGCCATCATGTCACATCATGTCTTGTCACATGCCATCCCATCACATCACACCAATTCACAGCACTGTCAAAATATCTTGGGAAGAAAGTTTTGATCGCTGACATCATCTGTCTGTTGTTGATCACATGATGTCCAAGCTCATTTTCTCCCAATACATGGCTATTCTGATATCTCAATATTTCGTTGTGATACACTTAGTGATTAATATCCGTTTTTGTTGTTAGTTATTTTTTGATTTGTTGTAAATTGTTTTGGTTTGTTATTACCCTTGTTAAAATTTGTAATTTTATAATAAGTAACGAAAGATTAATTGAAGCAGTGAGGTAGCAGTCTGACTTACACTATGCCTCTATTAAATTACTTGCCATTTACTACATTTATAAAGTGTACCATCTTTAATATTTTACGATGAAATAGATTCCAGTATGACTGCAACTTGAAGTGACAAATGTACTGTGGGTTAGTAAGTGGAATTTATTTGTGTTGTCAGGCATGAGTAATGTTTCTTTACAAAGAAAAGCTCAGGAGTATTGCCCCAGTTAAATTGTCGCACCACTGAAAAGACAAGTGAAATAGATGTTAACATCAGCTGCGTTGAGAAAGGCTGAAATCGTTAAAACTGAAATAAACTCGAGGGAGCGATGAAATCCCTCTGAGATTCTATACCCAATTATCAGTTATCCCCTCTGTCAACTACAATCTCTTGAACAAAAACCTATGCTTAGTAATTTGAAGAAAGCACAGGTCACATCTGTTACAGTGAGGATAGTCGAAGTTATCCAGACAACCTCCATCCAATTTCCTGGACATCCATTTATTGCAGAATCTTGGAACATATTCTGACTTAAACCGTACGAGACATCCTGAACAGAACAACCTCCTCCATGCCAACCAGCATCTATATCGAATACATATATCATGTGAAACCCAACTCGCACTCTTCTCACATGACATCTAGAAAACAATGGATCAAGGCAGTCGGATAGATGCCTTATTTCTCGATTTCGAAAAAAACGTTTGACTCAGTACCACACTTACGCTCATTATCAAAAGTATGAGCATAGGGGTACCAGACGACATTTATGACTGGATTAAGGACTTTTTGGTAGGGATGACACAGCGTGCAGTCTTGGATGGAGAGTCATCAACAGATTTAGAAGTAACTTTAGGTGCACTCAAGCGAAGTGCAGTCATGTTATGTATTAATGTTTGTGCAGACGATATTAATAGCAACCTTACACGTTCCACAGGTGATGCAGCTATCTACAACGAAATACAGTCTGAACAAAGCTTTGCAAATAGTCAGTCAGAGCTTGATAAAACTTCAAAGTGGTGCAAAGATTGGAAGCTTGCTTTAAATATTGAGGAAAGTAAAACAGTGCACTTCACAAAACAACATAGTATCCTATGAATGTAATATCAATGAGTTAGAGTTGGAATCTGTAAACTCATACAAGTACCTGAGTGTTTCACTTAGTAGGGACATGAAATGGCATCACATAGGCTCAGTTGTGGGTAAAGTTGGTGGTAGACTTCAGTTTATTGATAGAATACTGGGAAAATATAATCTGTCAGCAAAGGAGATTGCTTACAAATCACTTGTTCCCATTCTAAAATATTGCTGAAGAGTTTGGTACTGATACCAAATAGGACTAGCAGGGGCGATTGAATGTATATAGAGAAGGACAGGACGAATGGTCACAGGTTTGTTTGACCCACAGCAATGTGTCACAGAGATGCGGAAGAGATGTGGAAGAAACTGAACTGGCAAGTACTTTCAGATAAATTCCAACTATCCCAAGAAAACCTATTTACAAAGTTTCAAGACCTGCCTTAAAATGGGACATACTACAAACCCCTACATATCACTCCTAAGGAGATTGTGAAGACGAAACTAGATTAATTACAGGACACACAACAGGCCTTCAAATAATTACTTTCCATGCTCCATATGTGATTGATACAAAAAAAGCCCTAATAATTGGCACAGCGGGACCTACCCCGTGCTATGCTTTTCACAGTTGTTTGAAGAGCGTAGATGTAAATGTAGATGTAGATGCTAAGGCCACTATTTATTTCAAATGGCAACATTCACAGAGGCCATCGATGGACTGTCACATCACATTACATCATGTCACCGTCAAGGTCTCTCTGGAAGAAAGTTTTGATAGTTCCATAGTTCAATGATATTGGTAATGAAGTATTATGTTTAGTAGCAGTCTCACTTGCATATTGCCATGAATTTTCCCAAAAAATAAGATAATAGTTGTAATTTAATATACTTGTTTAGAAACGCTTCCTTTCAGAGCTGTGGGTTACATTACAATATACATTACATTTTGCACTGATGCCAAGTTAGTTGTCTACATCTTTTCAATGTGCTAGAACACTGAGTTTTTCTTCAATCCTCAACTCTTTTTTCATTCATTAGTCTTATAATTTAACTTGAAGCATTTACACAATGTGTTTTGCAGTCTCAATGTGTCTATCAAAATGCAATAGAAGCACTATTGGTTAACATAACTCTTATTATAAATTGTTTATGGGAGAGTTAGTTTACATGAAGTGACAACAGACTTCAATATAGCTGTCAAATAGGTGTGCCATGAACATTTAAATTGAAATGTGCACTTAATATTAGAGTACATCTTTCTGTTTACAAGTTAAAAACTTTAATAATGCATGTAATTGTTTCAAAAAAATAACTGAATATTCCGATTGAGTGCAGTGTATCGTGTTTGGTATGGACTTCTCAAATTCTACAGCAAAACCTTCAAAATGCTCATCACTGCAAAGTCAGAGAGTTGGTTACGTATTATTTCTTAATATAAGTGGCAACTCTAGTCTCCACTTCACATCTCAATGTAGTTTGTGATCCCTGAATACCTATAAATTCTATTGTAAAGTTCGTACTCAACATGGGCGAAACGAGATGGAACAAAACTGTGCAACCATACTTAATAACTAGACAAATATAACGCAGCAATATTGCCATACCTCGCTGCTAATCAGCCAGGCAGCTGTATTACAAGCAGAAATTGCATGTAATCCATCAGATTGCCTGGGATACCCAAGCAGTCAGTGATCAGCGGCCGTTTTCTGCGATGAGTCTACTCATGTGCGATCTACAAATCTATTGGCCACCCATGTGGTGCCTCACTGCCAGCCGTCACTCATATGTGCCTCTTAGGGATCCCACAAGTGCACCCACTATTGAAAAATTGGATGTGTGTAGATGTTTAGACTGACCGACTGGTGAACTTCCCTTGTCGGAATATTGGGTGGGTAGGACCACCTGAAAACCAAGACCCCCCTAGACTCCACCCAACAAATTGTGCCATCTGTAGTGGTGCTGTGCAAGCTCCCTAACAAAAGTTCGTCTTTTGTCACTGTGCATGAGATTAACTGCTGTTATAATTTTCTTAACACTTTGCAAAGGTGGACAACACCTTAAGGACAGACTTCCTGGAAAAACTTAAAGGCTGAAGAAGCATGATGTGAGGTGTTAAGCAAAACACTGATCAGCCAGAACATTACGACCACCTCCCTAATAGCCAGTTTGTCCAACTCTGGCGTGGTCAACATCGGCGATACATCATGGCATGAAAGCAATTAAGCCTCAGTAAGTTGCTAAATGGCCCGTGTGGGGTTGCTAGTCCCCCATCGGGCGCCTCCCCGGGTGGCGGATTGGGGAATGCTCTCCAGATATGGGGAGTACCGGGGGAAATAAAATACCCGGGGTGGACCAAAACTAGCACGGGTAGGGAAGACTCGTTAAGCCATGGTGAAGGCAAATCCCTAGGGGTAGAGTACCCCAAAATCAAGACTCCTGGTCCTCCAGGTTGGGGGTTGTGCAGAGGGCTACCAACCCACTCATGTAAAACAATGGCTGGTCAGGACACTCAAGGTATGCCTCGGAAACAGGACAGAATTTACTGGAACAGAAATTGGCAAAGTTACAAGGATTTCTCTTTTGGCTCGTGGAATGTCAGAAGTGTATACCGCCCAGGAAGCGCACAAATACTAATAAACGAACTAGGAAAATACAAGGTACAACTGGTAGCGCTCCAAGAAATAAGATGGCAGGGAATGGGATCAATGAAAATAGGAGACGGGACAATAATGTATGGAGACTGCGGTCAGCGCCATGAATTTGGAACGGGCTTTTACATTCATAAAACAGCAATTGACACAATAAAGGAATTCAAATCAATTAATAACCGAATATCACACATTACAGTTCAGGCTCAGTGGTTTGATATTACATTTATAAATGTTCATGCACCCACATAAGATAAGGAAGATGACGTGAAAGAAGAATTTCATAGTCAACTGGAACAGACATATAATTCAATAAGTAGACATAACGTATCAATAGTGTTAGGAGACTTTAATGCCAAAGTAGGAAAAGAAGAAATCTACAAACCAACCATTGGGAATTACAGCTTACATGATGAAAGTTCAGATAATGGTGTGCGACTCATAAACTTTGCAATGGCAAATGGTATCACATTAAGCAGCACAAAATTCCAACACAAACGCATTCATTTAGGGATATGGATATCACCAGATGGAAAAGTAGTGAACCAGATTGACCATGTCGCCATCCAAAGACGATTTCAAAACAGTATTAAAGACGTTAGAACTTTTAGGGGAGCAGATTGTGAGACAGATCATATGTTAATCATAGCTCAAATGAAAATAAAGCTAAAAAAGAAACAAAGTACAAATAGGGTTGAAATTAAAAGGTACGATGTAGAAAATCTGGCAGAAGAAAAAATAAAAGAAAACTTTAGGAAAGAAATGGAAATTAACCTATCGGAATCTAGACTGACACATAGTGACCAGCAAGACGTGGAAAGTAGATGGAGACACCTCAGAAACAGTATTCAAGATGTAGCTTCCAAAACTATAGGTAAAAGAAAACGAACTAACAAAATGTGGTTTAATATAAAGTGCCAAGAAAGAGTACTGGAGAGGCAAAATGCGAGGAAGGCATGGTTACAAGACATGGACAATATTACACTAAAGGAGAGATACTATAAAATCCGCAAGGAAACACAACGAACTCTAAGACAAGAGAAGAGAAAACACTACAACAACATGGTAAGAGAAGCGGAGGATGATTTCAAGCATCACAGAGCAAGGCAGATGTACCAGAATATAAAAAAGTCCTTGGGAAAATTCACTAAAAGGGAACAGTTTATAAAGGACCATAATGGGAAAATACTTACAAACAAGAATGACATACAAGAAACATGGAAGACATACTTTACACAGCTGCTCAACTGCAATGATCCACAATATTACTTTACATTTGAAGAACCAGATGCAGTTGATATACAAGTCACCATACCATCAGTAAATGAAATAAGACAAACAATAAAGAAATTAAAGAACAACAAGGCCTGTGGGGAAGACCAGGTATATGCTGAGCTTTTAAAAAATGGAGGACCACAATTGGAAATAGAACTACATTCCTTAATTGAAACAATTTGGGAGACAGAAAACATACCGGCCGATTGGAAAACTGCAATTATATGCCCCATCTTTAAGAAGAATGATCCCCTTGTCTGTGATAACTACAGAGGAATTGCCCTACTCGATGTCACGTATAAAATTTTGTCGATGTGTATACTACACAGACTGATTCCCATAACCGAAGAACTGATTGGGGACTACCAATGTGGTTTCCGCACTAACAGATCCACTTTGGATCACTTATTCACATTGAGACAAATAAATGAGAAGGCATGGGAATTTAATGTAGATATCCATATTCTATTTATAGACTTCAAGAAGGCCTATGATAGTATACACCGACAGACACTCTTAAACACCGTGAAAGAATTTGAAATACCATTAAAATTAATCAAATTAGTTAAAATGTGTTTGGAAGAAACCATATGCAAAGTTAAGACACCTGCAGGAGAGACTGAAAATTTTAAGGTGTACACTGGACTGAGACAAGGGGATGCCATCTCACCTATTCTATTTAATATTATCTTAGAGAAGATTGATAGAGAATTCACCAAAACTAATCCACAAGGGATCCAACTGCAGGGACAGAACATTACTAGACTTGCTTATGCAGATGATGTAGCCTTAATAAGCACTTCAAAAGCTGAATTAATCAGGATGATGCAAAATTATTACAAAATAGCTGAGTAAGCTGGACTTCATGTGAATGAAGAAAAGACAGAATATCTAGTCATAAGTAAAAAACTCCAAAAGAATACACCACTGACTGTAAATGGTCTCACTTTCAAGGCAGTTGACCACTTCAAGTACTTAGGGAGTCTTTTTAGCAGAGACAATAGAGCAGAAATAGAAATAGACGCCCGTCTAGCAGCAGCTAATAGAACTTTTTACAGCTGTATCAAAATTTTAAGGATGAGATCACTTAGCACTGAATTCAAAATCCGTTTTTATCAGTCAACTATTGTACCAGTAGCATTATATGGATGTGAAGCTATTACATTCAGGAAAAAAGATGAAGAAAAACTGTTGATATTTGAAAGAAAAATACTAAGAAAAATATTTGGACCAATCTTCGATGAAAATGTCATGGAGTGGAGGATAAGGAAAAATGAAGAATTACGGGAGCTGTACAAACATAGTACCATTGTGGAAATGTTAAAGAAGAGAAGACTGAACTGGGCTGGTCATGTAGCAAGGATGCCAGAGAACAGACTACCCAAAATAGCATCCACTAAGAAATTAGAAGGAAAGAGAAGAAGAGGAAGACCTCGAATTAGGTGGATGGAGAATATCTGGGAAGATGCAGCTAGGATGGGCATCAACTCTGATTGGACAACAATTTCCCTGGATAGAAATAATTGGAAGAGGCTCGTAGAGCAGGTGTATGGTCGATAAGGCCTTAGCCACGTGTAAAGTAAAGTAAAGTTGCTAAATGGAGTTGCACCACATCTGCACACAAGTCACCTAATTCCCGTAAATTCTGGGGAGGGGTCGATAAGATCTGTTGCCACATTCAACCACATCCCAGATATGTTTGATCGGATACAGACCTGGTGGGTTGGGGGCAGCGCATCAATTGGAAGTCACCACCGTGTTCCTTGAACCACACCATCACACTCCTGTCCTCGTGACATGACGCATTGTCTTAATGAAAAATACCACTGCCATTGGGAAATATGATCGTCATGATGATGTGTACATTTACTGCTATCAGTGTACACTACTCCTTGGCCATCATGGTGCCTTGAATGAGCTCCTCTAGCCCAATGTACAACCACGTGAATGTTCGCAGGTCATAATGGAGTAACTGCCAGCTCTTCTCTGTCTTGCAGTACAGATGTCAAGGAGCTGTTCACCTGGAAGATGACGGATTGCGCCCTCCCAACAGCATGATGAAAGAGGTATCAGGATTCGTCAGACCATGCAACACTCTGCCATGTGGCAATGTCCAATGCCAATGGTCACGTGCCCATTTCAGTCATAGTTACTGATGTCGTGGTGTTAACATTGGCACATGTATGGGTCATCGGCTGTGTGTTCAGACACACTTGTACTCTGCTCAGCATTAAAGTCTGATGTTAGTTATGCCACATTTCACCAATGTCCTGTTTTACCAGTCTGCCCAGCCTACAATATCCAACATATGTAATGAGGGATGGCAGCCCAACCGCATAACATCTTGACATGGTTCCACCTTGGTTTCGCTATGTAATGAAGACACTCATCAAAACAATCCTCAAACACACAACAAGTCGTGCAGTTTCCCTGATGGTCATGCTGAGCCTCTTTGCTCTCGGTCAAATTCAGATAGACCGTGCGCCTTCCCCATTCTACACACGGGCAGCACACTCGCTGTTACTATATGCTCCATGTGTGTGTCTAACGAGCAGTCATCCCATGCCAGATAATGCTGCTATCGCCTGGATGTCTTTATATCAATAGAAGGTCAATGATCATAGTGTTCTGGCTGATCAGTGTAGTTGCAAGAAATGAAGCATTTTTTTCTTTTTTTAGCGAATCAATAATAGTTTCGTATTGCACATGGAGATAATAAAAGTCTGTCACCTTCTGTATTTCAGTTTTTAGATTTTATATCCGATACTTATAGGGAAGGAAATCTAAGTACTGAAATATCAGCATTCAATAAACCTTGATTTGCAGAATATACTTCCATCATTGTTAGGAGTGATAAAAAAGTCCTGCCTATTTCCAAGCCCTCTGCTGACTTTTTTACAGTTCTAACAGTTGTTGAATGCTTCATTTCTTATGTATCTGTTGTTGCACTTATTAGATGATGTGCTTTACTGTGATGTATTTCGTCAGTCAAGCATAAAACAGACTGTATGTTTCAGGAATCATTTTAGTTAATAATTTTGGCAACACAACAGCTCTGAATTTGAGGTCAATTTAGTTTCTCCTAATGGCTAGAAATCATAATGTAGCTAACAGCCTCTCCTCACAGGTTACACCTACATCTATTCTCTGCTAACTACTGTGAAATGCATGGCAGAGGGTACAACCCACAGTATCAGTTCTTAGGGGTTTTAACTGTTCCAGTCACATATGGAGCATGGGAAAAATGATCGTCTGAATGCCTCTATATCTGCTGTTATTAATCTAACCATATCCTCACACTCTCAATGGAAGCGATATGTAGGGGGTTATAGTATATTCCAAGAGTCATCATTTAAAGGCTGTTCTTCAAACTTTGTTAGTAGACTTCCTTGGGATAGTTTGTGTCTTTCTTCAAGAGTCTGCAGATTCAGTTCCTTTAACATCTCAGTCAGACTCTCCCATGGGTCAAATAAACCTGTGGTCATTCATGCTGTCCTTTTCTGCTTACATTCAATATCCCCTGATAGTCCTGTTTTGTACTGATCCCACACACCTATGCAATATTCTAGGATGGGCGCAGTGTTATGAGCTGCCATCACATCCCGTGAATATTTGATTTAAAGTTAACATTAGTAGCTAGTCGGCTGCAAATTTTTATGCATTAGTCATATGGTCCTCAATACCTTCCCTTTCAAGATGTATAGGTTTTCTTTAAACATAGTATTTGGCTTTTCGTAGTTGAAGTACTTAATTTGTACTGGGTTACCTAGTGAAACTACATCAATATTGACCACTGATGCCTGCAAAACTGTTTCACACACAATTCGGAGAGCTGATTAACAATAAATTGGCATACTACAAATAATATTTAAACAAACAACTTTGAGTGCCTGGTGGTTTCATCGCATTTCTTTATGTAACACTAACCATAACTGACTACATACAAATAAATTCTACCTACTCATCAATCTGATTCTACCTACAGTACTTTTTTCACTTCAAATTGCAGCCATGTTGCAATATATTTCATTGTAAAATATTAAATATGCTACTGGTATGAATAAAAATCGGCTTTGTAAATGTAGGAGAGGGCAAGTAATTCCAGTTCAGACCTCTGTCTCACTGCTTCAATTATTCATTCTTCATTTATTCTAAATTTTAACAAAAGAAATAACAAAACGAAACAATTTAACTAATAACAAACAACACACAGATGAAATCAACCATGCGAAACCCCCACAAAACGAAATATAGAGATCTACCAGTGGCTGTGTTTTGGGAGGAAATGAATTTGTAGGTTACATGATCAGCAAGAAACAAATTAAATCAGTCATCAAAACTTTCCTCCATAGAGACCTTGATGGTGCTGTGACGTGACATGATGGGACAGGACAACAGTGCAGATGTCGCCACTTGAAAAGGATTGCAGAGTGTTTTTCCGGGATGTGACGTGATGTTACGTGACAGCCTTCAAACACTTTTCAGAAATCTATTGCCTTGATCGCTGGCATTCAGGAAGTCATGTGAGAAAAATGCGAGTTTGGTTTCACATGATATATGTTATTGAAATCTATGCTGGTTCACATGGAGGAGGTCGTTCTGTTCGAGATACCTCATTATGTTTGACATCAAAATGTGTTCTAAGATTCTACAACAAATAGGTGTGAAGGATGTTGGACTGTAATTTTGTGGATCACTTCTGCTACTTTGCTTGTGGACAAGTGTGAGCTGTGGTTTCTTCTAGTTACTGAGCATGATTTTTTTCCCGGGGATCTCTGATAGGTTATAATTAACAGAGCTGCAAATTGGGTATCGAATCTGATGGGAATTTCATCAGACCCTGTGACTTTGTTCAGCTTTAAAGTCTTCAGCTGTTTCTCAACGTCACTGACAGCAATATCTATTTCAGTCATCTTTGCAATGGTACGAGAATTGAGTTGAGGCAACACTACTGGGTTCTCTTTTGTAATGAACATTTACAAAAAGAGTTAAGCATTTCTGAATATGCTTTGTTACTCACAATTTCAGTTTCAGCCTCGTCCATGTGTGACTGGACACCTACTTTATGTGCCACTAACAGCCTTTACGTATGACCAGGATTTCTTTGTGTTTCTTGAAAGATCATTTGACATAATTGTGCTAAGGTAGTCATTGAAGGCTTCACTCATTTCTCTCTTCAAAACCAAATGCATTTCTTTCAGCATCTCTGTATTGTAGCCCTATATTTTGTTTTATACCTGTTAGCATTAGTCTCTGTTCCTTTAGAAGTTTATTTACTGTGACTATGTACCATGGAGGATCTCTCCCATTATGAACTGTCCTACTGTGTATGTACATATCTAACCAGTGCATGGTCAACTATTTTTTTTAAACTCGAGCCATGGTTTCTCTGTATGCGCCTGCTCTGAGGTAAAGACCCTCACTGAGGTATGGCACTATTGTTTCTCTGTCTAGTTTACTTAACATGTAATTGTTTCTGCTTGTTTTAGTTGCCCTTCATGTTTCGGTATTCATTGCAGCTATAACTGCATCATGGTCAGTGATACCAGATTCGATGTGGATTTCCTCAAAGAGGTCAGTTCTGTTCGTTGCCATTAGATCAAATATATTTCCATCTTGGTGGGATTCTGATCTATCTGTTCTAGGTAGTCTTCAGAGAAGGAAGGTAATAACATTTCACAGGGTGTCTTGCCACATCCACCACTAATATAACTACGACCATGTGTTTTCGTTAAAAATGGTTTGATAGTATTCAACAGCACCAAAATGCAGGATTCATTCATTCTTATATAACTGCGAAAACCATCGCCTGTCAGTTGCTCAAGGAACAGAAGGAGAATGAATTCCTTTCCTTACATTAGCCACTTCTTTGTCTATAGCTTTCTATTGGCTTTTTTGCCTTGTTACCCCTGAATCAGTAAAGGCAAACCCCTATCTTTGTTTCTGTGTAAAATCAAAGATGTCATGAAACATTCTCTCAATATACTTTAGATGAAGTGAACAGGGCTGCACTGTAATCGCTGACTGCAGTCGGTGGGGACATGTGTGGGCTGCCACAAAATTGGTCGGTCTGGTTGCCCAATAAACTGGTGCATGTGTAAAGCTGGCCTCACACATGCAACAAAAGTGTCGCCACAGTTAGTGACAGACTGCAGTTGCATGAGTGAAATTCCAATTTTTAGTGGCGCAACTTAAGAGATGCAACTTTTTTCATGCCCCTAAAAATTCAACTTGGTTGTATTCTGTTGCGTCATTTTCCTGCCACCACTGCTCTATGGCGGCAGTATTGCGAAACACAAGGACTCTGTCGCAATTATTGTGTCGTAATGGCTACTGTACTCCATTCGATTTCAGTGTGTTTAATTTTATTTCTGAAAAAAGTTAAAACAATGGGCGGCAGGTACACTTTCACAGTTACTAGAAATACTAGAACAGCAACCTATGTATGATTTTCTGTTGCAGTGTGTGTGTGTGTGTGTGTGTGTGTGTGTGTGTGTGTGTGTGTGTGTGTGTGTGCAGACCAATGACATATCCCACAAAGGAATCAGTAAACTTAATATATGTAAACAAATGTGGAAGCCGTATAAACTTTGTAATGTGTGAGACAAAACATTGTATAAATTATGGATTATATGCAAGAAAATGGTTCCAGAGAGTGATAAGATAGCTGCTAAACTAAAAATTAGTTATTCGAAATGCCTATATCAAGAATACAATAAGGTCCCAAGAACCTGGATGAGTGGCTTGTCTGTTGGTTAGTTTGCCATTCCAGACAGGATTTTCGTAGGTGTTATTTCTTTCATAAATGTGTTTGTTTCCCTTGATTTATCCCCGTGCAAAGTCTTTTTTTCGGATTCAACATTTAGATTTCGTTTTAATTCGTCGCAGCTCTAAGGACATAACCTGCACTATGACATTCATACCCGCCAATGATTTCAATTGACACCACACTGAAAGGCGCGCAGCTATGTAGAATTTGTGGTGTCCTTTGTGAACAGTTGCTATCGATGCTATTAGAGCAAGCCACAGGCCGTGGCACCACATTTGATGTACACGGTGTTTCAAAAAGTATCTATGGGTTTTAAGGCTTTGTAAAATTTATTACATTCAACTTACAGTTGTAAGCAATACATCATATGACGGAGCAACTCAAACAGTTTAGTGTGAGTTCCCTTCGTGACACATGGAGTCGATAGGCGAATTCCTCGCAAACCATGATCATTGTGTCTGAAGTAATCGTTACAGCAATGCTGTTTCTAAAGTTCTGTAAATCAGATGGTAAAGGAGGCACATGCAGATAATCCTTTAATAACTCCGATAGATAAAAGTCCCATCAGATCATGTGCAAACGTGGGTAACATGCGAAACAAGCTCCGTCAACCAGCGCCTTGCGGATGTCGAGTACAATGTCGTTTAGCCGATTGAGTACTGAGTTAGTCGGTAAGACAGTGCCCCATCTTGCTGCCAGATAAACTTCTGTATTTCAACTTCTTTCAATGCAGGAAAGTACCCTGGTTCTAGCGCATCAAGGTTAGAAACATCAGTTACAGTTGCTTCACCGAAAAGGAAAAGTCATAAACTTCCCCACGGGATATGGCACAAAAAAAAAAAAATCCAAGTTAGGGGAGTCTCGTAAGGACTGTATCATCTCATGGGGATTTGCTGATCCCCAGATGCGCACATTATGTGTGTTCACGTTTCCACTTAGGTGCAATGTTGATTCATCACTGTAGACGACATGATCCAGAAAAAACGTCAACATAATGCAGCAATATTTCATTGGCAAAGTCAGCATATAAACTGTAATCTGTAGACTGTAGAGCTTGTAACAACTGTAAACGATAAGATGTAGTTGTAAGCGTCTCCTTAGAAATCTCAACACAGACTTCACTGGAACTGCTAATCCCCAACTAGCCTTCTGACCCCATTCCTTGGGGCTACTCATGAAAGATTTTCACTCTTTCAACATGCTCTCCAGTCACTCTTCGTGGTTCCATGCTCTTCCCTTTGTGCACAAGTATAGAGACAGAACTGTTTCAGTTACTCTTTCATTTGATGCATTATTTAAATAGTAAGTTGAGTGTAATAAATGCTACAAAACTTTAAAACCCGTATATTCATTTTGAAACACCCAGTGCTTTCGATGCAACTAATATGTAACTGCAATGCAACCGGAGTATTCCATCACAGGCAAGCCAAAAGCTGCGGCGCCACACTCGATGTGTGTGTGAAACAGGCTTAGGGCCGGTTGTACAGTCTCGGGCTAAATCCAGGGATAGCCAACAGAGGAATACGTTAACCACTGGTTAACTTGGAGCACGCGTTGTACGAGGCCATTTCATTCCCTGGTTAGTTATTCCCAGAACAGCGTTCTCCTCCAGTTAAGTGGCAACAACTTACGAGCACAATTCGTATTTTGTGTACATCGTTTCATATTTAATGTAGTCGTCGTTTGCAGAAATAGTGTGTCTAATGTGAGCGATAAGTATTCCAGATCGCAAAATCGTTCGTTTGAGGACATTTTGAGGCTGGTAGATACTGTAGATGAGCTCCTGAGTGTAGTGCGAAACACGAAAACTTCTGGAGTCTCTTTCTATGAAAACATTAGTGCAAAACATTTAACTAAGTTTGTAGGGTACTTGTATATGTGACAGTTCAACGTTCTACTGTAAAACTTCACATAGATCGACAGAGTAGCTAGAAGAGACATACGATTTTTTCCCCCAAGAAAGAAACACGAAAATACTATGCTTAGAAAAGGTAGCAGAGCCTACAGTTCAGTGACACACATATGTGAAATGTAAATTCCAAGTTGCATACGATGAAAATTACGAGATGATAAAGTTGTCAATGGAAGGGCGCCGCAGTCCAAGTAGGGCATAATGTAAAAGCAACTTTGAAATGCTGTCTACTTTGTAAAATGGTTTTTTCAGAGTTTCCAACTGTGACAGGGCAGAAATCATTGTGATTGATTTGACTGACAATCTTGAGAGGTGTTAAAACTTCCTAGCAGATTAAAACTGTGTGCCGGACCGAGACTCGAACTCGGGACCTTTGCCTTTTGCATGTAAGTGCTCTACCAACTGAGCCACCCAAGCACAACTTATACCCAGTCCTCACAGCTTTAATTCCGCCAGTACCTCGTCTCCTACCTTCCAAACCTCACAGAAGCTCTCCTGTGAAACCTTGCAGAACTAACACTCCTGGAAGAAAGGATATTGCTGAGACATGGCTTAACCCCAGCCTGGGGTATGTTTCTAGAATGAAATTTTCACTCTACAGCGAAGTGTGCGCTGATATGAAACTTCATTGCAGATTAAAACTGTGTGCAGGAGAGCTTCTGTGAGGTTTGGAGGGTAGGAGACGAGGTACTGGCAGAATTACAGCTGTGAGGACGGGGAGTGAGTCGTGCTTGGGTAGTTCAGTTGGTAGAGCATTTGCCCGCAAATGGAAAGGTCCCGAGTTCGAGTCTCGGTCCGGCACACAGTTTTAATCTGCCAGGAAGTTTCATATCAGCGCAAACTCCACTGTAAAGTGAAAATTTCATTCTTGAGAGGTGTTACTCGCTAGCGTGGTGGTGTATTTATATTATAGAATGATTAATTCATTACAACAGAGAGAGGTTCCTGCAGAAAGTACCTTTGCTGAATGACTGAACATTGTGCATCCATTATCAGTTATTAGGAATGTATAAATCTTGTTCTATGATGTGATTGTCAATAATTATTTTGAGCATACATATGAAAAGTCAGGTGCCAACTTTTACAATAAACAAACAAAATCTTTTTTGCAATCCTGGAGTAAAATTGTACGTATGACACATACCCTACTTGGAAGCTGTTACCATATCTCACCCTAAATGTTTGAGGAACAGTAACTAATTTGTACATAATTTTGGCTTTTGCAATCATCTTTAGCAGCTTATCTTCCTTTAATTGTCATCTCAGCTTAAAGCTGTCAATTTGCTTTTCAGAATAAAAATACCTGTTCTCAAATGTGGAAGAATTATCAGAATTGCAGATGGTGCTGCTTCAGAAGTAGCATGACAAGAACCAGAGAAGGGAGGAAGAAATGTATTGATTTAAAAAGATAGAGCATAAAGTTCAATATTAAGATCCGAAAACACAAATTAAACAAATGATTTCAGAATAAAAGCATATTATTCCACATACATGTGTTTATTTTATTTTCACTTAATTATATCAGAGAACTGAAATAACTAACAAAACTGTCTCTTCTATATGTTGTCCAGTGTCTTTTAATAATGCTGCTGGCTGTCCCCTTGTCAGTACCAATGAAGTCTCCAATGGAGAGAGAAAATCACCAAAGGCAAAATATTTGAATGTCAGTATTACCTGCTTCATTGGTGGAACAGTTATTTCTGAAAGAAAGAAAATGAGTGACATGAGACAATTTGTTTGACAATTGAAGAGAAACTTAAAATCATAATTTTCCACTGATATGATTATGCAGATTTAGTAACTAAACATTCCCTGTTAGCTGAATGGCAAGTACTATGTTCTTATCACACATGCAGATAAAAGGTTAGCTGAATGACAAGTACTATGTTCTTATCACACACGCAGATAATTGCTTTATGATAAATATGGGTGTGGTTATGCGGATAATACATACATACATACATCATAATCAAGAAACACAACAGCCACATCCTGTAGCTTCCTTAAATAACTGACTTTCCTGTTAATTTTACTGTGTTACTGTGTTAAACCTAGCTTGAGTAAGCACAAATAATTTATATGTTTATAGGAATAATTTTATATATATATGCTCAGAAACATTCACAAAAAGATATAAACTTGTCGTCCCAATGGGAGATAATGGTGCAGAATATATTGTGCTACAGATGTGACTGAGTGAACTCTGGATATGAGTACACTATCAAATTTTTGTTATATTAAACAGTCATAATAAGCCATCAATTTCAGAAAAATGGTACTTGACAGGTGTGCAATATAAGCTATTTCAGTTTAAGTTGCCATCAGCTAGCTATAATCTGAAATAAAGGAGGACACTGAAAATAACTTGATATTCAAGGAAGGATAAAAACATAGCAGTCCAGTTAATCCTTCCACATGTTAAAACTACATTGATTCCTCAACTAGATTCCCATTCTGCTCCTATAACATACATATACAGCTATCATTTTATGATAAATATGGATGTGCTTATGTGTATAGTACTGATAATTCAGAAATACAACAGCTATGTTATGTAGCTGAGGAGGCATCACCATGTATTTAAATACTAACTTTCTTGTTAATCTTCCTGTTTTAAACTTAGCTTGAATAAGCACAGTTAGTTCCCAGGCTTCAGTGAATAATTGTAGGTGGGAGACAATGTTGTTGCTCTGAAGCAATACTGGGTCTGTAATCCTAATATTTTCACTAACAGGTCAAAGTTGTTCTGGCATTGCTGTGATGTTTACAAAAAGGGTCATTCCTAATAGAAAACAGATTGGAACAACATTTCCTGCTATTGAAGTAATGTAGCTGAATGAAATTGGTCACTACCGTTTTCTCAAAACGCTTTGCTACATGAAAAATCAGTGTTTTTTGTCCAAAACTGAAACAGCTGTTAACACAAATAGTGCCCATAAGTGGTGCGGTTCTTTGATTTGGTTAAGTATATTAAGGCACTCTTAAATGAAATGAAACAGTCCTTGCCCCTACTGCAGGAACTGTGACACACCCGTTAAATAAGACTATTTTGGCACGAATCGTCATTTTAATGTGCCTTACTTACATAAATAACACCACAAATTCGCGAAGTATCGAAATCATATACATACTACTACAAATAAACATTATTATTTCAGAAAACAGAGAAATAGTCTCACCTGTCCGTCATATGGTCCAGTTTCTTGGGTACAAAATTGAAAAAGTGAAGTAAGGCTTCATATAATAAGCGAAATCTGAATATAAATTATGAATTGGAGTCGTCTTACCTTTTTCTCCTTCCTCATTGTTATGAATAGTTCAGATATAATTTTGTCATTGCTGCTGAAACTACATCGGTCACTATTCCTGCCATATTGAAAACTTATTCTCTTGTTAAGTTCGTCAACTGGCCAAAAATCGCCGGTTAAGGTATCCCAAGTTTATTCACCGGTTAAGCGTTATTCCGGGAATAGAGTCTGTCCGGCTGCAATGTAACTGCAAGATGCCACTAGCTGTGGCGACACTTTTGTTGCGAGTGTGAAACCTGCTTCAGGCCTTTTAATCACCTCGTCAAATGTGCCCAGTGAGTCCATCCACGGTCGATTTTCGGCCGTGATCCATCTTGCCCAACCTAACCTAACCTAACCGAACCGTTGAGGTCCAGTGTGAGTCGATCTCGACTTGCTTCAGTAATGCTTCAGTGAGATCTCTGACAGCAAGAGTAGTACCTTTGGTACGTGTAATATCGGGTTGTTCCTTTGCACCCTGCAAGAGACACGTGAACATGGTAAGTTTGGAAAATGTTCAGCCGCTATGATATCTGTAAACTAATTATCAATCTTTATAAAAGGCAGTGTTACGAATAGATCTTAGAGGCATATTAAAACTTACCCCCATAATGTGAACTGTATTTCGGTCCTGAAGGATATATTTAAGTAGTGTGATAATGGATTTATTGAATTGTGCATTACACCTGCACAAGATGTTGAGAAATGATGAATTCAGCGAACGGGCGGACTGAATGTAATTGTGTGGAGTGTTCGCAACTGATAAATTATAGTACGTGTAGCTAATTTTTTCTTTGTGCATAGAAGATTGATATTTTTTTCCTCTCTTTCTAGTCTACACACAAGAAGAAGACGAGGAAGCTGAGAGGCCATGTGAGTCACGGACATGGGCGAATAGGTAATTTCTTGTCGCACATTTTTGATCATTGGCTAGCATTTTTCTAAACAATGGTAGAGTAGCCAGATGTCTCATAGTTCGTTTTAGTTGGGTCGTAATTACCACAGGATTGGTTTAAACATCCAATGTCAACAGGGTGTATGTAAAGTTCCCTGGACGTTACGCTGCAATGGCTTGCGAAGTAATATTATCACCACCTCCATTGTTAGTGTTTCAGACACATAAGCAGCTGAGAAACTTTGATTTCAGTGTTACTTATTGCTTTAACTGCCCCCCTTCCTGCCCACACCAAAATTAGCCGTGTATATTTTAGACTTTTGATGAATGTTGGTAGGACATGTTAACTATTCGATTTTGTTGTTAGTGTTGCCTAGTTCTTATGTTAGTGGATAAATAGTGTGCCAGACTGTGCTACAAAGGTGTATCACTGCCTTTCATTTTCCACCATGTCTTTGAGATTCATCTGCTATGGCAGTGGATCCTCATATTTGTTCCGTATGTCATGCTTTAATGTATTTCGGGGTTTATACTAGTTTCATGGACCTCTGAAAACCTGTCACAACGTACTGTATTTGGTTAACGGATTTGACCTGTGACGTAAGGGTGTTGTGTGTGATGTCATGACAGTGCGGAGTATAGTTTAGGTGTGTTTGTAGATGTCTTGTTGCGGTTGGTGGTGTATTCTGGTGGTGGGTTGGGTTCATTTGGGTGTCTGTGCTTGAAGTGTGCATTTATCGGTTGTGTGTTATAGAGGTATGGAAATTAGTTTCATTGAGTTAAGAATTAAGTTTCCTTTGTGTTTGTTATTGCAGTGTCATTTGATGTTATTCCTTTGCTGTTTGCCGGGCGGTAAGTCGTTTAATTCTATTTGTGGCTTCTTTTGTTAGGCATGGATATGGCTTCTAAGTTTAATAGTGTGCGTCTGCGGGCTGAAATGGGGGACGTCATGTTGTCAGTCGTTAAGTTTCTCCAACTTTTTGGGCTTGTGGCTGAGATAGCCAAATGCAGCGTATCTAAGCAGCTGACTATATTAGTTGGGGGTTTGTTTTGGTTTTGCTGTGTGTGTTTGTTTTGGTATTGTGAGCTGCTGTTGTCCTGTATAGGTTGAGGGAAGTGTCAGATTCCAATGTGTCATCGTAGCTGTGTGTTTTGGTATTGTGAGCTGCTGTTGACCTATTTAGGTCAAGGGAAGTGCCAGATTGCAATTTTTGTTGTTTTAGTTCTTTGTTTCATGGTATCAATAGTTGCGGTGTGATTATAATTTTATGAGTAGTTGGTTTTTATTTTGTGGTACCGACAATTGCGGTTGAGCTATGTTGGTGAAGGGGAGTGACGGATTCCTGTCGATATTGTAATTGTAACGGAATTTGGGAATTTTTTTGTGTTTTTCTCAACATGGATCACGGTGTCTGTATGTGTTTATATTTAGTTTGTTCCCACCCATATATAGACGAATTTCCCTAACTGGTCCCTTTAGTTTGATTATATTTTTGGTGGGTGATGTGTTTGTTGATTTTATATGTGTTTTCGTGTTGTGTTTATGTAATGACATCATAGGTGCCATATTGGAGACGTTGAGAATGTTTGTTTCCACCATATTGGTGACTTCGTGGGTCAAAACAGATGGGTGGAATCAGAGGCTTGTGTAATCTCCTGTGTTCACAGCAATAGATTACTTGTTTGTACTCTAGTGCTAAAGTTGCTTCTGGTAGAACTACTAAGTTTGTTATAGTTTTCATGAATGTGATCTTATGGTTTATTTTGACTCTTTGATGAGGTCATATACAGGTTGTTCTCAGGAGTGGTCAGGTTGATTTTCTGTGGTAATTTGGCAGTCACTTGTAATTAAGTATTACAGTTTGTAGTTGGAGTCGGCCCAAACAAATTCTGCTTGTCACATCTTTCATGTGGCGACCAGTGTCATTAGAAAATTTTGGTTTCCCGCTATAAAGAAAATTACATGTGATTTAATGGCCCCAAATTGCTTTATACAGTTTCCATGGTAACCAGTGTCTATTAACAGAGACAGTAAAACATGAAAAATAACAAGCACTCCATCAGTGACAGTACCAAAGTGAGTGCTGATCATCTCACTATTTAGTGCCCTAAGCCACCAATTAGCAGAAGTGCCCTGATGCATGCTGGTTGCTGCAGCCATATAGCAGTTCTGCTAAGTCACTTCTGGAGTACTGGTTATTCCTAGTGTTTTATTGTTCCTGTCCATACTTTATAATTAAAAAATGTTGCACTAGACTAATTTGGGACTGTTCTTTTGAATGGCCATATAAAAATTCCCTTAATCGTTTTGTTTGTAATGGGGAAACCCTGTGCTTTCAGTTGACACTGGTCGTTGCATGAGATGTGCTGAGTCGTATTTGGGCTGACACCAGTTAAATACCGCAAAAACTAAATATTTGCCGAAGTAAAGTGTCAGATGCCTTAAGAGGGACGCATGGTAAATAGATTGTATTTGAAAAGACTTTTGCTGTCTTGTAAAGTTTTTGTTGCTGTGCTCCATTAATGTTCACTGAAATACTGTGGTTAGAACGCTGTGTACTATAGTGCACTGATGATATTGATGATTCGGTCAGGTGTAGTCAATCTGGTGATAGTATAGTCAGTGACCCTCTAATTTCAGCAGAAGATACAACTTCAGTAGTTTATGGCTTAAAGTCCTCAAAATTGATGGTTACTGATGTGGTAGTTGTGGATGGTAAGGTGGGTTAGCCCTACTGGTTTTTCATGTATATTGGGTTTCTGTTTCTTGAAATATAACATTTCTGGGAATATTTCTTCATCCTCAAATGTTATAGTTTGGATCATCTTACTTGGGTTGGGAGTTTGTCCTCTTTTTTCCCATGTTTGCAAATTTGAGTTTTTAAAATTCCGCCTGGAAAAGTTACCGTATTTACTTGAATCTAAGACGCACTTTTTTCCGGTTTTTGTGATCCTGAAAACTGCCTGCGGCTTAGAATTGGGTGCAAAGTAAGCGGAAGTTCTGGAAAATGTTGATAGGTGCCACCACAACCAACTCCTGCCGTTGAATATATGTAGCACTATACAGGCATGCTTTGCAGGCACAAAGATATACTGGCGCCAAAACCTCTGCGTCAGTAAATAAATTAAAAAAAAAAGTGAAAGACAAGCTTTTTTTCTCCACTCAGTTTTGTTCAACCACTGCATTTTCATACATTATCCAACGAAGTAAATACAAATTCCATATTGTTCATTTTCGAATGTAGCAGCCTTTTAATGTACTACGAAAATCCAACTGGCAAGACTGTTTGGGATGTTTGTCAATATGGCCAACTCTACGTTCTGAATTTTTTCCTACCTGTGACAAGAGATGGTATCTGATAGGAACTTTCATGAATTGTGAATCACATGCAGTAGTCTCTTCACCATAAGAATAGTACGAATGTAAACATTTTGCCGTGTATTCCTTTGTTTGCTGCTATCTCATTTAAATCCTGTCTGTCTAATAAACTACGTGACTAGAGTGAGACAACAGCAAACGCGGAAGAATATACATATCATGTCATGTTTATATTCGTATTATTCTTATGCCTAATAGTGATAGTCAGAAATGAAGCACGGCAACTGACTAGATTTTTAAATCTAAGATGACTCTAATTTCTGTGCAAAATGTAATGTACTAAAGAGGCGTCTGCAAAGATTTTCAAACGGAGAAAAATTTTCGCAAAACTTTTATTCAGACCATCTATCATATGCAGTCTATTATTTGGTTCTTGTTGATCACTATCAAAGAAAGCAGCACTGTAAGTAACAACAAATGGCAGTCTCTTGCCATTGTTTCGCTAATGAGACGATTCCTCTTTTTTTTAGTGTAAGCGGCAGTAGTGTGCACAAAAGCAAGCCATGCCACGAACGGCAACAGGTTGTAAACGCTCATTATCGGAATGCGACAAACAATGCATGACACAGCACAATAATGAATTTTGAGCTTAGTGACGAAAACACCTATAACAAAGACAAAGGCATTTATCAGATCAAGGAAAAACAAGCAATCAATTCTAACCAGACGAAGCACGTGAAAAAGGAAGCGTACCCGTTTAAATACGGACAGAGTGCCTGACGCATAGCAATGACTGCCCGGTAAAGCTTAAATGCTAAGCTTACCACACAAGTCAAACTACTGTAGCTGTATCGTCATTCATTCGACATAAATTCTCTCATATATTACAATGGACCAACTTTGTTTCGGTTTAGAGGTGCGGTCTAAAACGTTTATCTCCCCTTGAATTTAGTCTCATTTTTCAGGTGTGGCTTAGATTCGAGTAAATACGGTAGTTCGGTTGTGGGTTGGAGGAGCCAACTACTGGCTGGACGAAAACTGGCTGTAATGACGCAGTGATGTGTGATCCTTTCAAGAACTTAGTGGCATATTTTCAGAATGTCAAGATTTCAGAGATAGTTGTTAGGCGTGGACCTCAGAGTACAGTTCAAATTTTATGGAATGTTGTTTTGCGAGAGCAATTTACACAGTATGTTAAATTGTGCCACAACATAATTGCTTACATCTGACATCAAAAAATTTATGAAGCACTCCTTCTCATTGGTTCTGCCTTGTCAACCAGATAGTGGTTCATTTTCACTTCCCAGTGTAAACTAAACAAACAGTTACCATTTGCATCATGTAGTGCAAAAGGTGTTGACTCCATATGTACACTTTTACGGCAAAATGTTATTGGTCACTGTTGAATTTACTTTTTATGCTGTATAACTTGGTGGGCAAGCTGGAAGAAAAATGAAAGCGTATCTGCTTGCTGAAGTATGCTTTACTTAATGTAAAAGTTGGTGGTAATCATTTCAGTATACTTTTAACTGTTCAGGCATAAAGTTCATTCTTGTGGCGCAATGATCTTTGTTACATTTTTCAAAATTGGAAAACTACGAGGGTTGGAACTTCAATAGTGGCAACTATTTATTTGCAGCTCGTACAAAATAGATATGTGTTTCAAAGTTTCACTGACCTTCACAGTAGTCGCAAGCATTGTGTATAGCCCTGTTGCCAGTGATGTGGAAGTCGTAGGATACTCTTAGCAGTGCCAGTTGTTGACTGTTCGAGTGGCGCAGCCTATTGCGTGACGAATTTGTAGCAGTTCTGAAGCGAATGCCGTGAAGTGTTTCCTTCAGTTTAGAAATAAGAGTTGCTCATGAGGGCTTAAGTCAGGGGAGTGCAGTAGGTGGTATAGCACTTAGTAGCCCCATCAGTAACAGCTTGCACTATATGTGCTTCAGGAATGTCCTGCAAACTGATGGTCAGGTGCTGCAAATAGTAAGGTGAGGTTTCTGACTTTCACAGTAAAACAAATCAGTAACAGCTTGCACTGTATGTGCTTGAGCAATGTCCTGCAAACTGATGGTCAGGTGCTGCAAAAAGTGTCATCACTTCTGTCCCTATGCTGGTCGTAGGTTGAGTTCTAAAAATGAACAGCATAGAGACAGAAGTGATGACACTTTCTGCAGGACCTGACCATCATTTTGCAGGACAATGCTCAAGCTCACACAGTGCAAGCTGTTACTGATTTGTTTGACTGCTGGGGCTCCTAAGTGCTAGACCACTTACTGCACTCTCCTGACTTAAGCCCTCTTGAGTTCAACTCGATTTATAAACTGAAGGAAACACTTCACGGCATTCTATTCAGAACTGCTACAAATTCATTGGGTAATAGACTGTGCCGTTCAGTCAACACAACTGGCGCTGCTAAGAGTATCCTAAGACTTTCACATCACTGGCATTGGGGTTATACACAATGCTGGTGACTACTTCGAAGGTTAGCAAAACTTTGAAACACGTGTCTATTGTGTACGAGCTGTAAATATTAGTTCCAACCCTCGTATATTCTTTCTGTGTATTGTGGGTTTGATCACCTATAGTTATATGTGGATGATATAATTTTTAATCCTTATTTACAGGAAAGCACAGGAAACATCCTGGTGGAAGAGGTAATGCTGGTGGTATGCATCACCACCGCATCAATTTTGACAAGTATCACCCTGGCTACTTCGGTAAGGTGAGGTTTCTGACTTTCTACACGCTTATTTCCGATTGATCTGGAATGATGATTAAACAACCGGCGAACTGAGTTTAATGATGAGGTTCCGCTTCTGACCAGATATTTAGAACTCAGAGGGTTGTAGCATTTGCTTGCATGCAGCATTTTGCCTGTGTTCCTTTAATAATCCAGTGTGTGCTGAAAAATTTTGTTTAAACCTTACTTTAATAACTGTTGACACTTCTTGAGTGTTTGCGTCCATATTTTACCTCTCCAGAACTTCAGCTTCCTTGTTACACATGGATAGTTAGTGGAAATACATTTGGATCTTTCTTTTTTTGTATATAAAATGGCTGAAAGTGAGTGGTTTAAATTTTCATAATATGTTTTTATTGAAACTTCATGACATATTTCAGTACATACTGTAACTCAAAAAGTGCTGCACATTGAGTTTTGTATTTTGTTTAATAGTTGTATTTACCACTTTATTCAAATTGAAAATTACTTTTGTTCCGTAGCTGTTTCCATTATGCTTTTCATAATAGATCCCTTGCTTCAAGCTAATGCTTCTATCACATCAGATTCTCTTCATGTCAAATGCCCATTTTCTTTTTATAAGAATTCACTATAAAATCAAATGACATTGAAATATACTTACAGAAATAGGATAATAGGGTCTGTGTAGTTACATTAGTAGTAAGAGGGCTTACACAAATGAAGAGGAAGAAATGGTTGTTACTGGATGAAATCATGCAGTAGACATTACGGAGCATCGAGCCAATGACATGTAGTACGAGCTTCTGAAATACATTTCATTGTGGAGGATAAACTGATGGCGCTCATCAGTTATCCTGCCTTCGGGAATCTCACAACTGTTGCATGTTCTCACAGTGCAACGTTTTGAGTGATGGCACATGGATCAGTAACAGTTTTATTGTCCATTTTAGCACAACAGTATTATTGGTATCTGATGCTGGGTTTGCAGTGTATTTTTGGCCAGAAGGTTGTCAGAAAATCAGATAGAATTAGGCTCTTGTCATAGAAAATGAAAGTTTGAAGCAAATTATAGCAGCAAAATAATTAAATATGCTGAATGAAATAATTAAGAATGTATAGTTACTATGAAAACTTGGGCTGGGAATGTTTGCAAACAATATCTATATAAGAAAACTGCTTGTTAGGTGAGGAAAGGCAGCATACACATAATTACGTAGCTGCCACTCTTTCTAATGAAAATTCTTAAAGTGTGAAACAAAAATAATGGTAGTAGAAATTATGGCCCGAGGAAATGTAAAGTTATTACATTTAAGTATGCAGTCAAAGATAATGCCCTCAAGTAGGAAAAGTCTTTATTTTACTTAAAAAGAAAGTCTAGTGAGACTAATAACACAAGACTACTTAACCACTGCTTAGTAATATAATATACATTCACTGAGATACAGGGTTATTCTAAACGATGAAGCAATTTTCAAAACTTCATATTTATTAAAGTACAAATCCAAAATAAACAAGCTTTATACCAATGGAAAGAGGAAGTTTCAAAGTTTTTTCATAATGTTTGATATCGGTTTAATAATTTGCAATTAATTAGTTTATAATAAGTAATTATTATAAATGTTCAATGTGGCTGCATGGCAAACATAAACATAGTAGCCAAACATGTCCCAGACGTGCGCAAGCGTATCTGCTGTTACTGAGTGCCGGCAGCAGTGATTCGGTTCTGCAGATCGTTCAGAGTGGTTGGTAGAGACGGGACGTAAACAGCTTCCTTCACATAACCACATAAGAAATAGTCAGTGTGAGAGATCAGGAAATCTTGGTGGCCAGAAGTGCAGAGCCGGGTCCTCAAATCCCCTGTGACCGATCTACTGCTGAGGAAGGAAGTTGTTCAAAAAGCCTTGTACAACATGTTACCAATGGGGTGTAGCTCCATCCTGTTGGAAAATGTGAAGTCCTGGGAATCTTCCATAACTTGAGGAACAGCCATTCTTCAAACATGTACAGGTATGTGATTCCTGTTAGTTCTTTCCGCAAAGAAAAATGGTCCCTAAACCTTTGTACAGGATACGTCACAGAACAAGTTTATCTTCAGTGAGTCTGTCTTGTTGCAATGGTGAATGTGGATTTTCCAAACCTCGTATGCCAACATTGTGTATTGACTTTTCCACAAAGGTGGAACGTCACTTCATCGCTAAAAATTGCATGCTGTAGAAATGCGTCATTCATCTTTTCTAGCACATAACCACAAAATGTGAGACGCTTATCTTTGTCATTGGGGTTGAGAGCCTACACAAGTTAAAACAGTAGAGCTGGTACAGCAAACGCCATCTCAGAACTTTCCATACAGCTGGTTTGGGTATTCAAAGTTATTGACTGGCTCTATTGGTAGACTTACTGAGACTGTACACAAAACTTTCTTGAATCCATCGGACATCATCCTCTGACACAAGTGGTCGGCCTGTGCTTTTTCCTTTGGTCACATTGTTTCAATTGCTTATACAAAAGGCTAATGCTTTTGTGAATCGGTGGTTGAATACTGAATTTGGTATGAAATGCCCGTTGCACTGCAATTTGTGACTCACTTTTTGTGAACTCAAGAATGCAGAAAACCTTACGCTCCACAGTCGTCTCACTCACAGCTGACAGTGAAATGAAATGACGACTCTATTGTTGCGCAAACTTTACCACCCGCTTCACAAACCATCACCACCTTCCTGCTGCTGCCCACCAGAAATTTGAAAGTTCCTCATTTCATTAGTATAAAGAATGTTCATTTTGGATTTGTTTGAATACATACAAATTTTTGAAAATTGGTTCATCATTTAGAATAACTGCTACAGCATTATCAGGGTTGCCACAGGTTCTGGAAATCGGGTAATATCAGAAAATTTTAAACACATCAGCGAAATTTGAAAAACAAAACACTGGATAATCTGTCTCATTAGATGAAACTGATTGTTTACTGAAATGTCACGCATCATTGCTGGCTGGGTGTAGCAGAGTTCGTGTGTCGCCTCCCTACTCCCTCAATCCTATTGCTTCTCCCCTTCCTACCACTCCCCTCAGTTTGCAGTCAGTGCAGCCACAACTTCTTGCCACTAGCCTAACAGCTGCTGACGAGAGGGAGGGAGGGAGGCATGAGGTGTGGTTTGTTTCCGTCTGATTCTGAGAGACTATAGCCACAGCATCCAGAGACGGTCATGTGTGCATGAGTTGTCAGTGAATGTGTGTGCGCTTTCATTTTCTGACATGCTATGGCTGAAAATTTGGTTTTGAGTGTGATTGTCTATTCTACGTGCCTGTCTGCGGCTCAGCAATCATCTTTACAGTGAGTTGCTACCTATCCTCATTATTATTGATTCTCAGAGTATTTGAAAAAGTTATCTGTTGCATTGAGTGATCACCGTGGTCTCATTTGATCAACATGTTGTCTGTGGCTCGTGAGTAGCTGGCCAAACGAGTGGATTTCCACAATGAACCAAAACAAGAGGCTGTTTATGGAAGTATCTGTAATGTACTGAGCCTGCCCATCAGATCTAGTCTCACTGATCTGCCCGGAGGTTGGGTCTGTTTGTGTGCGCCGTAATGCAGCATATTTTCGTGGTTTATCCATGGACCCAGGACTGCGATGCTCCTCAGTGGGCCAGAGACCATGGTCAAAGGAGTTCGGGAATTGTGACTCTCTCACTGCAAGTGAATGGCATAGTGTAGCATTTTATAGACATTTTATTTGTTGTAGTACATTTTGGCACTTCAAAAGTAGTTTAAATGTTAAAATATGGACGATAAGAAGAAGAAAATTGTCACTGGTGGTTTGTACACTGTGTACTAACATTTCTCGAAAGAAAAATCACACAATACCTGTAAAAGTAGATAAAACACAGTGGGTAGTAACTCACAATAACAAACATGGTAGAACCAACTTTTTATTGGTCATCTACAGTGTTGGTTTACACAATTCTTCCCCACGTTACACACCTTCTTTCAAGAGGCCTACTTTTTTCTGAAGATATTTCTGAAATCAGTGAAGGTATTTTAAATCTGTCTTGTGACTCCAAGGAAAGGTGTATCTTTGTCATGAAATGTTTCATTTTATTGAAATAAAATATCAGTGGTCTTAATGAAACACACATACCATTTGGCTTGCTTTCTTCATCTAAAAACAGTTCATTACAAAAGATGTTAATGTTAGTACTTGATAGTTTTGCTTGCACCAGGAAATGTAATCTGCTTGCAAGTTTTTAGCTATTTCCTCGTTTGCATTACTGTTTTTTGTACTGTAGCTGCAAAGGCAGATTCTCATCTTACATCTTAACTTACCCTTGAGATCTCAAAATTCGTATGGAAAAAAATGCTAAAACTTTTCTGGAAAGCAGGGAAATATCCGGGAATTTCACTTGGGAAATCTTGGGGGCAACAGATTGTTATATGCAAAGCACCATTCACTTTGTTGTGATAGGATGTACCATGTCCTTGAACTGTAGACAGAGCTGTAATACATCTGTCTGCAACTGATATTATTAAAATTGTTTTGTAATTTCCGCTTAATAACTGGAATTGTTTTAATGTTCTCACATCAGTTTGTTAAAATAGTTGCACTCAACATTCTTATAACATTGGAATAGTACTGTAATTTTCAAATTATGCTGTATATTATGTGATTTGTGGTTGTAGTGTGTGGTTTTAGTGCTCATTTTCTTTCAGCTTGGTATGCGCAACTATCACTTGAGACGCAATACGAAGTGGTGTCCCACAATCAACCTTGACAAATTATGGACCCTTGTCACGGAACAGACAAGGCAAAAGTATAAGAACAATACTGAGGGGAAAGCACCAGTAATTGATGTTGTGAAAGCTGTAAGTAGAAAATTTAAATAATTATTGGTATAGTTGGTGTAAGTTCCCATTTCTTTGTCAGTATAGCATTTGTAAACAGAAGGATTAGTATGCAACATGACACCACACTCCACTCAAATACTGAGAAATGCTACATGAGGGGCTGTGTCAAACTTGTAAGCTTTCTGAAGGTCATTGCATGTATTCAGCACATCAAAATGCACAATGTCTTCCCTTGACAGTGTAATTTATGCATGGAGCTGGAATAATAACTGGTGTAAACAGTTTATTACATAAAAACATTTACACATACTGTATTCATACAGAAAAATACATTTGTTGATTGTGCATGGTCATTTGCATATTTCTTTCCTGTTCAAAATGCTAATTCATATTTCTGTGATGCTGACAGTTCCATTCATATAACTCATCAGCATTTCATGTTTTGTGTGTTTGGTGATGTTTCCCTACACAAGTTTTCAAACTTTTGGTCTCTTCCATGTTATAGCTCTTAGTAAAAAGCCCTTGTGTGACCTTCACGATTTCATGAAATATAAGGCAAGCAAAAAATGGTGGTTGAATGCAAAAATGTAGAAATTGTGGGAGAGGTTTGCCATGTTGGCAGAGAACACAAATGGTGTATCATAAGAAGGCAGAACCACTTGATTGATCTACTATCAATATGAAGAGATTCATCAAAAAAAAAAATAATTTCAGGTGTTTATTCACTGAACAGTTCATGTGAAAGTTGCCATTGTACATTGGTTTGGGACATGACATTCAGAATGATTACTCAAGTTTCCATCAGTCAGGTGACACAATGGCATTATGGCATTGAATAACACAAGATATTGTGGAATGAAAAAGTGTTGTTCAGATTTTGACTGTGTAAGTGTGTTTTGAATGAATTGCATGCTAAAGTCACTACATTTGGAACATTTATACAACTTTATTGTTCTGGATGTTTATTGAAATGAAGCCTACCAAGTTATACAATGTATATCTGTTGTTGGGGATTTTTCAGTTGCTAAAGTCATCTTAATAATAGCTGTGGCAGTTTACATTAATTAGTGTTAGTTGTCAATATTGTTTCTTGCCTTGAAGTAGATTGAAGAAATGTATTACCTCAATTGTTGATTGTCGAGATTTGTGGCATTTTTAAGTTTAAGTATGAATTTTAAAGTGTTAGCTGTTGTCTAGGGACTGTTCATAGTTCTGATGCAATTGGTGTCAATGTGTGGTCTGTGGTTTTTCACAAAAATATTATTGGTGCTAACTGGACATTTTAATTAAATTTTGTGTGTAAATTATGTGCATATCAGTATGAGAGTACTGCTTAAAAGTATTAAGAGTAATATCAGAAGTTTAGGATTAAAAGATACAGAATGTGCACAATTATTTCTGAATTTTCTTTCAAAAATAATTTTTGATAAAACAGAATTGTCCAGTCTTTTGTATTACATGTTTCTATAATTTATGAGCAAGTTTTTCTGAAAATTTATACCTCTCATGGTGTACTTACTGTGTTGCAGGGTTACTACAAAGTATTGGGTAAGGGTCGCCTACCGAAACAGCCTGTGATCGTGAAAGCGAAATTCTTCTCCAAACAGGCTGAGGATAAAATAAAAGAAATCGGTGGCTGTTGTGTTCTTACTGCGTAATGCAGATGTGGTGTAAGAAAGTTTTTTCTTAATAAATATATCAAACATCTCCCGTACTGGTGTTTTTTGAAAAAGTGCTTACTTTCTGTATGTTCCTGTCTCCTGATGAATAAATTCAACAGAAACCAATTTTATAATAATTGCTATCTAACATTAGCCCTTTTGCAGTGGTATTTACGTCATTGGTATTAATATACTCATAACAGTTTTTCCAATAATTATGAGTACCATGTTTGTTTGGCTTGAGATAAAACACTGAACAATTGATTAATAGTATCAATATTCACTGAAGCCCTTATAGGTACTCGCCTTCAGAGCTGATGTAGAGTTCAGCTAGAATTTGTCACCTGTCCTTGTTATTCTTCTGATATAAACAGTAAGTTTAATTCATAGTAAAATTTCCTATATTATAAAATGTAAAATAAATAAGGGAATTGTTTGTAAGGGCTTTACAGGAAGTTGTCTTCTGTGCCACACATATAAAAAGCACTCAGTCTTCAGACCACGAGTGGCCTACAGGGACCATCCGACTGCCGTGTCATCCTCAGTGGAGGGTGCAGATAGGAGGGGCGTGGGGTCAGCACACCGCTCTCCCGGTCATTGTAATGGTATTCTTGAACGAAGCTGCTACTATTCGGTAGAGTAGCTCCTCAATTGGCATCACGAGGCTGAGTGCACCCCGAAAAAGGGCAACAGCGCATGGCGGCCTGGATGGTCACCCATCCAAGTGCCGACAATGCCTGACAGTGGTTAACTTCGGTGATCTCACGGGAACCGGTGTATCCTCTGCGGCAAGGCAAATATATTGCCAGATTTCGGTTCCTGATTACATCCAATTCATTACATGCTGTAAAATTTTTGCAATGAAGAATGGATGTTGCAGATAATATTTCTGGAATTAGAGATTATTAAATTATGACAATACAAATGGAGAATGATTACCAAAATTGTGGAACATGATGAAAACAGTTCATGTGCACGCTTGAATGTAAGAGGCAATATCATCATTTCCTCATTTTTGGATGGCTTCTATAGTTAAGGGGAGTTCTAATATTGCAACGTGGTACAAAAATCATATTTTCAGTTTTTAATACTACAGACTAATTTGGAATTTTCTGCTTAAAATGGTCCAAAATATGTTACATTGTAATTAAAGGGTTGCCACAGGTTCTGGAAATCAGGGAAATTTGGAAAAAAATGAAAAATCTTGTTTTTGTCTCAGTAGGTGAAATGGTTTGCTTACTGACAAGGGAACCTCCCCATCGCACCCCCCTCAGATTTACTTATAATTTGGCGCAGTGGATAGGCCTTGTAAAACTGAACACAGATAAATCGAGAAAACAGGAAGAAGTTGTGTGGAACTACGAAAAAATAAGCAAAATATACAAACTGAGTAGTCCATGGGCAACATAGGCAATATCAAGGAGTACGTGAGCATAAGTGTGCCGTGGTTAGCGTGCGCAGCTGCTGAGCGAAAGGTCCTTGGTTGAAGCCTTCCCTCGAGCGAAAAGTTTAATTACTATTTTTGCAAAGTTATCTGTCCATTCGTTCATTGACTTCTCCGTTCACTGTAATAAGTTTAGTGTCTGTGTGTTGCGACCGCACCGCAAAACCGTGTGATTAGTAGACGAAAGGACGTGCCTCTCCCATGGGAACCTAAAACATTTGATCGGAAGGTCATAGGTCAACCGATTCCTCCACAGGAAAACACGTCTGATATATTCTAGACGACACTGGTGACGGCATGAGCGTCACATGACAGGAATATGTTGTCGATCCACCTAACATGCACACTTGGCGAATGGGTAAAAAGATTCTTCTGCCTTCCCCGATTTAGGTTTTCTTGTGGATGTGATAATCACTTCCAAAAAAGTAATGAAAACATAAGAGTGTGTCACATAAACTGCAACAAATGAATGCAACAGTTTCACAGTCGCACAGTTTTCTCTGTGCTCTGTCAAAACATATGTTTTTAACGTTTTCAAATTTTTCCGTGTGTAGACCGTCAAATCCTGCATATGTCCAAGCAAATCTGAACATGTCCTGGAATTTTGGAGAGTGATATTGATTGTGTGTGAGTGCCTGAACTTTGATAAATGTCTGAAAATAAAAAAAATCAAAATTTTTACTCGAGGGAAGACTTGAACCAAGGACCTCTCGTTCTACAGCTGCTCACGCTAACCACGGCGCTACTGAGCTTACAACCTCCTTGATGTTGCCCATGGACTACTCAGTTTGTATATTTTGCTTATTTTTTCATAGTTCCACACAACTTCTTCCTGTTTTCTCGATTGATCTGTGTTCAGTTTGTCAAGGCCTATCCACTGTGCCAACTTATAACTAAATCTGAGGGAGGTGCGATGGGGAGGTTCCCTTGTGAGGTGAGGTGTCATACATCGTCGCTGGCTGGGCACAGCTGAGCATGTGCGCCACTTCCCTACTCCCTGATTACTATTGCTTCTCTCCTTCCTACCACTCCCCTCAGCTTGCAGTCAGTGCTGCCACCATTTCTTGCTGCTAGCCTGGCAGATGCTGACTAGGGGCAGGGAGGTATGAGGAGTAATTTGTTTGGATCTGATTTTCAGAGACTAGACGCAGCGTGTGTGTGTGTGTGTGTGTGTGTGTGTGTGTGTGTGTGTGTGTGTGTGTGTGTGTTTGTTTGTTTGTTTTGTAATGTTTCCGAGTGTGAATGTGAATCTGGGTTATTTCGGTTTATTCCCCCAAACCACCTTCCACTTTACGAGATGACTTACTTGGAATTTGCAGCCAGTCTTCTTTACTGGATGGCCGGCTGCTGGAATCTCTTGACTTCTTTTCCGTCAAATAATGCTAGGCACGGGAATTTTTACTCTCTTTATACTTATGAAATAAGTAGACATACAAACTTTGCTTTTCGTCAATTAATGATGTATTTGACTTTCATACACACTAAAACTCTCACTTTCAACATAAGTATATAACTTCCGGGAAGTCCTTCGTACAGTCGAACATCAGAAACAAATTACAGTTAAAAGAAAGTTGGCTTTGATACAATAACTTTTCTTAACATAAATCAAAAAGTAGTCTTGCCTATAGCAAGGTTACGTCAAGAAATTTCAAGAGTTCTTTTTCAACTGTCTTTGTAATAATAATAGTCAATGCCCCAATAAGCACAGAGCATAATCTAAACTCCATGCCCCCCCCCCCCCCCCCCCCCGCCCCCTTTCAGATCGAACACATGATAATTGTTATGCAAATATCACTCATTATAACATTTCATATCTTAACGGTATAGATTTCTTACATGTTTATATACATATCTTTCCTTTCAATAACAATTCTCTCTTATTGTTTCTCTGCTATTTCCTTATTTTAATTTGTTATTAAGACATGAGCATTTACTCATGGTTTTAGTCAGCTGTATTAATATTTAGGAATTGTGAGGACTTGTTCTTTTCTTTATTTCCTTTTTTTCCCCTCAGTCGTAAACTTCAGGTGTTTGACACATGAGTAGTCTATTTTCTATTCAGATACTTTGTTCTCCTCCTCCTAGTATGAACTAATTTCATTATTTGTAGCTTGGAGGAACTCTGGACGAAATGGAAGTGTTCTTTTGACACTCATTTATTTCCACAAAACATAATAATGCTAGTTGTTCATAGAATTCACACTTCCCAGAATAATTCGTATAAAATTTGTGACTTTTGTCACGATATTGTCCCCTTCTCTTAGGATCAGCACCTATTCCTTGCTTTTGGATTGACATTATGAGAGCACTTTCTCTTCCCACTCTGGTAGGTACACCCATTACAAAACATCCCTATTTTTTAGGCCACAGATCGCTCTATCTCCACGTAGGTATGCCTGCCCTTTATACTTAGTGAATGCTGGGCACAACCCCCTTATCCTTTCTAAGTAGGCCTCACGGTTCACTACCCTAATATACAGGGTGATTCAAAAAGAATACCACAACTTTAAAAATGTGTATTTAATGAAAGAAACAATATAACCTTCTGTTATACATCTTTACAAAGAGTATTTAAAAAGGTTTTTTTTCACTCAAAAACAAGTTCAGAGATGTTCAACGTGGCCCCCTCCAGACACACGAGCAATATCAACCCGATACTCCAACTCGTTCCACACTCTCTGTAGCATATCAGGCGTAACAGTTTGGATAGCTGCTGTTCTTTCTCGTTTCAAATCATCAATGGTGGCTGGGAGAGGTGGCTGAAACACCATATCCTTAACATACCCCCATAAGAAAAAATCGCAGGGGGTAAGATCAGGGCTTCTTGGAGGCCAGTGATGAAGTGTTCTGTCACGGGCTGCCTGGCGGCTGATCCATCGCCTCGGGTAGTTGACGTTCAGGTAGTTACGGACAGATAAGTGCCAATGTGGTGGCGCTCCATCCTGCTGAAATATGAATTGTTGTGCTTCTTGTTCGAGCTGAGGAACAGCCAATTCTCCAACATCTCCAGATACTGTAGTCCAGTTACAGTAGCACCTTCGAAGAAAAAGGGACCAAAAACTTTATTGGCTGAAATGGCGAACAAATGTACAACAAAATGAAACTTTATAGCTCCCTTAATTCGCCGACAGATAGTGCTTAGCTCTGCCTTTTGTCGTTGCAGAGTTTTAAATTCCTGAAGTTGTGGTATTCTTTTTGAATCACCCTGTATTTCTATGTATACCATAATTCAGTATTATCTGGTAAAGATAGGTTTATATCTTAAACTTCACATTCATTTTTTAATACATCATTTACTCACTAGAGTCCTCCTCTACTTATCAACTTCTATATTTCCAGTAGATACTATGTCTACGTATACTGTTTGTCCCACTAGCCTTCAATTCATCAGAGTATTTATTATACTGACATTTCTTAATGACCAACATGACTAATTCCTCTCCTACTTTAGTTTCATGCCTTTTTCTTATTTATCCATTACTCATTACTACTTTACACTTCGTTATGTAGCATTTTCGTTCCATAAAAGATATGCTTTTGTCTCTCTTTGCGCATGAGTTCATTGTGCCTATTCTAATCTCTTATTTAGAACTTGCTGTGCTTTGTTTATGTGCACGTCTTCTTATGCACGTTTGATGTAGAACTGTCATAGCTTCCTATATATGGGCACATATTTCCATATGTACACACATTTTCCCCTACAACACCTGGCGGTTCTCGCATCGTGACAGGCTTTCTTATGTAATTTAATGTTTGTTTGGAAGTTTATATTTGTGTGTGTGTGTGTGTTCGTGTAGTCTGATGTTTTGCCTTTCTTATCTAACGATAAGAGTAAGGTTTCAAGTAAACATGGAAATAAGGAGAAGCTTCAGCGATTGAAGTATGTGAATATGAAAAGAGGGAAAGCATAGACAGGTCCTCAAATGAGAAGTAAGAAAAGAAAAAAATAGATGTGGATGCTAGGATCGAAGAAGAGAGAGAAGATAGCCCCAAAGACAGGAAACCCTTGTAACCCCTCTTTCCTAGGATCCATACCCCTCATGTACTTGAGTGAGACGCTGGAGGTGGTCTGGTGTTAAATTGCCACATACAGAACTGACTTGTCCCACTTTCACCCTTTGAGGTCCCCAAAGGAAATCCTAGCAACCTTATGGAAATGGCAAATGATGAAAAATCGGGCACACTTGCTTGTGAGGGTTGTGTGAAAGGTGTGTTTTGTGTTAATCATGATTTATCTATTCTTGTAAATCATGCTTTTAGCTACAATACCCACCCCTTTTCAAAAGTTATACAAACCCTCCCACCTATATCGCATCTCACAAAAGGTATAAAATACTCAATACAAAGTAGATCATCTCTACACTACAGTAGAACAGTTGTTCAGTTAGACACATCATATTATATTTTCCACAAATATAATACTCTATTCAGTTTTTTGTCTAGATATCACTTTTTTCTGTGATTCTATTAAGTTCTCTATTCTAGTCATATCTGGTTTTCTAAGTAATAAGATTAGAGGATAGTCCTAGATTTTAAAGGAATTCCGTGCTGGAAAACTGTTTTGGAAAAAACACCGATGGCATCTCGGGATCCAGCGGTCGTTACTCCGCCTGTTAACTCTGAATGTTAACGTCCCTGGGATATAAAATTTTACATCCTTTATGTATTTCCCCTTCTCTCATCCAGTTGTGGGATCTGCTAAAAATAACGTCTTAGGATGGATCACAATTTGTACCCGGTATGGTCCCTCATATTTTTTGGACAAACTTATTAGTCTCTTTCTTCGGAGTAGAGCTGTGAAGATGTTTCGTAAGAACCAGGTCATCGACTTGGTACTGAGGTTCCACAGCCTTTTCGTTATGCTTACTTCAGGGTGTATACGACCCGGGAGATCTGGGAAAAACCCGGAATTTTTTTAGAATTCGGGAAATTTTCATTGTTTTAGTTGCCAGTTAAATTTTTGTGATTTTGACTGGTAAGAACCAATGCTCTAACGCAGGATATTACTGAATCCTGCTTGTGCAGAATAATACTGCAGCAACAAAACATGAATAAGGGAAAAAAACGAAAATAAAACTTTAAGTCGCAAAGGAAATGCGCCATATACAACAACAAAACAGTGCTCATACAAATGTCTGCCAACTGAAGTGTGTCGAAGGCTTTAGGAAGAATATGCAGTGCTTCCTAACAACAAATGGTGAGATCACGTGACATGAGCTACGCCTGGCTTAGAAAAGCGCGTCGCAATCTCGATTTGCTTCAGAAAGTAACATGCATTGTTTGGCGGAATTCGAATTTATACCTCTGTAACACACACAAATGCAGCGTACATGTTGTTGCACATCAAAGATCTTTCCAAAAGTCCCCCACCCCCAGGTTTCGTTTTCTAAAGAGCTGGGAAATTCTACGTCTGTGTAGAAAACCAGAAACATTCTAAGGATTGATAAGTTTTAAAGTGCCGAGGAAAAGTATACTGTCACAATATTTTCAACCGGGAAAAATCTGGGAATTTTTTCCTTGTCCATGTATACACCCTGTTACTTATTCTTTGTAGCGCCTTTTCAATTAAATTCTTAGAAGCTATTTCCTGATTTACTTCGTAATTGACACTAGGTTGTTCAGGCCAATTAAAACAATTAGAGGTTCTTCTATAAAAGGTTTGCCTATAACTTCTAAAGGTGTCAACCCATTCGATAAATGGGGTAATTCGTTTAGGATGAGTTCAAAGACCTTAATTTTTGTTGCCCATTGAGTATGTTTTTCATGGCAGTAAGACATAATTTTCAAATTTCCTTCCTTACTCATTCAAGCGCATTTGATGACGTGTTATAATTGGATATTAGCACTTGTCGAATTCTTTCCCACATTAGGAATTTCTAAAGTCGTTACAAATTGTGGTCCGTTATCTGTAAGACACAGTTTTGGTTTACCTACTTCTAAAAAGTATTGTTGTAAACAGTGTATAACTGTCTGTGTATTTGCCCTTGTAATGGGATATAGTTTTAACAATTTTGACCAGTATTCTATGATAACCAAAATATGATACTCCTCCCTTCCCTTGTGGAATTAGTCCAAAAAAAAAAAAAAAAATCTGCTGCTTTGAGGTTGCGTAATGACTTAGGAATAATAGGATACATTTTGTATTTCACATGAGTATTATTCTCTTTTTACTTTCTGGTAAGTGCCACAAGTTATAATCAAATTTGCTATTTTATGACTTAGTTTCTTGAAATAATAAAACTTATCCATATGGGATATACATTTTTTGATTTCAAAGTGTCCATATCCTGTGTGAACATACCACACAGGTTCGTCTTCCATCACCTTCGGAATACATAAGTGCCAACACTCTGATGTTACGCTGTCTCTCCAAAACAAGTTATGATCTATAATTTCCCATTTTCCTAATAGATTAAGAGGTAATGAGTTCTGGATACACACAGAAAATATTTCTGTGAAAGAAGGATCATGATGGACATTTCCTGTTATTCTTTGAGCCATTTCCTTTCATTGCTCGGATATTCCTCTGACAAAATTAATGGCAAAAATAATGCCGGGCCCTTCCGTACATTTCAGTCCTTCCATTCCTATGGGCAGTCTCGACAAAGCATCAGGTACAATATTTTCGGAACCTATTACGTATCGTATTCCTGTAGGAAAAGCATCCATAGCATCAACCTACTGTGTAATAATCGACTACTCGTCAGAAAGGATAAAGCTTGTAATGATCTGTATAAATATGGATTTCTGATCCCCATACTAGTGTTCGAAACTTTTGAATATTCCACACAATCGCCAATTGTTCCTTTTAGGTAGCTGTGTAATTTAGTATGTGCTTATTTAGGCTACGGCTAGCAAAGGCTGTGGTTCTGTGTTCTACATTACTTGGATCCTGTGCTCCTTGGAAAAGTTAGACAGCAACACTGTATTCAGGTGCATCTGTCGAAAATTCGAACGGTTCGCCCGTGGAAGATGTAATATGGGTGATTCAACAAGCGTTTAACATTTTCAAATGCATCATTTGCACCTTGATTGCAAGTCCACGGTACTCCCTTTCTTAATAAACTTAAAATTCTCAGGTCATTTTACTCTTGCCGTCATACATACCGTTGATAGTATCTGGCCATACTTATACTTTTAGTTGTCTCACATTTCTGGGATGCGGACATTCTTTGAAAGCTTTTATGCGTTCAGAGTCCAGTCTAATTCCCTTTTACCCCTATTATAGGACCTAAGAATTTAAGTTCTTGGCGGGTGAAAAACACTTCAGCTTCACCGTAATACCTTTTTAATTTTTTCAGTGTTGCACAAAGTTAGACAATAGTCATTCCAAGTAGCTGTTTTTATTAAGATATCATCTACATATATTGTCAGATCCTTCAATGAGTCTCTCCCTATTGCTTGATCTAACACACTTATAAATACGGACACACATATTAAATCCGAATGGCAATACACTGAAATAGGATTTTCCTTCAAACAAAAAGGCTGTATACTTTCGGATTCTGGATGTAATTTTATGTGCCAATATCCTGCGCTAAAGTCCATTGTACTAAAGAATCTTGCCTTTTCGAACATAGATAACAATTCGTCGATATTAATCAGTTGATCTCTCTTTCTATATGTCAATTTAATGTACGAGCATATAAGATTAATCGTACCCTGCCTGTAGCTTTGTTCACCACTACCAGATGATTATTCATTACACTGGAACTTTGTTCTATAAAATTATTATCAATCATTCTGTTAATCTCATCCCGAACTGCTTCCTTCAAACTCACTGGTATTGGATACAGTTTGCAAAAGAATGTAGTATCCTATTTGATTTTGAATTTACTGATATAGTCGCTGATGTTACCTGAACAATCTGGAAACACCACTTCATATTCCATTAAAATTTTATACAAATCTCTTGTTTAATATTAGGGATTCATTAACTTGTCTTGTATACAAGTTTGATGTGTTAATTGATCCACATTATCAGTTGTTGATAATTTTGCTGTAGCTGTTAATCATAGACACTGACACTCAGTTGTTTGTTCCTGAATGTGGCTATTTGTTACAAGCATCTACTGTCCCCTCTACCATAGCAAAGATGATGATTGTCATTTTAAGATGACTTTAAACTCTAACAACCAATCTAAACCAAACAGTACATCCCTGTTAATATTCTCTACTATTAATAGTGTTTGATGAAACAACATATGTCCAATACTACAGTTCACTTGAGTTTCGTATTTTACAATTTTACTTTTTGTTCCCGCTATCCCGATTATGTATAGTCCAGTCACTGGCAATAAAGGTAAGTGCTGTTTATTCTGTATAGAGTTAAAAATGCGTTTGAGATGAGTGCTATCTCACTCCCTTAATCTATAAATATGTTAACCTCTGAAGTTTCCTCTGTCTCTGCTATTATAGGTTGTGGGTTATTAGTAGCCAAGCTTGGTTCTTCAAGCAGCAACCATTCCTTTGTGGGTATTTCGTGTGTAAAGTTACCATACTTATAAGGAATAAGGCCTAATAAACCTCCAGACCTGGGCCCCAGCCCTGGATCCAGATCGGAACATTTACCTCATTATTACTAATTATGGGTTGATTACCAAAACAAGTTACTACATTCCCATTCTGTGTTTTATGGTTACTCAGTACAAATTCTTGAGAAGCCACTGGATCTAAATTTGAAGGTGGATGCGGTGGATGTTTCTTTTGATAACTGTCGTTGCAACTTTTCTTGCTGTACTGGTGTTCTTTTGCTAAGTTCTAATGTTTGACTTAAAAGTGAATCTGGGTTATTTCGGTTTATTCCCCCAAACCAGCTTCCACTTCTTCATGAGGCGACTTACTTGGAATTTCCAGCCACTTTTCATTACTGGATAGCCGGCTGCTGGAAACCCTTTGGGCTTCTTCTCCATTGAATAATGCTAGATATAGGAATTTTTAGACTCTTTCTACTTATGAAATAAGTAGACATACAAACTTTGCTTTTTATCAATTAGTGATGTATTTGGCTCTCAAAACTCTCACTTTCAACATAAATATATAACTTCTGGTAAGTCCCTCATATAGTCAAATGTCAGAAACAAATTACAGTTAAAAGAAAGTTGGCTTTGATACAATAACTTTTCTTAACATAAGTCAGAAAATAAGTCTTGCCTATTGCAAGATTACATCAAGAAATTTCAAGAGTTCTTTTTCAACCGTCTTTGTGTTATAACAACTATAGCCAGTGACCCAATAACCACAGAGCTGCATGTAAACTCCATGGTTCTCCTTTACACACTCGCTAAAACACCTATGGATTGCCCGACAGGTACCTGTCGGTGTCGTTAGTCCGCCGTGTCTCTTTCTTTCTGCTACTGATTTTAAACCTGCACACACAAACGTGACGAGCAGTAGCTAGGATTCTACCATCCCACACTCATATCCAGAATATTGTGTGTTCGAGGCAGTAGAAGCCTGAGTAGTTCCAAAATTTACACAAATTCTTGAATTACTACACGTGCTCTCACGTTCTGACAAAAGTTATGGCTGAAAATTTGGTTGTGAGTGAGCGATTCTTTCCTACATGCCTGTCTGTGGCTCAGCAATCATCTTTGAGTTGCTACCTATCCTCATTACTGATGCTCAGAGTAAACAAGTTATGTTACATGACTGATCACTGTAGTCTCATTTCATTGGCTCGTGAATAACTGCCCACATGAGTGGATTTTCATAACGGGCCAAAACCGCAGGCTGTTTCGGTGGGTATCTGGAATGAATTGGGCCTGCCGATCTGAAACCATTCGGTTTCCACTGATGTGCAGGCCCTGTCAGTCAGATCTAGTCTCACTGACCTGGCCAGGGGCCAAGTATGTATATGTGTGGTGTAATGCAGCGGATTTTCATGGTTTATCCTTGGACTCAGGACTGTGGTGCTCCGCAGCAGGTCAAAGGCCATCGGCGATTGATGTCAGGAATTGCAACTGTCTCACCACAAGTACGTTGTACAGTGTGTCGTTTTATAGACGTTTTATTTCTTCTTGTACATTTTGGCACTTCAAAAGTAGTTTATATGTTAGAAATAAGGACAAAAAAAGAAGGAAATTGTTAGTCGCTTTCAGATTGTACACTATGCACTTGTATATTTCTTGAAAGAAAAATCACAGAACACGTGTAAAATAATAGATATACCACAGTGGGTAATACGCAACAATATTTTATTGGGGGTCACATAGTGTTGGTTTACACAATTCTTCTCGACCTTATACACTTCTTTCAACAGGCCTACTTTTTCTGAGACTATTTCCAGAATCAGTGAAGATATTTTAAATCTGTCTTGCGACTCCAAGGAAATGCGTATTTTTGTCACCAAATGTGCTATGTTTTATTGAAATAAAATATCAGTGGTCTTAATGGAACACATACCATTTGGCTTGCTTTCTCCATATAAAATCAGTTCATTACAAAAGATGTTGATGTTAGTACTCCTTGTTTGCACTATTTTTTTCTTGTACCTAAGCTGCAAAGGCAAGATTGTCAACTTACGCCTTAACTTACTTTCGAGATCTTAAAATTTGTCAGGGAGGAATGCTAAAACGTTTCTGGATATCAGGGAATTTCACTTGGGAAAACTTCGGCAACCCTGAATTAGAAATAGCTTTTTATTTTTCAAAATTGTATTTCGACTGTGGAATGTTTCCTAGCTTGGTGTGTTTGTATTCAAACCTTTGCACATATGGAAGCGTTAGATAGGGAAGACTGTGGATTTCACACTTTTGTTGTAGAAAGTTTGATCCTTCACTTGGTACCATTATCATAGCAACCAGCTATTTTTACAGTTCAGTTTTTGATCTGTGAGTTCGTGTTTTGAGTCTAGAGTTTTGTTTGTGCCTCGTTCGGGGTTTGTCTTCTTGGTACTTTTAGTACTGATTGATATAATTTCTATGGTGATACCTAGGAGTGCATAATTATTTAAAAAGTGCTAGTTCCGCAGGAATCAATTTATAGGTAACTTTTGTGCAAGTGACTAAGCCAGTTCATATCAGAAACGGTTTTAATTATATGCAGAATCAAAAGTTTTGTAAAACCATCCCATACGAACTCGTGATTCTAAGAATGTAGTTGTTGGAATAAAAACCAAAAGGGGGGGGGGGGGGGGGGGGGGAGAGAGGAGGTGGTTTGTATTGGTGTTATTTCATTCAGTAATATGGGTAGGCTGAAGGTCATGGAGAGGCTTGATGTTTTTTGTGATGCTGACACACCAGCAAAGATCTTCAGATTCTGCAAAAAACTGTAAGCACTCACAAGGAGGGGTTCCTAGCAGTGGGATTGAGCTTTTGAAACAATCTATACAGTTATGTAAAAGTTAAGGTCTCACACAGGTTAGAGGTTTCCTTGATAATAACTTCCCATCTCGATGGATTGGCCGTGAAGGGCAATCGCATGACCACCTTGCTCCCCAGACTTGATACCACTGGATTTCTTTCTCTGGGGTTTCATTAAAAACCATACATATGTTCCTTCCAAATCAAGCAATTTAGCTGTCCCAAAATATCGGATCCACACTGCTGTTGCATAGGTTACACCAGATTTTTTGCAATGAATGTGGGAAGAATTTTATTCCTGGTGGGACATTTGCCACATCACAAATGGTAGTCACATTGAACAAAATGACACTTGACACTTTTATGTGCAATTTGAGTTTGTTTGCTACAAAATGACACATCTACATATTCTGGAAGTTATGTCAATAAATTTCTATATCATTCCAGAATTGTAAAGTCCTTTTTGACTCATCGTGTATATTGACTGTGCAATGTTGTCAACAATGTGTTTTTGTCCATGTTTACTCCGTTGGACATGGCATTTGATATTTTCAATGCTATAAGTACCTTTATCTTGCATATCACTAAACCAGGTCATTCAGATTTTCAGGACTGCTGTAAAATAGTTAAAAGGTGCCACTGAACTACAACAACGAGTAACTGGCTTATTTTTTGAATCATGGAGAATTTATATGTAATTAAGATTGCGATTCTTATGGAATTCTCGGGGAATTAAGTCTTACCTAGTAAAATCGGGGCAATCGTGGGGAATTTCAAGAATTCCATGAAATCTTGGGAATTCTGTTTTTTAACGTAGCATTGAAACTGAATTTTATTGAGTTTTATAAATAAAAAAAGTGGTCTCTACTTCTGTGGCTTGTCATTAATTTACCAGGAATTTTTTTTGACACTATCTTCCTCCCAACACTTGGAATTCTCAGAGAGTTTTTTCCAAGTCTGGAAAATTTCCCCAACTAAAAGGGAGATTTGGTACAGATGATGTAGTTACTGTTCCTAGTTTCACACACTTTTTCAGTAACTCATGGTCATCTTAACACAGTATCAAGTGGACCAGTGGCCAAAACATCTAGTACAGATGTAGGCAGTAGGGTAGACTGTTTGCCTGTGCTTCAAGAATCATTTCATTTAAAGTTGTGAAACTGCTTTATGAACTGACTCCAAAAGTAGATTTGTATTCATGGTGTAATGTGTGTGAACTCCGAGTCCATTGGGAATATCTTCCTCCTGAGGGCATATGTTTACTAGAGAAGTGCACACTGCTAATTTCCTGCAGGTTTTTTAAATATTTTTAGCACTGATTTCATGCTCCTGGTTCATTGGTCTGAATTTTTACCACCTCATAACTCGTGTACTTAAAATATGTAAAAAAAAAAAGGGGGGCTGTTTGTAGATTGCCATTCCCAAGGAGAACACACTGACTGATGTGTGTTTCATTGTTTGATGAATAAGTCTTTGTTAAGCTTGAGACCATTGGTATCTGAAAACCAGAAATTATATTAAGGCATTTTATTAGATTTGTTGTATTTAAATTCAGAAAGTATGCAGACATACATATTGGACAATCAGAAATTGCAAACCAGAGAGAAATTCTTCTTTCCAGCCACCAGTGATACTGTGGACAATGTGACAGGGATTCCATTGGGCCCTAAAATGAAAAGCACTACCCTGTTGCAAATCAGCATACTGTTTATAAGGATTCCCTAAAAGGGCAATTACTGGTTTAAGCCCTACATTGACTGTTACGATCTCGAACGTCACTTTGTGTCTGATGCACATGCTAATGTGCTGCGTTAGAGTACATTTTTTTTGGTTTATTAGTATGGCTGTTGATAAGAAGAAATGATGTGGATCTAGATCCTCTTCAGTGGTATTCAGAAAGTTTTCCATTGAATTAAGCCAATTTGTCTTTGTTCTAAACTTTGTGTTCAGTTATAAAAATCAATGTACATCTATACTTTAGAAACCACTGTGAAGTACACAGTAGAGGTTATGTTCCATTGTACCATTTATTAGGATTTCTTCCCATTCCGTTCACTTATGAAGTGCAGGAAGATTGATTGATTGCCCCTGTGTGTGCTGTAATTAATCTAACATAGTCCTTTTTGTCCCTAAGGGAGTGATACATTTACATGATTACTCTGCAATTCACATTTAAGTGATTGGCAGAGGGTTCATCGAACCACAATCATACTATCTCTCTACCATTCCACTCCCAAGCAGCGCGCGGGAAAAACGAACACCTAAACCTTTCTGTTCGAGCTCTGATTTCTCTTATTCTATTTTGATGATCGTTCCTACCTATGTAGGTTGGGTTCAACAAAATATTTTCGCATTCGGAAGAGAAAGTTGGTGACTGATATTTCGTAAATAGATCTCTCTGTGACGAAAAAAGTCTTTGCTTTAATGACTTCCATCCCAACTCACATATCATATCTGCCACACTCTCGCCCCTATTACGTGATAATACAAAACGAGCTGCCCTTTTTTTGCAGCCTTTCGATGTCCTCCGTCAATCCCACCTGGTAAGGATCCCACACCGCGCAGCAATATTCTAACAGAGGACGAACGAGTGTAGTGTAAGCTGTCTCTTTAGTGGACTTGTTGCATCTTTAAGTGTCCTGCCAATGAAACACAACCTTTGGCTCATCTTCCCCACAATATTATCTATGTGGTCTTTCCAACTGAAGTTGTTCATAATTTTAACACCCAGGTACTTAGTTGAATTGACAGCCTTGAGAATTGTACTATTTATTGAGTAATCGAATTCCAACGGATTTCTGTTGGAATTCATGTGGATCACCTCACACTTTTTGTTATTTAGTGTCACCTGCCACACCATACAGCAATCTTTTCTAAATCACTTTGCAACTGATACTGGTTTTCGGATGACCTTACTAGACGGTAAATTACAGCATCATCTGCGAACAGCCTAAGAGAACTGCTCAGGTTGTCACCCAAGGGCTGGCACAGGAACTCAAACAAAATAAACCAAGAGGTCAAGTGATATTAAAGAATAGATTCTGTGCTAGCACTTAACTGCAAAATGTAGCATAACAAGTAGTCACAAACATAAAATCCAAAGCCGGAATGGTAGAAATGCTGAAGCCTGAGCTTGTACTTAGTTATAAATAAAACTGGTGTTGACCATGGAGACCAGTTACTGACTTATTACTTTGAGTGACGAACTATGAAATGATGGAAGGTGCTGTTTTGTCATGTTAGACATGCGTGGTCAATTTGTACATTCTCTAAAAGAAATTTAGATGCCTCTCTTGCAAACCACCCAACTTGTTTACATTTGTCCTGAACCTGGGAAAACAAATTCCCAAGAAAACATTGGAGATTTTATCAAAAAATTAAGAGCAGTGCTCTACAGCAAACAGCGCTAACTGCAAGGTAATTTTCCTGTCCCATAGTACACAAGCAACAAGTATGCTTAAAGATACTGCAGTGTTTGTTCTGTGAAAAGCGTATCCAGTACTGGCAAACAAGTACATGTGAGTCCACTTGCAAGTAAATTTCCCCAAGTTGCTTGCAGAAGCTACTTCTTCCACAAGTACCTTCTGCAAGAATGTGTCAGTTACTGGAAATTCTTTGCAAAATTGCAAAAGTTTTCAGTGAACGTGTTGAAAAGACTGGCACAGAGACATACAGATGAACCTAAACAATGTACCATGGCAACCCACAAACATAGGTACTTGGCCACCCTCAGCCAAGAAAGTCCTTGAAAGTTGAGAGATTCCTTTGTTTCACCAGAAGGGAAAGTAGAATGGCATTAGACCTAACATTTGAGCTGATTTTTTTATCTTCATGTAAACATAAGTTTTTAATAAAAAATGTTTGCAAAAATTAAAGAATAATTAAAAGGTGATTGCTTTGTGATCTAACTGGCAGCATCTTTAAATCCTGTTCTCAAATGCATTACATTTGTAATACACACTGTAAAAGTCAAAGAACAGCTAAGAGCTATTTTGGTCATACATCTTGCAGCATTTTTGTATCCTGATTGTTATTGTGCAATAGACAAGATATTTTCGAAAATTGCATATGATGTTTTTGAAGGTTTTAATTTAGGCGAAGTCCACAGATTTTAATTCATTCAATAGTATTCCTCAAGATAAAGATGTACACCTCTGTATTCGTTTCTTGACCTAAACGTTTCTCAGTACAACAAAAAACTAGTCCAGAGTTGCAAATTTCTTTTTTTATTCACTTGATTAGTTTTGGGCCGAGACCCATTTCAAATCAAAAAAGGTATTTCCAAAGATGTGAAAACCGTCTGAAAAATGGGCAACAAACAGTTACAGCATAGTTATCTGTATGCCCTGTAGCCGTTCATTGTCCATTTTTGACACGGCTTATGCCCTCATGACAGTCAATGTTATATTAGAGGCAAGTGCTTGATATGTTGTGAGCAGAGGGAGACAGAACCGTGGCATCACCAGTTTACTCTTTGTCCTTCGCCATATGCTCTAGTTGGTGTCTTCCCTGGTAACTGGAATTTTGAGGTAAGTGCCAGTGTTTGTCCCTCTGTAGAACAATTTATATCCTTAAAAACTTTTGCTGTCATTTAACATGTTAGTTTGTCCTATGGTGCCCACAATTAACACTACAGTGGAACTATCTTCAACATACTTTAACATAAAAACAAAATTGTTCTATGTCCACATGTTCAGATGTGGCAGAACGAGGCTTGGGACAGGAGCAAAATGTGGTACACTGCCCCACCACTTAGCTCTTAACATACACTCCTTTACAGTAACCAACAATGAGGTAATCAAATAAGTGAAAAGCCCAGGTTGAAATATCTACAATATTATGAAAAGGCTAGATTGCTAATCACTGTGAAGGTGACATGTTGACTTGCAGACAGGCACGAGTGAGACTGTTACACATTGATCTTTCAGCCAAAGCCTTCTTTAGGAATGAAGACGCACATTCCACACACAAGCAGGCATACCTGATGCAGATGACTCTTGCCACTGTATCCAGAAAGCAGCAATCTGCAATGGAGCAGGGAAGGAAGAGAAATAGCACTGGTACTGGGCGGGGGAGAGCCCTGTCTGGAAGTGCGTGAAGGGACTAGATGGTAGTAGAATAAGGCTGTCGGGTGCAGTGACAAGATGAGGACAGTAGGCGACGCCGGGATAGTTTTGCAAATGGAGGATGTGTTGTAAAGGACAACTCACATCTGTGCAGTTCATGGTGGAGAGGAGAATCCAGATGGCCTAGGCTGTGAAGCAGCCATTGAAATAAAGTATGTTATATTCAGATGCAAACTGCACCACACAGTGGTCTACTCTCCTCTTGGCCACAGTTCAGCAGGGACCATTCATCTTGTTGGACAGCTGGTTGATGTTCATACCAATATAAAAAGTTGTGCAGTGATTGCAGCAGAGCTGGTATATGATGTGGATGTTATGAAGGTTGGATGGGCAATGGAAAACCACTTTAGGGGGGGATGGGAAGAATCTAAGATAGATGTCCCTCATATCATAGCATGATTGTAGTCAAAGCCCTTACAATGGATGTGGTTTGATTGTTCCAATACTGGGTGACAAAGAGGGCAATCCTTTGTGGCTGGGTTCGTAGGGGTGGTGGGAGGATTGGAGACGTGTGGATACATGGTACAGGAAATCTGTGTGTGGATTAGGAGTGGAGGACAGTGCCTGTCTGTGAAGGCCTTTGTGAGATACTAGTCAAGGAAGTGCTATCACTGCAGATACTCCATCTTGTATTTTCACATGTTATTTTCCACATCTACATACCTGTACCACACAAACTGATGAATCTCAACTTAATCAATGCCCCCCCCCCCTTTTTCCCTTTCCCTGACACTCATTCCGTCCTGTTTTTGTGTATTTGTTTGCGTGTTTTTATGTATTTTTCTAACCCCTACCCAACTCTGTACCTCCTCATCAACCCCTTGTAGCACCCAGATCCTGCATAGCTAACCTTTCCAACTTGTCACATCCCCCAAAACGCCAATAAATCCAGAGCTGATACATCCCATGCCGTTAACCTTTCCACCAAAATCTGCAGCCTCACAGACTTCAGTCCTGTACACAGGTCTCATCTTTAGCCCCAAATTCAACCATATTGTACTTGTCAATTAGCTACTCTCTTTCTCCTGATTCCTGCAATGGAAACAATTCTTTGTCACCAATCCCTCCAACCAAAGCCCATCTAATATCAACATTGAGCCCTGTCTCTTTGAGTTCATACCACCATCCAACACGCTGGTCACCTTCCAGAAATTCCTTACCTCCAACTTGGCCTCACCACTCCGCCCAAGTCCCTTCCTAATATCACCAATCTTGCAAAAGAAGAAGGGACAACCTCAAAACAGAGAACAGCACCTCGTTTTTGTACATTGAATTACAGGTAGGCACAACGAAGACTGTTACACAATGAACTTTCGTCCGGCCTTCTTCAGAAGAAAAAAAAAAAAAAAAAACGAAACACACACACACGCACACGCACTAGTAGCCGTGGCTCTCGTGTTGTTCCGCTCTTGGAAGTAGTTCCAACTTACGTATTAGATATCTTATTATTATATTGCTGTAAATGAAACTTAAAGACATTCGGATGTATTAACAGCCATCAACGTTTTTCTTAACCACACTTAAGCTATGTAATTTTTATTTGAACAATCGTGTATTCACTGTGAGCGCTACTTCTGTTCTGATTGTTTTTGTTCATATGAACCGCGAAAATGGATGACACTGTGTCCTGCTTCATAGTGAAGTACGCGTGGAACACCGTTAATGGTTAGGAACAAGTTGTTCTTAACGTTTTTCACAAGATTACAGAGAAAAATCGGCTTCGACGTTTTCCAAGAAACTACGTAATAAAGCGGAATATAATAATTATATGCGTGCCGTAATTGATAGTGTCGTAGTATGACAATCGTGTGGGCGAATGGGCGGCTGTACGAATCTCGTTGGGATCTACTACTATTATTGTTCTGTTTGAATACTTAAATCATTTAAATATGAAATTTATCAAATACATGGTAATTAAGTAACTGATGAGGAGGTACTGCCGGCCCATGTGGCCGAGCGGTTCTAGGCGCTTCAGTCCGGAACCGAGCTGCTGCTACGGTCGCAGGTTCGAATTCTGCCTCGGGCATGGATGTGTGATGTACTCTTAGGAAGGTTAGGTTTAAGTAGTTCTAAGTCTAGGGGACTGATGACCTCAGATGTTAAGTCCCATAGTGCTCAGAGCCATTTGAACCATTTGAGGAGGTACTGAATAGAATTGGGGAGAAAGGAAATTTGTGGTATACCTGACCAAAAGAAGGGATCGGTTGGTAGGACACATTCTGATACATTAAGGATTCACCAATTACGTACTGGAGGGATGCGTGTGGGGTAAAAATCGCGGAGGGAGACCAAGAGATGAATACACTAAGTAGAGTCAAGAGGGATGTATCTGCTGTAGTTAGTCGGAAATAAAGAGGCTTGCACAGGATACAGTAGCATGGACAGCTGCATCAAACCAGCCTTTGGATTGAAGACCACAACAACAACTCAATCATTAAAAAAGTGTATACTTATAGTTTCTAAATTACTTATCACATACAAAATTCTGGTTTTCATTGCAAATATACATTCTTAATTATCAATATTTTATAAAAGACAAAGATTTTGAAGTGAAGAAAACATTACACAATTAAATTTTTTTGGAGAAAAATCAAATATTCTATGAACATGCCAATTGTTTTATGGGGCAGATGTCTCACATGAGCCAGTGTGAAAAGCGTCGTAGAACCATGAAAAACAACTTTCACGACGTCGAGCACACTGTACACGCTACATTTTTACAGTTGGCACCATAAACCTAGAACGGACGGGCGAAAAAAAGTAGGCACAAACGGACGGGCTGGGTCTGACAGACCCACCGTATTATTTACGTTCCAGAATAAGTAAGACTTAAATTTTCAACAACAGTGCTAGTACACTTCTTTTACTGTTTAGTAATATTTATATCTACCGTACATTTCTTTGAAATTAACGTTGTATTTCTCCGAAAATCTGAAAGTAAAATTATTCAGTAATTAAAAACGTTCTTGAACATTTAAAACAGCTTCATTTTATTTTTGATAGTTCACGTCCTCACAAGTTATGAAATTAGGATTGTCAAGCCCGCTATTACAAAATATTATACATTTTAGTGCATAGCATAATCTAAAAAAAAAAAAAAAAAAAAATATTACTGATCTGTATTTTCTGCACAATCTTCACATAACTTTACAGAATGGGAGAGGCACAGCCACTTTCCGCAACTTCTACAAAAATATTTTGTTTTATTGTCTTTGCATTTACAACAACGACTTCGTTTTCCTTCTGGAACAACTTCCTTGTCAATGGTAATCAGACGTGCTGCCAGCTGTCGAATGTTGCTCGGGAGATTCTCCTGGTTAGCTCTCTGTGCCATGTGTGGTTTTATGAGTTCCAAATCGAGTTGCTTGAGAAATATCCTTCTTGAAATATCCAGTCCTGTGATTGCTTTGTATACCACAAATGCATTTATACTAGCAACGTTCAAAATGGCATAAAACACGCACAATGACCAGCGTCTTGTTTGCCTTCCAACGTTATATTCTGAACACATGGCATCAACCACGTCCACTCTACTCTTTGTTGAACTGTAGAATGTAGTAATTTCTGACTTCTTCATATTACCGGTTTCTTCATCGATTTTATTGTTTGTATGCATTAAAGACAGCAAAATTACACATTTATTTTTCTTTAGCACATATGACACCAATGTGAAATTGTCACAAAATGCGAATATGGAGGAATGTATTTCTCTTTTCTTGTGAGGCAAGAATTCCAATGGAATTTCTTTTATTTTTGCGCAGTGTCCCAACGAGTGTAAGGTTACAGTCTGTGAGCAGTTTTCTTACAAGAGTGCAGCTAATGAACCAATTGTCAAGGGTAATATTCCTTCCTGTTCCCTTCACTGGTTCCAAAAGTCTGAGCACAACATCGTCAGCTGCGTTACTCACATGGAAGAAACGTGGAGGTTGTTGCCCAACATACACTTCCAAGTTTTTTACATATTACGTTTTTGCATCTGCCAAGATAAAATCCCATACTTTCCGGGTTTTGAAGAAATGTACATTCTGAAAGAACGTCCGCGAAAAGATAGTAACATCTCGTCCACTGTAAGGTATTCACTTGTTGTGAAATGCCTTGTGCAGTTTTTTGTTTCGATAACATCACGTACATGGGCCACTTTATCAGTTTTTCACGTTCCTCTCTTGCGTGAATATTATCTAACCTAACACATATCAGAAGAAAACGAAATCTTCGCAGTGGCATACTTGGAGGGAAGATTTCTGTCCCTGTACCACGAGTGTCCCAAAATTCTCCCATATTCATTTTGCCTCCGTGAAGAACGCCAGAAATGTACGAAAGTCCCAAAAATGCCTGGAACTCCTCTTTCTTCAAGTTCCTTGAAGTATTTGGGTCACTTTTATAAAGTGGTTTTACGTGATCTATGTAAGTATTTGTGCTCTCTATTATCAAATCGAGCAAACCGTCGGCAGTGAACAGCTTCCAGGCCTTGACAATGTTGTTAGCATTTCTGGCTTCCCCACTGACACCAAGCAAATGTATGATTATATTGTGTGATCTGCTACATATATTTTGGCTGGGAACCTGTTTCTTCCATTTAGTTCGTCCATCTCTCGACAAATAGTAAGGTGATGATTCACTGGAAGAGGGACCGGAACCAACCACACTAGTTAATACAAAATCTCGGGATGTATTAGTGAGTGTACTCACGTTTCTCGCAGGAATAACGACGTTATCTTCGCTGTACAGCTCTTCGTCGCTCATTTCGCTTTCTGTGTTGTGATCACTTTCGGAAATAAAATCAGGATCTACATCCGAATCATCATTATCACTTTCTAATAACAGCTTTTCAATTTCTTCATCACTTAGAGAACGCTTCCAGGCCATTTTCGAGCATTTTTATTGCTCGCAGCCAGTATAACAAGAAGTGTGCATAAGCAGAAAAAGCTAACGTAAACGGACGAGCTGGGTCTCTCAGACCCACAACATGCCTCCCTCCACGTCAACAATCAACTGGCGAACAAAGAAAAGTGATGACACAAGCAGTGTCCTCTAGGAACATTAACTGAAAGCTATAATGGATGGCTGATTCGCAAGTGTGTACACTTATGGATATTTTTAAAACTAGATCCGCTTGGGTTTTAGAGACCCAGCCCGTCCGTTCTAGGGTTAATACTGCAATCTGAACCCACTAGAACTGCTCTGGAACCAAGTTAAGGGATTTGTCGCGAAAAATGACAATACATTTAAGCTGCCAAACATACTGGAACTATTATACTGCACGAAGCTTTGCGACACACCACTGACGAACGATGGCGACGTGCAGAACAGCGCGTCATAAAAGAGGAGAAAGAAATGTAGACGTTTTGGTAAGCTCAGAGATTAAAGAAGACTGACTGTAACACCTTCAGCGGCTTCAATATTTACATGGTGAAATCCCAGCAGTGCGCTATAACCCCACACACAGCTCATGCAGAAAAGTTATTCCTGTTAGTAAGGAATTTTCATCACTCGTTTTTTTTTTTTTTATTATTACAGTACTATGTTAGCTAAGATCAAGAGCATGTTATGTTTTCTATCAGATCACCTAAGAAGTGTATCACTTGAGTTGTACCACTATTTCCTTCCGTTGAAAAATTAAATGATATTAAAGGCTATGTTGTTCTGTGTTCGTCTCTTTCACCATACTTAATACAACAGTTCACGTTACTGCAGATTAGCTGGACCAGGTGGCTGGACAGTGCTCTCCACGTTAAATGCGCCAGTAACACTGTTGCCCCGTATTATCACTGCATCGATGTACACGTAACGCACAACATAAAACATATCCTCATTATCATACTCGACTTATGATACTTGGCCTCCGCTTCACATGAAACAACATCCAATGAGGTTCCAGAAACACTGAAGAATACATAGCGTAATGTTTACATGAGGATTATTCTTATGATTGGAGTATACTAGCTGATGCCTGGTCGCCTTGAAATATCTCACAGTTCTTCAAGTAAAGTTAATCATAGTAATTTTATTTTGGGTTTTGAAACTAATATGTTGAAAATAAAAACCCTACACTTCATTTTATGGGGCACAAGCAATATTCTCAGCCCATGATCAGTATACACTGAAAGTATTATTGTTGTTGTGGTCTTCAGTCCAGAGACCAGTTTGATGCATCTCTCCATGCTACTCTATCCTCAGTAAGCTTCATCATCTCCCAGTACCTACTGCAACCTACATCCTTCTGTATCTGTTCAGTGTATTCATCTCTTGGTCTCCCTCATCGATTTTTACCCTCCACACTTTCTTCCCTCCAATATTAAATTGGTGATCCCTTGATGCCTCAGAATATGCCCTACCAGCCGATCCCTTCTTCTAGTCAAGTTGTGCCACAAATTTCTCTTCTCTCCAATTCTATTCAATATCTCTCCAATTCTATTCAATACCTCCTCATTAGTTATGTGATCTATCCATCTAATCTTCAGCATTCTTCTGTAGCACCACATTTCTAAAGCTTCTATTCTCTTCTTGCCTAAACTACTTATCGTCCACATTTCACTTCCATACATGGCTACACTCCATACAAATACTTTCAGAAGCGACTTCCTGACACTTAAATCTATACACAATGTTAACAAATTTCTCTTCTTCAGAAACGCTTTCCCTGCCATTGCCAGTCTACATTTTATATCCTATCTACTTCGACCATCATTAATTTTGCTCCCCAACTAGCAAAACTCCTTTACCACTTTAAGTGTCTCATTTCCTAATCTAATTCCGGCATCACCACCTCATTTAATTCGACTACATTCCATTATCCTCGTTTTGCTTTTGTTGATGTTCATCTTGCATCCTCCTTTCAAGACACTGACCATTCCGTTCAACTGCTCTTCCGGGTCCTTTGCTGTCTCTGACAGAATTACAATGTCATCGGCGAACCTCAAAGTTTTTATTTCTTCTCCATGGATTTTTATACCTACTCCGAATTTTTCTTTTGTTTCCTTTACTGCTTGCTCAATATACAGATTGAATAACATTGGCGATAGGCTACAACCCTGTCTCACTCCCTTCCCAACCACTGCTTCCCTTTCATGTCCCTCGACTCTTATAACTGCCATCTGATTTCTGTACAAATTGTAAATAGCCTTTCGCTCCCTGTATTTTACCCCTGCCATCTTTAGAATTTGAAAGAGAGTATTCCAGTCAACATTGTCAAAAGCTTTCTCTAAGTCTACAAATGCTAGAAACGTAGGTTTGTCTTTCCTCAATCTATTTTCTAAGATAAGTCGTAGGGTCAGTATTGCCTCACATGTTCCAATATTTCTATGGAATCCAAACTGATCTTTCCTGAGGTCGGCTTCTACCAGTTCTTCCACTCGCCTGTAAAGAATTCGTGCTATATTTTGCTGCTGTGGCTTATTAAACTGATAGTTCGGTAATTTTCACATCTGTCAACACCTGCTTTCTTTGGGATTGGAGTTATTATATTTTTCTTGAATTCTGAGGGTATTTCGGCTGTCTCATACATCTTGCACACTAGACGGTAAAGTTTTGTTAGGCCTGGCTCTCCCAAGGCTATCATTAGTTCTAATGGGATGTTGTCTACTCCTGGGGCCTTGTTTCGACTTAGGTCTTTCAGTGCTCTGTCAAACTCTTCACGTGGTATCATACCTCCTATTTCATCTTCATCTACATTCTCTTCCATTTCTATAATATTGTCCTCAAGAACATCGCCCTTGTATAGACCCTTTATATACTCCTTCCACCTTTCTGCTTTCCCTTCTTTGCTTAGTACTGGGTTTCCATCTGAGCTCCTGAATTTCATACATGTCGTTTTCTTTTCTCCAAAGGTTTCTTTAATTTTCCTGTAGGCAGTATCTATCTTACCCCTAGTGAGATAAGCCTCTACATCCTTACATTTGTCCTCTAGCACTGGCTAGGGTGGCCGAGCGGTTCTAGGCGCTACAGTCTGGAACTGCACGACCGCTACGGTCGCAGGTTCGAATCCTGCCTCGGGCATAGATGTGTGCAATGTTCTTAGGTTAGTTAGGTTTAAGAAGATCTAAGTCCTAGGGGACTGATGGCTTCAGAAGTTAAGGCCCATAGTGCTCAGAGCCATTTTATCCTCTAGCCATCCCTGCTTAGCCATTTTGCACTTCCTGTCGATCTCATTTTTGAGATGTTAGTATTCCTTTTTGCCTGCTTCATTTACTGCATTTTTGTATTTTCTCCTTTCATCAATAACATTCAATATCTCTTCTGTTACCCAAGGATTTCTATTAACCCTCGTCTTTTTTACCTATTTGATCCTCTGCTACCTTTACTATTTCGTCTCTCAAAGCTACCCATTCTTCTCCTACTGTATTTCTTTCCCCCATTCCTGTCAATCGTCCCCTAATGCTCTCCCTGCAGCTCTCTACAACCTCTGGTTCTTTCAGTTTATCCAGGTCCCATATCCTCAATTTCCCACCTTTTTGGAGTTTCTTCAGCTTTAATCTACAGATTGTGGTCTATAGATTGTGGTCAGAGTCCACATCTGCCCCTGGAAATGTCTTTCAATTTAAAACCGGGTTCCTGAATCTCAGTCTTACCATTACATAATCTATCTGATACCTTCCAGTATCTCCAGGCTTCTTCCATGTGTACAACCTTCTTTCATGCTTCTTGAACCAAGAGTTAGCTATGATTACGTTATGCTCTGTGCAAAATTCTACCAGGCGGCTTCCTCTTTCATTCCTCACTCCTATTCCATATTCACCTACCATGTTTCCTTCTCTTCCTTTTCCTACTGTCGAGTTCGTCACCCATGACTATTAAATTTTGGTCTCCCTTCACTATCTGAATGACTTCTTTTATCTCATCATACATTTCATCGATCTGTTTATCATTTGCGGAGCTAGTTGGCATTTAAACTTGCACTATTGTGGTAGGCGTGGGGTTCATATCTATCTTGGCCACAATAATGTGTTCACTATCCTGCTTGTAGTAGCTTACCTGCATTCATATTCATTATTAAACCTATTTCTGCATTACCCCTATTTGATTTTGTATTTATAACTCTGTATTCACCTGACCAGAAGTCTTGTTCTTCCTGCCACCGAACTGCACTAATTCCCAGTATATCTAACTTTAAACTATCCATTTCCCTTTTTAAATTTTCTAACCTACCTGCCTGATTAAGTGATCTGACATTCCACACTCTGATCTGTAGAACGCGTTTTCTTTCTCCTGATAACAACGTCCTCCTGAGTAGTCCCCGCCTGGAGATCCACACAGGGGACTATTTTACCTCCGTAATATTTTACTCAAGAGGACGTCATCATCATTTATCCACACAGTAAAGCTGCATGCCCTCGGGAAAAATTACGGCCGTAGTTTCCCCTTGCTTGCAGTTGTTCGCAGTACCAGCACAGCAAGGCCATTGTGGTTAGTGTTACGAGGTTAGTGTTACAGGGCCAGAGTAGTCAATCATCCAGATTGTTGCCCCTGCAACTACTGAAAAGGCTGCTGCCCCTCTTCAGGAACCACACGTTTGTCTGGCCTCTCAACAGATACCCCTCTGTTGTGGTTGCACCTACAGTACGGTTATCTGTATTGCTGAGGTGCACACCTCCCCACCAATGGCAAGGTTCATGGGAGGGGAGGGGGTGAAAGTATTAAGTTAAATTCTGAAAGTATTAAGTTAAATTCTGAAAGTATTAAGTTTTATATAATCTATTCTACCCACATGAAACAAATGATATAGAACAAATAAAAACTTAGTTGAATTAAAATAGTCTTGTTTGCAACTTATTGTTTTATTAACAATGTGTTTCACCTTCATGGCATAGGTTTTGTAGTGTCAGACGTACGTATGCTATTTGCTGTGAAGAGATGGTGACACCTCTAGTTATGACTCAATCTGTAAGACTATTCCCTAGGAATCCGAACCTATAAGCCTCAGACACTGGGATCCCAAGAATCATAACATTACATGCATTTTTATGTTGCAGTGTCTTACGAGAAAGACAAAGAAATGCTTCAAGAAGTTCTTGAGACATGGATGTGTACCATTTTATGGGTTGTAGTTCACACCTGTACTCTTGCAAATCACTGAAATACAAATACTTTCAGAAACGACTTCCTGACGCTTAAATCAATACTCGATGTTAACAACACTCCTAGCGACTTTCATTATTCTTACACCTAAAATCTGTCCATGGTGGTTAACACTTCAACGATGATGACGAGCTGAAAGAACATGTTACCACATGGTTGAATACACAGGTGGCAACCTTCTATGAAGAAGGCATACAAAAACTTGTGCCACGCTATGACAAGTGCCCAAAAAATTTCGGAAGCCATGTAGAAAAGTAGTTTAACAGTTGGAGATTTTTGCACAATAAATATTTTTTCTGTATTTGTGCACATTTGTTTTATATAACCAAATGGAACGTAATTTGTGGACATACCTCATATTTCTAGATTCTTCACTTATCATATACTGATTCTACCTGTAAGTCATCATCGTCAAGCATCAACCAGTCCAGGTTTTTCAGCATTACCCTGGCACATTCCCATGGTTCAAACAAACCTATGATCATTCAGGCTGTCCTTTGTGTTCAGTGATCCATTTGTCCTATTTTGCATGTATCTTACACTTGAGCAACCTTCTAAGATCAGATTGCCTGCATTTTGCCAGTATCTTAAAAATTAACTTAATTATTCCATGTGCATTTTCTACATTGCACTTCAATGTTCTAGTTTTTCATTTTAGGTCCCCAAGGATTTTTATGTACAGGTATTTATATGTGTGGACTGATTCCAATAGCAACTGATAGTCATAAGATCCCATGTTTTTGTGAAGTGCACAGTTTCACACATGAGCATTTAAAGTGGGTTGCTAATTTTCCACCACTTAGTCCTCTTATGATCTGATTACATATTCATGCAACAGTTTTTTCAGATTGTATGTCACTATATAATATCATCTCCAGAAAGACAGTGGTTACTATTGCCTGGTAATCATTAAGATACAATGTGAACAGCAAGAGTCCAACGTACCTTTCTAGTGGACACCTGTAGTTATTTCATCAGCTGATGATTTCCAAATTATATACTGTATTCTCCCTACCAAGAAATACTTGATCCAGTTTCGAATTTTGTGTGTCTGCTGACTCCTGTGTAAGAACTTCTGAAATCCAGGAAGAAATGGATTCAAAGCATAGGAGAGAAAAAACCATAGAAGGTGCCTAATATAATGGAGTGTAACATTTTCGAGCAAGAAATTCAGCTGTAAAAAATGAGTAAAAGTTATTCTTATTTGCAAGATAAGCATCAGTATGTTACCTTTAATATGTATCACAAGGAAAGTTCTGCCAGAATGTAATTTCGGAGAGAGGAAGACAATTCACTGAATAGCACAGGGCTCAGCATAATGTAGGTGCACAGGTTTTCGCACGCATTTGTGTGTGTGTGAGTGGCGGGGGTAAGGGGGGGGGGGGGCGGATTTCTGCTTTAGCTCATCAAATGATTTCTTCCGAATGCTAGAAGAGTTTTTATTTTCTTTTGTGTATACTTCACGATAACTCAATGCTTCAGCTATTCGGTGTACTAGTCCATAATATTTGCACTTTTCATACAGACTCTAGTGTAATATCATGGTCAAGTTAACATCACAGCACAGATATATTCTGTAAAGCAAAATGGTCAAATGAAGGCTTGAAGTAAATTGGGATCTAAGGAATAGTGTTTATACTTAAGTTACAAATTTAAAAGTACTAACAGTAATAGCAGATTTATATATTTGAGCGTATTACACTGCGCTCAATCACTAAAAATATACAAATTGAGCAAGAACAGTTAAAAATATGCAAAACTCAGGACATCCAGTAATTCTTGTGTTCAAGTATCTGACCTAACGTAGTCTGTAAGCACCTGATGCAGCTTACACATCTTTTTACGAATTTTTGTACTGGATAATATCTAACTGTAGGCTACATACTGGTCAACTTAAGAAAAACCAAGTTCATTAATACAGCACTGTTGAAATAGTGATACAGTCACATTGAAATACTAGAAAATATTAATATAGCTTGAATTTTAAGATGTGGTACACTCATGAATCAATTTTTCCAAAATTTGAACATACAGTAAAACCCCGCTTTTACACTTTTCAATGGACTTGAAAAAATGGCGTAAACTGCGGGAAAATGTAAAATGGCTTTTTTTTTTTAAGTTTTACTGATTTTGTATGGGGGCCCCTTTCCATTTTCGTAGTTTTGTATGATATATGTAGAGAATAGGCAACAAAATACTCATCATGGAATGTTTATTATTTAATATAGGTTATCTGAGTTTAGTGGTATGTTTAGCGGGTGATAAGACTTTCACCGACACTTTATCACAACAAATCGCATTAAAAATGACGCAAAATACGCGACCGCCATGTTGATTTACGTGTTTGCAAAGCTAAAGTGATGCAGTTGGTAGCTTTAGTATTTATACTTGATGCCTATGAAAAGTGCAGGTCAAGTATATTCGGCATTAAAGATCTCTCTAAACTGCATCACTTTTAGTGTAACTTTCCTGCAAAAGTGATGTCAGCAGATGTATACAGTAGGGACCATTTATCTTGCTGTCTTGGATTTTGTATATACAGGTGCGTGAAATATTGTAAAGTGCGTAAAATATGGCACTACACTACAGTTCAATCTGTCACTGCAGCCTTTATTTTACACTCACTGGCTTAGTCTGCTCCCAGCCAAACTTACACTTTCAAATCAACATAGACATCATGGTTAAGATACAGACCGGTTTGTAACCACTGCCAAAATTACAGGAAAGAAAACTATACTACACTTAGGCATTTTAAGCATGGAATGGACAATGTCTTGAAAGGAGGATATAAGATGAACATCAACAAAAGCAAAACGAGGATAATGGAATGCAGTCGATTTAAATCAGATGATGCAGAGGGAATAAGATTACGAAATGATACGCTTAAAGTAGCAAATGAGTTTTGCTATTTGGGAACCAAAATAACTGATGATGGTCGATGTAGAGAAGTAATAAAATGTAGACTGGCAATGGCAAGGAAGGCGTTTCTGAAGAAGAGAAATTTGTTTACGTTGAGTATAGATTTAAGTGTCAGGAAATCTTTTCTGAAAGTATTTGTTTAGAGTGTAGCCATGTATGGAAGTGAAACGTGGACGATATATAGTTTAGACACGGAGAGAATAGAAGCTTTCGAAAAGTGGTGCTACAGAAGAATGCTGAAGATCAGATGTGTAGATCATGTAACTCATGAGGAAGTACTGAACAGAATTGGGGAGAGCAGGAATTTATGGCACAACTTGACTAGAAGAAGGGATCGGTTGGTAGGACATGTTCTGAGGCATCAAGGGATCACCAATTTAGTATTGGAGGGCCGCATGGAGAGTAAAAATTGTGCAGGAAGACCAAGAGATGAATACACTAAGCAGATTCAGAAGGATGTAGGTTGCAGTAGTTACTCGGAGATGAAGCAGCTTGCACAGGATAGAGTAGCATGGAGAGGTGCATCAAACCAGACTCTGGCCTGAAGACCATGTCAGCCACAATACTGACATTTGATTTGGTTGGTCTATAATTGCGAAGTGAACGAATGAGTACAGTAGTTACTATGTTTTCGCAAATAGAAAAAAAAATTGTGTTAAGTTCGTCTTGATTCCAAGTACATTAGTGACTTTCAGCGCCTTTTCACGCAACATCACAACGTTTACTGCAATATTCGACGCATGTGCTGTCTGAAACCAGTTCTTTGTAATTTCTTCCAGTTCTGCGTATTTCGAATAGCTAGCATATTTAAATTTGTTGGAGTTTGGCTCACTGTTTCTTACACTTTCCAAAACAGACACTCTGTTTTTCATGATAGTCTTCTGTTTAGATATGGGTATTCCAAAGCTCTGTGCTAATGCAACACATGTTCAACAGTGAGCTTCAACTCTATCCAGAATTTTGACTTTTCCTTCCATAGAAAGGGTCTTCCTGTCTCTTTTGGCAGCGTTTTCCAACTTAAAACTGCTACAGAAAAAAACAATATGAAAGAAACAACTAACCACAGAATTCATTCACTTCACACAAGGCTACGAACATGCTACACACAAACAAAGTAACAAACACAAACTCTTTACACGGCAGTTGTCGAGAGTAACTATGTCGACTGAAATCCACTCACTTTGACTGTAGGACTAGGCTTGTCAGCTTTCCCAATGTTGTCAACCTTACATAGCAAACAGCACTGTACAATGTGTATACGAACCACAAGGGAAACCACCGTATATTAGCAAGTTACAATTACTGGGAAATGGCTATCCTCTCTATGTGATCATAATCACAGTGTGAAGTTAACACTGAAACAATGTGGATACAATAAAGTAAGGGTACTACTTACTGTAGCACACAGTATCGACAGATAAAAGTTGGCATAAACTCGAAACAAATGAATCACGGTGTATACAACCAAGAACAACCAGGAGATCCGGGAATTTTTCATTGTTTTAGCTTTCAGTTAAATTTCTGTTGCTGTATGTACTTGATCTTATCCCATAACAATTTTGCATGAAGTCTAGCGACCTGCACATTCTGATAGTCCTTACGCTGTTTCTAGATACGAATAACTACACTTAATTTTACAACTTCATCGTCAAAGCAGGTCTGTGTTGACGATTCAGATGAATCTGACACTGATATATGGGGAGTTGAAGTGGCTGCTTCTGTACCATAGGAGTGTTTTACAACTTCAGACGGATTGTCGAACCTTTGTGGCACTTTCCTCCTCATCGTCAGTTGAGGAGGCCATTTGGAATGTCAAACAATGAGATTAACTGTATTCCACGCTAGTCTATTATTGTCTGCAATCGTCAAGTCTGCATTCGTGAACTGGTTTCATTCGACGTGCAGCGGACAAAACTTAAGATGTTATAAAGGTAAACAGGGTATTTTTTCATAAGATCGTCTTCTCTGCTATTCACAGCCATTTCATGCCCCTAAAACGAAACATCAACCACCAATATTCATGTAATTTGCAAGTGAATCCTGACGATACAGTTAGTATATGTAGCCCTCAGGGTCATTAGGGAACCTACAAAAAAGATGTGATGTCTTCTTGTTTTTGATGGTATTCATTGCGCTACGCTACGCATCCATTTGTAAGAACCATTGTACAAACACTACTCGCTTTCGCGTCGAACTCAACAGTTTAACTTACTGGCCGCTTGGTGCACTAGGCAACAAAATCCAGGCGAAGTTTCGCGACTGTTGCGTTAGACTGTGGTATATACCCTGTGAATTTTCCTCAGAAGTTGCACGTTCTTCCAGCTTCTATCGAAACAGTTACACACATCAGCCACCACGCCGAGGTTGTGGTTGGCAGCGGCAGGGTTGAAATCACGATTTGTTCAGACTTAAAATTTGCTGAGTGGAGCACCCTGGTGTCAAGAAAGTGAACTGTGTAACCTATGTAAACACTACTTAAGTACTTAAAGACAAACGCAGTGCCTGCGTCATTTTATGTCAATCACGCTAGTTTTTTTCTCCACGTACATTATTTCAAAAAGCTTAAATCGCGGGAAAATTACCGATAAGTTAATGTAAAAACAGGTGCGAATTAACATTGTGAACATAGGAAATCTGAAAGGAAGTCGTAAACGGCGGGAAAACGTTAGTTCTGGGAACATAAAAGAGGGGTTATACTGTAGTTTGTACATTGGCCTTCTTATGAGAATGAGATCACATGAGTATGATTAGCGTGATGACATACACTATGTGATCAGACGTATCTGGGCACTTGTCTGAAAATGACTTACAAGTTCGTGGCTTCCTCCATGGGTAATGCTGGGAATATGGCTGTGACCCCACCCTTAGCCTTGATGACAGCTTCCACTCTCGTGAGCATACATTTAATCAGGTACTGGAAGATTTCTTGGGGAATGGCAGCCGATTCCTCATGGAGTGCTGCACTGAGATGAGGCATCGATGTCGGTCGGTGAGGCCTGGCATAAGTCAGCTTTCCAAAACATCCCAAAAGTGTTCTGTAGGATTCGGGTCAGGACTCTGTGCAGGTCAGTCCATTACAGGGATATTATTGTCGTGTAACCACTCCGCTACAGGCCATGCATTGTGAAAAGCTGCTTGATCGTTTTGAAACATGCAGTCGCCATCCCCGAATTGCTGTTCAACAGTGGGAAGCAAGAAGATGCTTAAAACATGAATTTAGGCCTTTGCTGTGATAGCGTCATGCAAAACAACAACAGGTGCAAGTCCCCTTCATGAAAAACACGACCACAGCATAACACCACCGCCTCTGAATTTTACTGTTGGCACTACACACGTCGACAAACGGCGTTCACCAGGCATTTGCCATACCCACACCCTGCCATCGGATCGCCACATGGTGTACTGCGATTTGTCACTCCTCAGAACGTTTTTCCACTGTTCAATTGGCCAACGTTTATGCTCCTTACACCAAGGGAGGCGTTATTTGGCATTTACTTGCGTGATGTGTGGCTTATGAGCAGCTGCTCAAGCATGAAATCCAAGTTTCCTCACTTCCCGCCTAACTCTCACAGTACTTGCAGTGGATCCTGATACAGTTTGGAATTCCTGTGTGATGGTCTGGATAGCTGTCTGCCTATTACACATTATGACCCTATTCAGCAGTCTGTCAGTCAGCAGACAAGGTTGGCCTGTACACTTTTGTGTTGTACGTGTCCCTTCACTATCACATTGGAAACAGTACCTATGTATGTTTAGGTATGTGGAAACCTCTGTACAGCTGTATGACACAAGTGACACCCAATCACCTGACCATGTTCGAAGCCCGTGAGTTCCGCGGAGTGCCCCATTCTGCTCTCTCACGAAGTCTAAGGACTACTGAGGCCGCTGATATGGAGTACACGGCAGTAGGTGGCACCACAATGCACAAAAACTTATGTTTTTGGGACTGTCCGGATACTTTTGGTCACATAATTGGAGGTATTGCTACCTCTGATACTTCCTTTTTGGTCACACCTTTGTTAAAAACATTGATTTCAGTCCATCATCTAAAATTCAGTGAAGGTCCTCTTAATCAGGATTTTGCCTGGTTTATTAGAAGTAACTTTTATCCATTAAAGTTTTGTAATGTTAACTTTCACTATCAAGAAAGGTTTTTTTTAACATCTATAATGAATTTTGTGTGTTCTGGAGCACTGCATTTAATCTTTTTAAGTTTTCCAGTAGTGGCAAATTCATTGTCATAATTTAGCAATGTATCCCCTGACTAAGAATTTATGGTTTATCTCTGTGTACATTTTAATGGACGTTAAATATATATTTGTATTGTGTTCATAGCAATTATCACTCCATGCTGCAAGTTTGTAGAATCAGTTTCTTTGACAGTCTGAAAGACACAGGGAGCAACTTCATAACTTCCCCATCCGGATATTCCTTCATGCCACACATTCATCACATTGGCGTTATTCTGGAAATGGATACCTAGGTTGAAATTCGAAAACTGACCTTGGTAGTACATATTAGTATGAGCACCTTTTCTAAATCAAGTGCTACTCTAGAGGTACTAGGAATTTGATTTTTTTCCCTAGATTTCAAATTATGAAGTTTTAGTTTATTTCTGAACTCTGTTTTAGCTGTTCCAGACAATGCTGCAATTTGACAAGCTAACAAATCACATGCTGTACACGTCTCTTCTTGGTTGTTTAAAGGATAGTTTACTTTTAAAATGCTTATTATACATTAATGATATGATTATAATAGAGGGAAACATTCCACGTAGGAAAAATATATCTAAAAACAAAGATGATGCGACTCACCAAACGAAAGCGCTGGCAGGCCGACAGACACACAAACAAACACACACACACAAAACTCAAGCCCTCGCAACAAACTGCCGCCCCACCAGGAAAGAGGGAAAGACGAAAGGATGTGGGTTTCAAGGGAGAGGGCAAGGAGTCGCTCCAATCCCGGGAGCGGAAAGACTCACCCTATGGGGAAAAAAGGACGGGTATACACTCGCACACACACACATATCCATCCACACATATACAGACACAAGCTGACATATTTGAAGACCACACATTAGATAACAGAAACAGTACTACAAAGTGCTGCCAGGATACTGTTTCTTAAAAGGCGCATACAAATCCTGCAAAAAATATTCTGTCTCAGAATCCTGCCTCCCACAGTGGCTTACACCCCCTGGAAATGATTGTATATGCTCATGAACAAGAGCGTTGTCATGATTAAATTTTTATAGACTGAGTTAACACTATTCTCAATTTTTACTAACAGCTGACACCTTTGACTGGATGCAGCAAAAGTTTTGCAGAAATTATTCTTACAAACTTCTACAATTTCCCCTTTGACATTTGGAACAGTATACATCATGATTGTTTGACATCTATTTTCTTAGGCACCTCCATATGTACCGCACCTGTGTCTTGCAACATGCTTAACTTGCATTGGGCCTAGAAGACTGTTTTGTTGTTTACAATGATCTAACTTATAAAAATCATCAGGTCATAAGGTACATGTTTTAGCTGTAACATAGACCTTGCCAGCATTTCTCAGCTTTGTATTTCCTTCAGATAATCTTCCTTCTCCTTTCTTCCTTCACTTCTCAAGGCCCTCATCTGCCATAGTTTACACTGAACAACGATGATAAGCCTTTTCACTGTAGGCCTAGTCATTCACAACACACTACAAAAATAGGCTGCATCATAACCTAACAAAGACGACTGACAAACAGGAAGCACGGTGCTGGCACATCAGTAGTTGATCCCTTTATACAAGGTTGAGTCAAATGGAGACCTTAAATTTGTAATAACAAATCGAAATTTCACACCGTTATCCTATAAGTTGGTAAGTGTGCTACAAACAGCGTGCAGAATGGCCTGTAGGTGGCAGCATAGTGCAGATGCACACATACCGGTACCGTCGCAGTATCAGCATAAAGAGGCCACCCCACTTGCGACTTGCACCAGGTAAGAACAGTGTTCTGTTATTCAGTTTTTGTGTAGTGAAGGTGTGAAACCTATTGAAATTCATTGATGAACGAAGGATCAGAACAGCGATGCATGTTTGCCACAGCAGCAAGTCTACGAATGGAATAGGAAGTTCGCAAATAGTGTAACTTCAATGGAAGATGCTCATCGTTCAGGTCAGGCACGAGTTGTGACTCCACAGAACATTGCAGCAGTTGAAGCCATAGTGAAGTAAAATCGCCGAGTGACACTGAATGACATTGCAGCATGTTTACACATTGGTCATGGGTCAGCACACCACATTGTGCATGATGTGCTCCAGTTTCACAAAGTGTCTGCAAGATGGGTGCACGGCAGCTGACTTCTAAAATGAGAGAATGATGTGTTGACGCTTGTGAAGAACTTCTTTGGTGCTTTGAACGAGGAGGTGATGGCTTCCTTGCAAAAATTGTTACTGGGGATGAAACCTGGGTTCACTTCCAGCAACCGGAAATGAAGAGAGCGAGCAAGGAATGGTGCCATTCCTCATCACCAAGTGATTCCCATATGTTTGGACCATTCAAAGACGCAATGGAAGGAAAGAAGTTCCGTTCTGATGAAGAGGTACACCATGCGGTGTATGAGTGGTTGCACGGACTACCAAAATAATTTTTTTCTAAAGGAATTTATGTACTTTGTAAGTGCTGGAGGACTTGCATTGAGCGTGGGGGAGATTATGTTGAAAAGTGATACAGCTTTGTACCACTTCTGCACAATAAATAATATTTAAGGTTTTCATTTGACTCACCCTCGTATATGCTGGTCACCTGGCACATGCACCCAGTATGTGCTATTATCGATTGTTGTATCTAATAGGTACTGTCTTGGCTCTTAAATCTCCTTTTACATTGTTGGCATTGGGCCATAGATCACATTTTCAGTTAAAAAACAAAAGGCATTTAGAACCCTATTTACTTTAAGCCTTCAAATGTCTTTAAATTACTTAGACAAACCGATAAGCCAGAATAAGTCTTTGATCAGAGAACGAAAACTGTTATTATTTGAAAACTGTAGCCTAGTACCAGGATGACTAAGAACTTGAATTTAGCTTAAATTGTATGAAAAATATGTAGGCAACTGTAACAATCCTCTGAGGCAGATGTAAGCTTACTTGGCAGTTTTCCAGCAAACTGCCAATATGAGCCACACACCAGTTACTCTTAACCCCCAAGTGTACATGCAGTTTTTCATAACATGAGCGGGCACATGGTGTACTTTGTACATGTTTAAAGAATAGCTTTCTGCATTACCAAGGTAAACATATAGGAGTAAAATCCGGTTTAATTAAACAAAAATAAAATGAACTTACATTATATTAGCTAAAGCACTGTTTATATATTCAGACTGAGAACATATTCAAGGATTGTGCAGCAAACCAAAATTGGGGATATTGGTCTGTAATTTTATGGGTCCATTCTTTTACCCGTCTTATACAGGGTGTTACAGAAAGGTACAGCCAAACTTTCAGGAAACATTCCTCACACACAAATAAAGAAAAGATGTTATGTGGACATGTGTCTGGAAACGCTTAATTTATATGTTAGAGCTCATTTTAGTTTTGTCAGTATGTACTGTACTTCCTCGATTCACCGCCAGTTGGCCCAATTGAAAGAAGGTAATGTTGACTTCAGTGCTTGTGTTGACATGAGGCTCATTAGCTCTACAGTACTAGCATCGAGCACATCAGTATGTAGCATCAACAGGTTAGTGTTCATCACGAACGTGGTTTTGCAGTCAGTGCAATGTTTACAAATGCGGAGTTGGCAGATGCCCATTTGATGTATGGATTAGCACGGGGCAATAGCTGTGGCGTGGTACGTTTGTATCGAGACAGATTTCCAGAACAAAGGTGTTCCGACAGGAAGACGTTCGAAGCAATTGATCTGTGTCTTAGGGAGCACGGAACATTCCAGCCTATGACTCGCGACTGGGGAAGACCTAGAACGACGAGGACACCTGCAATGGACGAGGCAATTCTTCATGCAGCTGACGATAACCCTAATGTCAGTGTCAGAGAAGTTGCTGCTGTACAAGGTAACGTTGACCACGTCACTGTATGGAGAGTGCTACGGGAGAACCAGTTGTTTCCGTACCATGTACAGCGTGTGCAGGCACTATCAGCAGCTGATTGGCCTCCATGGATACACTTCTGCGAATGGTTCATCCAACAATGTGTCAAGCCTCATTTGAGTGCAAATGTTCTCTTTACGGATGAGGATCAAATTGTAAATTTTCACAATCAACATGTGTGGGCTGACGAGAATTCACACGCAATTGTGCAATCACGTCATCAACACAGATTTTCTGTGAATGTTTGGGCAGGCATTGTTGGTGATGTCTTGATTGGGCCCGATGTTCTTCCACCTACGCTCAATGGAGCACGTTATCATGATTTCATACGGGATACTCTACCTGTGCTGCTAGACCATGTGCCTTTACAAATACGACACAATATGTGGTTCATGCCCGATGGAGCTCCTGCAAATTTGAGTCGAAGTGTTCGTACGCTTCTCAACAACAGATTCGGTGACCAATGGATTGGTAGGGGCGGACCAATTCCATGGCCTCCACGCTCACCTGACCTCAACCTGTTGACTTTCATTTATGGGGACATTTGAAAGCTCTTGTCTACGCAACCCTGGTACCAAATGTAGAGACTCTTCGTGCTCGTATTGTGGACGACTGTGATACAATACGACATTCTCCAGGGCTGCATCAGCGCATCAGGGATTCCATGCGACGGAGGGTGGATGCATGTATCCTCGCTAACGGAGGACATTTTGAACATTTCCTGTAACAAAGTGTATTAAGTCACGCTGGTACGTTCTGTTGCTGTGTGTTTCCATTCCATGATTAATGTGATTTGAAGAGAAGTAATAAAATGAGGTCTAACGTGGAAAGTCAGCATTTCCGGACACATGTCCACATAACATATTTTCTTTCTTTGTGTGTGAGGAATGTTTCCTGAATGTTTGGCCGTACCTTTTTGTAACACCCAGTATATGGGAGTCGCCTGCACTTTTTACAGTCGCTTAGGACTTTGTGCTGGGCGAGATATACATGATGTATGTAAGGGGCCAATGCTGTGGAGTACTCAACAACTGAGATTCCATCCAGATGTGGTGAATAATTTGATTACAAATCTTTCTGTTGTTTCTCTACGTCAAGGATGCTTATTACTATGTTGTCCATACAGGAGTCTGTCGATGGTCAAATGATGGTATGTTTGCACGATTGTCCTGCGTGAATGATTTCTTGTATGTGAAATTTACAACTTTGGCTTTTGTTTTGCTATCTTCAACTGTTGCACCAGACTGGCAACAAGGGACTGAATGGAAGCCCGAGACCCGCTAGTGATTTTACACAGGTTCAGAATTTTCTAGTGTTCTCTGACAGATCTTTTGCAAAGGTGTGACGCTGGTAGCTGTTGTATGCTTCACACATAGATCTTTCCACAGACACACAAATCTCTACTAACCTTTACTTGTCATTTGTGCACTCTCTTTTGAATATTGAGTGCAACAGCCTGTGGTTTCTCAGCATCTTCCGAAATTCGTTATTAAACCACAATGGATCCTTTCCACCCTTTATCTACTTACCAGGAACATAACTCTCCAGATCATGATTTACAATCTGCTTAAACTTTTCCCATAATTCCTCTACATCCATCTTACTGAAACTAAGTGATGTTAGTTTACTGTCTGAGTGAGATGCTAATAACTGTGTACCTGCTCTACCTAACAGAAACACTCTCCTAGTCTTCTTGACTGATTTATTAACTTTCATAAAACATTGCAGTCTATGCTTGGTAGGAAGTCTTCTCCAGCTAGTATTGCATGGTCTGGGTATTTACATGCTACTGATAGTAGACTTTCTTTGAATGACACTAGAACTGTCACAGGGGAATCAGATGGCCAGTAAAAATATCCAACAATGAACTTGGTTTCACTTGCACCTGTTATATACAAGCAGTTAACTTCACTGTCACACTCGACTTGAGTTGTCGGATGAAGGTGTTACCACACAGTAATCACCCACTCTAAGCATCAAACAGCACAGTTGCATCAGGTCCCAGACAACTGCCTTATTTAGGGATTGTGCAGCTAGCTTGTAATTGGGTCACTTTCTTGCACATATTGTAGTAGGTGCACTTTATACACAGGTGCGCCCGCTAGTGTGTTAACAATGGGCCGTAGAGCACATCTTCATTTATTGGTTTTGGTGGATGAATCACAAGGTGAAAATACTTGTTAAATAATCTGGTGTGTTCTCACTATATTCCGATTAAAATTACTTTCTGATTGATGTTTCAGTGAGTCGAGTGGTAGGAGACAGACATTCAATCCTAGTTCTTTCTCGAATGCCACGTGCTTGCTGTGTTGCCTGTTTTGTAAGTATGTATAGTGCCTTTAGCACTATTCTGTATCATTTGCTCACTCTCCTGCTCGGTTTGGTAGCAAGTCAGTGTGGCTCCCAAGGAACCGAGGTGGGCCTGTACCATGTTGCTGTCTCTCCTTGTGCCAGCCAATCAGACAAATGGCAAAAGCTGTGGGCACGCTCACCACGCACACCACACCGCAGTGCCCTCAGTGCCCCACACCCAAAGCAGCCAGCCAACACAACTATTAGACACACTATTGCCACTACTGTTCTCGATTGCAACCACAGTGAGAATCCTCACAGCTTTGTCAATGCCCCCTGAGACGCTTGGCTGACTCATGGCAACTGAGTTGTCAGCCCCTACTGCTTTTGATTATACCCATGTCTCAAGAGATTGAGAGTTGTCAAAACCTTGAAGAAAAAAATAATCATTGAATTTGAAGACTGGTAAGAATTGTTCAACTGATTTAGTCATTCCAGGATTTGCTAAACAAATGTACCTGAAAGTACAAAGGGATGGCTGTAGCTTTTTGATGGGCCCTCATGTATGGCTGTAGTTCTTAAACCAAATTACAGACTGCCTCCCTGCTCAGTCTGTAAATTGCCACAAAGTTGCTCTTGGGTATTTCAGAGGGGTTCAGCTCATTCTGCAGATTACACTGTCAAATCACACGCTGCCGCATTTCATCGAGCCACCTTGCCTGCGTTTGTTGCTCTTGCCTTCTTCTTAACAATACTATGTGCACTTCCTTGATTCTCAGCTGAATTGCATGCACTTTCCACTTGGATGTTTCCCGATGATTCATCAATAAAATCTAATCATTAAGTCTGAAACTAAAAATCATTCAATATTTCAAAATAAGGGGAAGGGGAAAGATGAGAGCGTTCTTGTCAGTTACAGCTTGAAAAAAGGTGACTTTAACTGAGAGCGGTCTCTTACAATGTTGACAGCTGGTGTTGCACAGATCACTCCTCGTTTGGCTCCTCCCCCTCCATCCTGTGTAACCTGTCCTGCCTGATAAGGCTCTGTATATTCTGTCAAAACAGAGTGAGCATGTGGGGGCCAAGAAAGAACTGTTGCTAGCTGACATCTGACTCCAATCACCAAACTGATAACCACTAATTTATTACTTTAATAAACGATTAAGGCTGGTTGCTGTATTTCTTGAAGTAATATGATCCACAACCACCAAGCTCAACAACTAGTAAAATGGATAAATTAATACTAAGCTACTTAAACCAAAGTGTAATAGGTTTTGACATCTTGTGCAATGCAACCGTTGGCTTATCATGAACGGTGTCCGCGGCTCACGGTCTTGTGGTAGCGTTCTCGCTTCCCGCGCACGGGGTCCCGGGTTCGATTCCCGGCGGGGTCAGGGATTTTCTCTGCCTCGAGATGACTGGGTGTTTTGTGTCTTTCATCATCATTTCATCCTCATTCATTCGCAAGTCGCTGTAGTGGCGTTAAAGAACTTGTGGAGCGGCAGCCAAACCGCCCCGCGAGGGGTCTCCCGGCCACCAATGCCATACGCTCATATATCATGAGCAGTGGTCTCCCTTGCCGGCCGAAGTGGCCGAGCGGTTAAAGGCGCTACAGTCGCAGGTTCGAATCCTGCCTCGGGCATGCATGTGTGTGATGTCCTTAGGTTAGTTAGGTTTAAGTAGTTCTAAGTTCTAGGGGACTTATGACCACAGCAGTTGAGTCCCATAGTGCTCAGAGCCATTTGAGTGGTCTCCCTTATTCACAATGAATAATGTATGTGCAGAATGGGTGTCGTGAGTATAAGGAATTAGGTACTATATCAAAAAGAGATGTTGCTTGCAGATTGAAATATTTCAAAATTGGGCATAATAAGATGAGAAAAGTGCCAAGTTTTCAATGTAACTGATGATCAACACAGAAAACATTCTCTGTCATAACACACAACGAATCACTATGATGACAGTGATAGTCTCCACTCCATTTTCTGGTGCTTAGGTGTGCTGCAGTTGTCCTTGGTGCACGGATTAGACTGAAGCAGTTTCATGATTGGCTGTTATGGATGAGACAGCTGATGCTACTAAACTGGATTAATTAAAAACACTAGATTTCAAAATTTCTAGCCATATGGCCTATACAAAGGTGTGACTTTTTACGCCCATACTGACTATTTCATCTAGTACCAAGCCTAAATAAAGGCACTTTGATACTGTTCAAATTCAGAAATTCTAATCTCATTATGGATAGAGAAAAACTGTGAAATTGGCACATTTTAATATTAGTAAAACATCATTTAAGAATGACTACTGCAAGGCTATTGCATTGAAAAGTCTATGGAATGCAAGAAAAATCCTTTAAAATTGTATTTATTAATCTGCAATTTGTACTGCTAAACCACAGTTGTAGTTGTTTGTGTGATGTTCATAGACCACAACAGCATGTCAACCATTTTTCAGGACAAGGTGGGGAGCAATAATGATATAATTTGTAGGAAACTGAACACTGTGTTGGCACTGCGAAGCCTCCAAACATCACATAAAGAGCTCATTGTGAAAGTAGCCAACCTTCTTATTGCCCAAAGTGCACAGTTTGAACAACGGTTATTTTAATCTCACATACTTTCTGCTGAACATTGTAATATTGTCAGGTGATGTGGGTAAATCACTTACGAAAATATTCTTACCAGATTTATTACTATAGTAGTGGACATGCATATTGGAGAACATAGCGCATCCACATTGCTTTCACACATCAACTACTGTGCGGCCACTGGCAGCCACAGCATAACCACATGCCTGACGCAGTGTGTGTGGCACAGCGGTGAAACACCCATTGCTAAGTGTGTGGCAGTCAATGTGTTCAACCAGTGTGTGTACCATTCCCAATGATATGGTATATGCAATTTTTACAGATGGTCAAACAATGGGAACTCCAGATTGGTATATCAGCAATATTAGGAAAAGGATAGTTTGCTACTCACCATAAAGATGACCTGTTGAGTTGTAGACAGGCACAACAAAAAGGATGGTACACATTCACACAGGCAAGCACACCTCACATACACATGACGCCTACCACCACCAGCTCTCACCGGAATGTGACTGTCACACAAATAGGAGTCTGGAGTGTGGCAGGGAAGGGGAAGGGATAGCAGGGTATGGGTGGGGATAAGGGCACTGTCTGGCAGGACATGCAGGGACTAGATGGTGGCCTGACAAGACTGCCAGGCATCCTATTGGTTAGTGGGCACACCATTGGACAGTGGGGTGCGATGGAAAAAATGGGGAGTGGAAATGGAGAGGAGCAGGGGAGGGGAAAGGATGAGCAGCTGCATTGGCAGAGGGCAGCACAAAATGAGAGTGAGGGGCTGTGAAAAGGGAGGAGGTGATAAGACAGAAAGGACAGTAGGTTACTGTGAGGCTGGGATAATTTTGGCTAAGGAGATAACTCCCATCTGCGCAGTTCAGAAACGCTAGTGCTGGGGGGGAGGATCCAACTTTCCATGGTCCTTCACCCTCATTGTGCGCTCCCCTCTGGCAATGCACCTGCACGTCCTCTCTCCTTTACTGCTCCTCTCCCAATTCCTCATTCTTTCCCACACACCCCATGTCCCAAACCTGTGCCTTGCAGTCTTGTCAGGCTGCCATCTAGTCCCTACATGTCCCACCAGACAGCACTCTTCTCTCCTTCCACAAATACTCCAGTATCCCTCCCTGTTTCCTGCTCTAATCCAAATTCCAATTACATGCTTTCTTTGCTGAAGAAGACTTAGCTGAAAGCTATAATGTGCAACATTATTTTTGTCACACCTGCCTGCAACTCAACAGGTCATCTTTACAGATAGTAGTAATGTTTATAGGGGTTCAGCCATTCTTAACGTAAAACCCAATATCTGCATGATCTTTGAAACATTAAAGTGGAAACTCACTGTTGTACTGAAATATTAAGATGACATAAGACTAAGGCTACCCTGTGTGTGACAATATGAGGTCTGTTCAAAAAATTCTGGGACATTCATAATTTTTCGCCAGTGGTGTGTTGGAGCAAAATGCCGTTGGTATACCTGCACACACCTCTGATTGATGTGTAACTATTGTAAGTTTCATCGTAGTATGTCTGCTAGTTACTGTTCAGTGCTGTACCGAGTAAAACGCTGTGTCGCACAGTTTGCGAATTTCAAGATAAAAGAGTTAGAGGAGCAACACATCTCCATTAAATTTTGCATGAAACTCAAGAAAACCTTTATAGGGACACACCAAATGATGCAGGAAGCCTACAGTGATGAGTGCTTAAGCTGTATTTGATGTTACGAATGGTTCACACAGTTTAAAAATGGCCAGACAGAAGTTACAGATGATCCTCGTTCAGCACACACTTTGACAACTACAGACGACGCTCATGTCAGGAACGTCAAGAAAATGATGCATACCAATCAGAGATTAACTGTCCGAGAGGTTGCTGAAGAATGTAACATTTCAATTAAAAAAAACTCACCAGGTCAGGTCAAATATCATTGCCATCCTGATAGTTTTCTTTGACTTCGAAGGATTAGTCCATCATGAATTTGTGCCACAGGGACAAAATGCTAATCGATGGTACTATCAGGAAGTGTTGTGACACCTGCGAGAAAATGTGAGAAGAGAGCGGTTTGAAATGTGGTGAGGTAATTCATGGCTCTTGCAGCATGATAATGCACCCACACATTCATCCTGTCGGTGTATGACTACTGCACAAAAGACGTAATCACTGTCCTGCCTCATCATCCATACTCTCCATATCTGGCCCCTGCGGACTTTTTTTATTTCCAAAGTTGAAAACCCCATTTAAACGACAAAGATTTCCAACGTTTCCAACGATTCATAGATGGCGCTTTGCTCGATCCAGAAAGAGGCATACCAAGACTGCTTCTGGAAGTGGAAGAGGCACTGGGAGTGATGTGTCAATTGTGGAGGAGAGTATTTTGAAGGAGACCATATACAATAAGTAAAAGATAAATGTAGAAAAATTTTGTGGACCAAGTATGGATTTTTTGAACAGACCATATATTACCATTTGATCCTGATGGCTTTAAAAATTCTTTTCTTTGTGTGAGCAGGTTTATTACTTTTCCAATTACAGGAGAGAGTGCTCTTTTTTAAAAATATTCAGAGAGGCTTCTTGGATTTATAATAATGGACAGCATTCTACTGGACAGATTTGAGTTCACCCTCAGTAAGAGTATCACCTGGCTGCACTGCCAGTGCTATACTGAGGTCACACTGGTAATCACCGAGCCTGCGCCAAGCTTGTACAATGCTTTCACACTGTGCATCCAGTTCCAGTGCATGGCTGCAGTACATCAAAGCCTCACAGTAGACACTGAAACGTAACTTTGTTACAACCAGATTTAGCAGGCACGCTAGTTCTGTGCTGTGCTGTGCTGTGCTGCTGATACACTCTGTTGAGAGCACAGCCTGCTGGCAAGAATATCACCAAATAGCAAGATTTTTATATTACTATTTTAAATCAATGTTAGCAAAGAATAATACTCTACTGTATTAATTACATGTTATGGGAACTGTACTCATTTACTAATAGTAGGGCGAAATTATTTTCAATATAATGTTTACTTGTTTATGGATGTGTGCATTGTATTGATGTAAAGTGAGTAGGTCACAGATGTAACCTTATAGCATTGAGAGACGGTATGCTGTATTTACGACTTTTAAGTCCATAAAGTGGAAATATTTCATAGTTCACATTAGTTCATTTACTTCCGTGTCTATCACTTCACCATATATTTCTTTTTACACATCTGACAGAATTTTATAACTTATGTTTTAAATTAATCTGTGATCGTGCATAAGCAGTCCGTCAATACCATTCTAGTTGACTAAGCCCACGTTTCCAATTTTATCCCCACAATTTCCTAAGATACAGCAACAGATTATAAATATTTTTCTCCATGTCTTCATTTTTATTTGTACATGTTTCTGAAAATAATTTTTAATAAATATATCAGTGCTCTGATCAAAAGACAGATGGAGCAGTCGGCACGTTTAATTTGGAATTCTTTGGTGCCTTAGTGAAGCTATACGTCCTGAAACTTTTGGACCCATAGAAGATCAAACTACGTGTCAAATTTCAAGTGTTCCTTGATGTTTTTGTAAAACAGACTGACAGAAATTTTGATTTACAAACAAATTTGACGGCTCACATATGCATTTATCAAACAAGAACCAACTAAGTGCTGTACTATTATCTGTAATTTTGAGGTACCTGGCAAATGGCATAGATTTAAAGTTTTGTATCCTGCACTGCACATCGTACACTACTCTCTAGTGATAAAATACTTCATGACACAATTACACATCAATGTGACATCTTCTTCAAAAGTGAAATAAGTTTGACCAATTTGGTTGGTACTGCACACCTGCTTGGCAGGAAACACCGAAATTGACAAACAAGTTTGACTCTTTACGGAGGCATTTATGTATACCATGTATCTCTAGTAAAACTCCTCTGTGACCTGCAGTGAAATTGATACAAGACATAAGCAATTTACTTACATCTGGATGGATGGGTGGATGGTGATCTGAACTGCAGCTCTCCCAAATGCAAGTCGAGTGCCTTCCCACTACAGCATCTCTATCTTTCCTATTTTCTCTAGCCTACTAGCATGCATGTGGTAGAATCCCTAGTTAATTTCCAGGCTGAATGGATGAACTGTCTCACACAAGAAGTTCCAAACATTCTGTATGTAGATAACGATTCAATTTTTTTGTGTCCAGAGATTAATATTGTTGTTGGTGGTGAGACTGCAAACTAGCTTAAAGTTTCATACCTACCTGTGGTAGGCTGATGTCCGTCATCCTGCAACATAACTTAACATTTGGTAATTTTATTTTCATGTATATAAAAATCCTTTCTGTAAAAATATCCAAAGCTTTTAGTTTGGGATGTTATAATTAACACTGTTGTAGCCATGGGATACCTATTAATAACACTATTGTCTTGCAGATTGAAGATAAACCCATTTCAGAATTAGCACATCTGTATTTGGTAACAATCACCTGAGTTTTACTTAAAAAACTTATACCACTTTCTTCTGCTGGTATGGTCTACCAGTAAATGTATAACATTGCACTTTACTTTTTGTACCTGTCACCCCTGAAATAGTCAGTTTGCAAGTTTGCAGCTCAAACACTCACTGAAACATCATCTTGAAGAGACGTTTCTCAGATTTATAGTAATGAACAGCATCCTGCTGGACAGATTTGAGTTCACCCTTAATAAGAGTATCATCTGGCCGCAATGTCAATGCTATACCGAGGTCATGTTGGGCAGCCTGGTAATCCCCGAGCCTGTGCCAAGCCTGACCACGCCTGTACAGTGCTTTCACACTCTGTGCATCCAGTGCCAGAGCACGGTTGCAGTACATTAGAGCCTCACGGTAAACATTCTGACGTAACTTTGTTGCAGCCATATTTTGCAGGCATGCTAGTTCTGTGGTTGCTGCAGCGTTGATACATTCTGGTTGAGAGCGCAGCCTGCTGGCAAGAATATCATCAAGTAGCAAGATTTTATTTTAAACTAGAGTGAACAAAGAATAACACTTTACTGTATTAATTAACACAAATGAGAAATGTAATCAGTTATTGGCAGTAGGGAGAAATTACACTCCTGGAAATGGAAAAAAGAACACATTGACACCGGTGTGTCAGACCCACCATACTTGCTCCGGACACTGCGAGAGGGCTGTACAAGCAATGATCACACGCACGGCACAGCGGACACACCAGGAACCGCGGTGTTGGCCATCGAATGGCGCTAGCTGCGCAGCATTTGTGCACCGCCGCCGTCAGTGTCAGCCAGTTTGCCGTGGCATACGGAGCTCCATTGCAGTCTTTAACACTGGTAGCATGCCGCGACAGCGTGGACGTGAACTGTATGTGCAGTTGACGGACTTTGAGCGAGGGCGTATAGTGGGCATGCGGGAGGCCGGGTGGACGTACCGCCGAATTGCTCCACACTTGGGGCGTGAGGTCTCCACAGTACATCGATGTTGTCGCCAGTGGTCGGCGGAAGGTGCACGTGCCCGTTGACCTGGGACCGGACCGCAGCGACGCACGGATGCACGCCAAGACCGTAGGATCCTACGCAGTGCCGTAGGGGACCGCAGCGCCACTTCCCAGCAAATTAGGGACACTGCTGCTCCTGGGGTATCGGCGAGGACCATTCGTAACTGTCTCCATGAAGCTGGGCTACGGTCCCGCACACCGTTAGGCCGTCTTCCCCTCACGCCCCAACATCGTGCAGCCCGCCTCCAGTGGTGTTGCGACAGGCGTGAATGGAGGGACGAATGGAGACGTGTCGTCTTCAGCGATGAGAGTCGCTTCTGCCTTGGTGCCAATGATGGTCGTATGCGTGTTTGGCGCCGTGCAGGTGAGCGCCACAATCAGGACTGCATACGACCGAGGCACACAGGGCCAACACCCGGCATCATGGTGTGGGGAGCGATCTCCTACACTGGCCGTACACCACTGGTGATCGTCGAGGGGACACTGAATAGTGCACGGTACATCCAAACCGTCATCGAACCCATCGTTCTACCATTCCTAGACCGGCAAGGAAACTTGCTGTTCCAACAGGACAATGCACGTCCGCAAGTATCCCGTGCCACCCAACGTGCTCTAGAAGGTGTAAGTCAACTACCCTGGCCAGCAAGATCTCCGGATCTGTCCCCCATTGAGCATGTTTGGGACTGGATGAAGCGTCGTCTCACGCGGTCTGCATGTCCAGCACGAACGCTGGTCCAACTGAGGCGCCAGGTGGAAATGGCATGGCAAGCCGTTCTACAGGACTACATCCAGCATCTCTACGATCGTCTCCATGGGAGAATAGCAGCCTGCATTGCTGCGAAAGGTGGATATACACTGTACTAGTGCCGACATTGTGCATGCTCTGTTGCCTGTGTCTATGTGCCTGTGGTTCTGTCAGTGTGATCATGTGATGTATCTGACCCCAGGAATGTGTCAATAAAGTTTCCCCTTCCTGGGACAATGAATTCACGGTGTTCTTATTTCAATTTCCAGGAGTGTATTTTCAATGTAACGTTTACTCATTTATGGAAGTGTGCATTGTATTGATGTAAAGTGAGTAGGTCATAGGTGTAACCTCAATAGCATTGTGAGAAGAGCATGGCATGCTGTATTTACTGCATTGAAGTCTATGCACTGGAAATAGGAAATGACTGTTAACAGTTTCAATTCAAGTCATGACACCCTTACATTTTGTGACCATTGCTCTTATCAATGGAGTTATCCTGGCATGCCCCACAGTCTGTCCCAAAATTCTGGAAATAAAGCTCCTGTGTTCTGCATGTTCAATTGAGTATCTCCTGCATACTTCACTGGAGTAGCTCTGTGGGAGGAAGGATAAAACAGACAAACTCCTAAGTTCAGCCTAAGGATTGTTTCCAGAATGTATCTTTCAGTGTCTGTACTCCTTGTGTTAGAATATGGATGAATAAAATTATCATCCTCTCAAAGTATGAGGGTTGACTGAAAAGTAATGCCTCCACCTACATAACTCTTCAACAGTTGGCAGCATTGGTATGCAGCAGGTACTGGTTTGTCCCATAGCCTTTTCTCTACAGCTCCAGTTGGCACTTAGCATTGAACAGTTGTATGGAACCCTGCGCAGACAGTCAGTCAATGCGATGTATGCAATGCGCAGGCATTGAATTCTCGACAGCAGAAGGTGTCACCCCAAAGGAGATTCATCAGAGAATGAAAGCAGTTTATGGTGATTGTTTTGATGTGAATACTGTGCATCTTTGGGCAAGTAAGTTTAAAGGTGTTGAGGCAGGAACATCTGACCTGTGTGATAAACAAAGAGTTGGATGTCCTGTGACAGCAACCACCGAGTTTCACAAGCAAAATGTTGACAGACTGATTCAGGATGATCGTCATATCATTCAGAGAGAAACTGCAAGAACAATCGGCATTTCACAAGAATGTGTGGGTCACATTACTGCTTTGCTTGGCTATCAGAAGGTGGGTACCCTGGATGTTGACTCCTGAAATGAAAGCGCACAGACTTGAAACTTGTCAGAAACTCCTCTCACGTTACGATAATGAAGATGCACAGTACTCACATCAACACAATCCCTATAAACTGCTTTCATTCTCTGATGAACCTCCTTTAGGGTGACACCTTCTGCTGTCAAGAATTCAATGACTGCACATTGCTTACATCGCATTGACCGATCGTCAGTGCAGGGTTCCATATTATACACTATAACAACACAATCATTCAATGCTACGGCTTCCTGCCAACTGGAGCTGTAGAGAAGAGGCTACGGAACAAGCCAGTACCTGCTGCATACCAACGCTGCCAACTGTTGAAGCGTTACGAAGGCGGGGGCATTACTTTTCAGTCAACCCTCATATATTCAGAGTTGCTTTTAGGGCATGAGTAAATTTTTTGGGATGGAAGTACTCAGCAAATTCTGCGTGTGTTTGAGAGAGAAAGAAAGGGGGGGAGGGATCAAAACATACCGTAAACGCTATGGTGGTTCTACAGATGTGAAGATGGCTACAAGAGAAAAGTAGTAATATTAAACGATGTTTTCAGAAATTATAGTCCTAAACATGTTAAAAAAAATCTTGACAATGGAGACTACTGTACTTAGTATTCTGGAATTGACCACACAGCAGAAAAATATAAATTTTGGGGCATATCCAGAAACATATGGGAAGTGAGGATAGTAAACTGACATAAAGTACCTAAATATAGAAAATTAATCTAGGTGTCACTCAATACTATAAATATTGTATTTGATACCAAAATTGTGAGAATGATGGACTGGTACTCACAATATAGTGGAGAGCTGAGTCGCAGATAGGCACAATAAGAAGACTGTCAAACAAGTAAGCTCTCAGCTGAAAGGCTTTCAATGGAACTAGACAACACACAACTCTCTCCGAAAGCTTACTTGTTTGACAGTCTTTCTGTTGTGCCTATCCATGACTCAGCATTTCTCCTATATGGTGAGTAGCAATCTATCCTTTTCATAATATTGTCATTATTCCATCCTGGATCTTCCACTGTATTTGATACCAACAAGACATAGCAATTAGAGACAACATTTACGGACAGTAAGTCATGCAGAAGGCATGTTGTTGTCCACAGATGAACACAAATGGCAGTTCTTCTGAATAAATATCCACATAAATGATTTGATAGCTAAATAGAGAACAACTTCACTACTTTACAACACTTTTCTGTTAAACAACACTGATAAGCTAACAACTGCTCTCAGTTCCATTCACTCCTGCTGCTGAAAAACAGGTGTGTACAATCAATGTTTTATCAAAGGCAATAGTGTTTCACAGAAGTAAAAATAGTTGGTTTGACAGTAAATGCAGCATGTGTGATCCTCAAAATAGGTGAGACTCTCACCTCTCAGGGTTTCAGAGATCTGCCCTTTCTTTTTAACCTTCCCCAACCTAGCCCTCTTTCCTTCCTAAGAAAGGGCTAGTAGTTCTGGGAACTACAATAGTTTTGTGTACTTTCATGTTTGTGTGTGTTTATTGACAGTACTAAAAATTTTGCATCAAGAAGTTATGTGCTGGTCAGCAATTCTGTCTCATAATTTTAAATTATATAATTATCGACTTAGAGTAGTGGATTCATGGACTAAACTCCTTTCTTACATCATTTTTTTACCTTATTTATGAAAACATGTCAGATCTTACCATTCTATATACCGGAGAGCTTTTTGATATTTAGATTCTGCATTCGTCATGTTTCCTTTCCTGAAGTAATGGTTTCCAGAGTTCTTTATCTTCACTATTGCATCTTCAATGTAATTCATCTAGAAAGGGAACAGTGTAATAAAGTTACTTAACATTTCTCAGGAACATTCTATGGTAAAAGCAATGGGAAATGTGCTTATTAATAATATAGGTAGAATAAAGAAGAGAAGAGTGAGTTATAGTAGTTGTGGTGGTGGTATTATGTGGCTGTGGCTCAATCATTGTCATTCTAGAGTTTGAATCATGGTACTTAGCCTCTTTACCTAACCTTTATATATTTCACCTGGGGATTATGTGTGTTCCCTTCCTCTTATAATTCACCACAAAACAACACTTAAATTATGAGGTTAAAATACAATCACGAATTCATATAGATGGTCACTTCCTAGTGGATGGCTTTTTCAAGTAAATAATTAAAAAGCTTATTTGGGCACTGAAATTAAATTACACACACACACACACACACACACACACACACACATAATAAAAGCAACACACCAAACTATTGAAAAATCCATTACAGAATAACAATAATAATATGAAAAGGATAGACTGCTACTGACTATATAATAGAGATATTGAGTCGCAGACAGTAACAACAAAAAGACTGCTAAACACCAAACATTTTAGCCAAAAATCAACTGCACTTAGCTGCCCTACCCTTTCCCCTTCTCTAACCCGTATGCTCCCACAAGAAGCACTTTACTGTCCCCCATGTTACCCTGCTATCTCTCCCCTCCCATTCCAGCCTCCTCATTACCCCCCATCACCCAGAATGTTTCTCTCATCATCCGCTGTTGTTTGCAATCTGGCCTTGTCAGTCAGAGGCAGTGGTCGTGTGTGTGTGTGTGTGTGTGTGTGTGTGTGTGTGTGTGAGAGAGAGAGAGAGAGAGAGAGAGAGAGAGAGAGAGAGAGAGAGAGAGAGAGAGAGAGAGAGATTCAGAAGAAGGCTTTTTGGTCAAAAGCTTACTTTTTTTTAGCAGTTATTTTGTTGTACTTGTCTGCACTCAAGGCTTCCACTATATGGTGATCAGCAATCTATCCTTTTCATAATATTGTCATTATATCAAACTATTCATTAAAAAAGTTGCTGACACAATAATATTAAGTGAAACCCAATAATCAAATGAAACAATCTTAAACAGTTGATTTATTTTCATTTAATTCCCATCATTATATGGCACAGATGTTCAAAAATAAAGAATAAAGAATGTTTTCATATATAAAAAATACTAAGACAATGTACAAATTTTATTCGAGACTTGAGTAAATACAAGCAGATGACACTTATTAATTTAACGTATCAAGCATCTGTTGACATATCTGTAAACACTGCACTTCTGAATACAAGTTAGCTGGTAAGATGGCCATCAAGAGTGAAGCTTATAAAAATGAAGTCTTGCTTTTCAAGTACAACTTCTTCAATATGGGATGCTGATAGGCATCCTGACTGGCTCTTTGTCATTCTTTTGTGTTTGCATATGTTAAACCAAAGAAATGTGGTGGCTATTCAAAACATCTTTATGTCAGACAGTGAATGAGTAATATGTGCAGCCTGCCAATGGACGCCCTTCCACAACTTCTAACAGTTGCCTAAATTTATAACAGCTGACTAGTTTGATTGTTGCTATTCTGGGACTTTCTTAGAACAATAATCCAGAACCCTCACATTCTCAAAAATTTCTGGTTGAATCTATTATTTATTTCTTGAAGCACTGGAGTTCATTTTTTTTTAAGGAATTGCAATAATGTATACAAATGTGTGATGGACAAACTGTACTCGGCCGAGCCAGGAAGGAAAGGTTATTTAAGAGAGGGCAGTGTGGACATCATCACATCCAGAACACAGACACTACTGAAAATAATGAATGACGATCACACATTTTATTTCAACAAATGTTAAAAATAATACAGCTATTTGCTGCAACTTCCTTCAATTCTCATAGACAAATGAAGTTGCTTTGGTTTACTTCCGACATGAAAATCTTACTGTAAATGACATGATCAACCACAGGAATTACCAGTAACCACTGGTCTCCAGATAATGCTAACGGTGTCTCTGTACGTAGTGTTTATGTTATAAGCATTTCTCAGCACTCACAGCATAATTGCACTGTAACATTTATTTCATTCAACTTACATACATTAACAATGGAAGCCCATATATAGCCTACCAGAGTAGGTCATTGATGATTTGCTTAAAAAAGTTGAAGCACATACTGCAAACATATTTCTACACATTGTTATGTAAACTGAAGGTGAAGGGTGAAGAAAAGAAAGGGAAGGAACTAATGATATCAGCTGCATCGGGACTTTATGCGAAATCAGCGGTGACAAGTGAAAATATGTGCTGGACTGGGACACGAACCTAGGAACACCTGCTTACTAGGCAGTTGCATTAACCACTGTGCCATCAGGACACAGTGCTTATCACAAATGGGCAGACTATCTTGGCACACTGCACAGCTAATTTACATTCCAACCTAGCACCACCTATTCACAGTCACATTGTGTGGCCTCTATTCTCACTACTTTGAGCTTCCCACTGGAGATCGAATGTAATTGTGCATCTACACTGAATGTTGTTTATTCGTTGCCCATTGAGGCGAATCAGTTATATGAATGACACCATGCATTTATATAATATTTCTATGCTCTGATTAAAATTAATGGTATTTGATGTTTGCCAAGTCACACTACAGTGATGCCACATTGGGTACCAACTGCACCTTTTTCAAGGCTCGGACAACAGTGAGAGGTCAGCCAACACAGGCAGAATACAGTTGCTGCTATGGTCATTAACATTTAAATGGGCTACTGAGAGTATCATAATGGATTACATGCGCACACCACACTGCAAGTGAACATATACACTTTAGCACAATGGCAATGTCGGATGGTATGTATGTGAACTGAGAGCTTTGAATGGAAGAACAAAGTTCAGAGGTGAGAAGTGTCACGTAACAAGAAATTTGATCGAAGTGTAATAGAGTCAACTGAGAAGATTTTATAACAATAATGGAAATTCTTAAATGGAACAATATGTACAATAAGTGAAAGGCAACTGCTCACCTATAGTGAACTGATGTGTGGCATGTAGACATACGTAAAAGGTAACAATATTCATGCTAGCTTTTGAGCTCTTCGTAATTTCTTGCAAAAGTCACACAGCAAGCACATAGACATCCAAACAATGTTCCCAAGACCATGGTGGAGCTGATTATTGATTATTGAGAACTGTTGCCTGGGATGATGGATGTGGAGAGGGGATATGGACAGACGCACAAGACAAGGAGGAACACTGGGATAATATGAGGCTGGTCTTTTGATAGATGACTCGGCAGCTGCACAATGAGAGGGTAGAACACATAAAAGAAACAGAGAGAGGGAGGGGGGGGGGGGGGGGAGCAGAAGGGGAGGAAGTTGGAGACGATGGAGAAGGAAGGGAGTGGATAGACAAACCGAGAGGGGCGGAAAAAGGGGGAAGGAGGCAGGAAGAGGGGGGATGGAGGGGAGGGGAGGGTCAGGAAAGAGAGAGAGAGAGAGAGAGAGAGAGAGAGAGATAGAGAGAGAGAGAGAGAGAGAATATGCCGGTGTGAGAGGGGGGAGTGGTTGGACAAGGCAGCATACAATCTGGGCTACACAAGTTAGCAGAGGTTTAGGCCAGGGGGATTGCGAGATTATAGGGTATGCTGGAGAGACAACTCCCACCCGCATAGTTCAGAGAAACTTATGCTGGGAGGGAGCATCCAAATGCCCTACATGGTGAAGCTGTTGAAATAATTTGTGTTGTAGTGTGCAGCCTGTTTGGTAGCTAGATGGTCAAGCCTGCAGTTTACATCAGTTTGGTGGTGGCCATTCAAGCAAGTAGACAGTGAGTTACTTTTGAAGCCCACAGAGAATGCTGTGCAGTGCTTGCAGCATAGCTGATACACAGGGTGTTTCATAATTAACTGCATACATGCACAGAGTTGAAAGCATGTGATATCATAAACATATTTCAGTTAACATGGGCTCTAAAAATGCAAACCAATGCTATTCACCTTCAATATTTTGAAAAATCTCTGCTTTACATATTTTAAGAAGTGGCAGTATGGATCAAAATATGAAAAAAAATACCCAGTAAACACGGACTCTAAAGTGCGTACATGAAGAGCTTAGAAGATAATGTCGCTGTGTTGTAGCTGGACTGAGCCAATATGACATGTTACCTTCCAAATGATCTGTCACTGTGAGATTACCTCTGATACTTCTTACCGTAATTACTTTCTTGTACTATCACTTTTCTTGAATTTTCTTGGTGTACTAGACGTGCTATGCAGTGCCACCAATTCTTGCCGTGTGACTTTGTCACCTTCTGTGTAGACACTAGGACTGGAAGAGAACTTAAAATGATTCAAGCTATGAAATTATGTAACCACTTTTTAAATAACTCTTCTGTATTTTGTTACACATAACAATTACGACATTAGGTGAACAGATCTCTTTATTAATTTTTATCTCACAACAAACTATTATAACATGCATACGTCTTGCTTTGACATTAGCAATCGACGAGAGAGTGACTGTTCTAACAATGGTTATTTAGTTGTTTTATCATATTCTTGCATGTGTCCTTTTGATCCTATCCTCCAACGAACCACCAAGCCATGATGTACAAAGAACAAGCGAACTTCAACAGCAAAAGATGCACAATCGCCACTGCACCTTGTCGAAGTATGGAGCTGGCAGCCTTTGCAGCTGATTGTACATTTGTTAATAATATCTCTCACAACAGGATGTCCACCTAAACTACGTTTCAAGTTAGCCTGAACATCTTTCGCCAGCCTAAGGCGATATATGTGAGACACGTTAGTCCGAAGAATGTCATATTACACCTCAAGCTGTGAACACTTTTTCGTCTTCAGTACTGTGAAACACACCTCTTCTACTGAACAAGTGCTCATAGCTCTTAATATTATCATTTTAGAGCCCATGTTTACTGGACATTCGTTTTCTTGTTTTGGTCCATAGTACTGCCTCTCAAAATATAGAAAACAAAGAGCTTACAGTAGAAGATATTTATTTCACAGCATCGACTATGAAGAAGAGCTCATAAAGTACACATTTTAGAGCCAATGTTTACTGAGTTTTTTTGCTTCATGTATTGCATATTTTCAACTGCATGCATTTACACCACTAATTATCATACACCCTTATAGTGTGGCTGCTTTTACACAGTCCTGCCTTTTACTGGGTAGAAAACACCTGTGGCTGGACTGTGGTAGGTGGTGGTTGGGTGTACTGGACAGGATCTGCACCTAGGCCAACCACAAGGAAATGACCCATGGGGCACAGGATTGGGAGCAGGAATGGACAGGGATATTTTGTGGGTTGGGTGGGCAGCAGAACATTACTTTGGGTGATGCAGATAGGATATCACACCTATCAGGACACAATGAGAGGTAGTCAAAGCTCAGGTGACAGATGAGGTTGAGCTTTTAAACGCCAGGATGATACTGGATGATGGGTGCTGGTCAGTGGTTCATTAACAAGTTTACTGGTGTCAAGTGAGAAGACCTGTTTATGAAAGAGCGGGATAGGATGTTGTCTGTCAATAAAGGCTCTCGTAAAGTTATCAGTATATTTTGACAACTCCTACTCTTCACTGCAGATGCGGTGTACGCAGGTGGCAAGGCTGTCAGTAAGAGACTTTTTGAGTTGGAACAGACAACAGTTCTCAAACTGCAGGCTGGTTGCTGGTTTGCTCAATTTGGCCAGAAGTACTTATAGAGCCATCAGAGAGATGGAGATCAAAACCTAGGAAGGTGGCTTGTTGAACTGAGGACTAGCAGCAATGGATTTGATAGTAGGTATCCAGAGTATAGGGGAAAGAGCACAGGTTGTCTGTGCCACAAGTCCAAATAATAAAAACGTCACTAATGAATCTGGACCAGACAAGATGACCCATAAATAAGTTGGCATAGGATGGTGCCATGAAAGTACACATGGCAGCATCACAGATTCATTTATAAATTTGGCCCCTGAAAGCAAAGTAGTTGTGGGTCAGGATGCGGTAGGCCAGGAGAGTTAGAAAGAGTTGATGGGTTTTGTATCACGAGGACGTATGGAAAGGTAGTGTTCCATGGCCAGAAGTCCATAGGCATGAGGGATATGGTGTATACGGATGTCACACCCAAGTGACCAACAAGGAGTTTCGTGATATTGGAACTGGAACTGAGGAAAGGTGGAGAAGGAAGTGAGCAGTCCATTGAATACAGGATGAGAGGTTATGGACAATAGTTATGAGGTATTGGTCAACAAAGGCAGAGGTTTGTTCTGTGGGACCATTGAACCTAGCCACAATTGGGTCACCAATAGGGAGGTCTGTAGGTTTTGGAATTTGGAGAGTAGGTAAAAAGTAGGAGAGACTTGGGGGGGGGGGGGGGTTACTGGTGTGAGAATGGAGAAGGGTAGAGTTTTCAGGTTTTGGGGTGGACATAAAGCCTTGAGGAGAGGCTGAAAGTCATGTTGGATTTCTGGTATGAGACCATGGTAGGATACAGAGCTATCAGAAAGTTGGTGAAGACCCTCAGCCACACAGTCACTGCAATTTATGACCACTTTGGTCGATCCTTTGTCTGTGGGAAGGATATTATGGTCTGAATTGATTTTCAGGTTATTGATAACTGTGTGTTCTGTAGGGGTGATGTTGGATTCACTGGAGAGGGATTTAGGGAAGAAAGGTGTGTGTATGCACTGCCCATTAGTCCTGTATAGGCGAGAAGATTTTATTCAGGTTTAATTGAGTTAACAGATGAATTGTGAAAGTGTTTTGTTAGTGGTTTGGTCATAGCTATATTTTATACTCCTCGGCAACAAAAGGTTACATCCTTTCCACAAAATTATTAAAAAAAGCTTTCATTATAGAAGTGCCATTTACAGTGGTTGTGACTACCAAGCAGGGCACTCAAGTTCAGTTCCCAGTACTTTCAATACTTTTTCCCTGATGAGAGGACTGGGATGAATGGCACTGGGCATAATGATAACTGAGGAGCTACAGGAAGGAAAGATGGTGGCTACTGTTTGTGAGAGCCAAAATTACATTTGAGAGCGAACTGTGCAGACCACTTACCTCTCTGTACCAATGTTCAGTGACATCTTAGGCAGCGGATGACCAGCACTCGATCGTGTGCATTCTCTACAAAGCCTGATCATCGAGTTCTTTTCTTTTGGCACTTCTATATTTATTTCTACAACAATATCTGATATGAATATAATAGAAGGAAACATTCCACGTGGGAAAAAATATATCTAAAAACAAAGATGATGTGACTTACCAAACGAAAGTGCTGGCACGTCGATAGACACACAAACAAACACAAACATACACACAAAATTCTAGCTTTCGCAACCAACGGTTGCCTCGTCAGGAAAGGGGAAGGAGAGGAGGGAAAGACGAAAGGATTTGGGTTTTAAGGGAGAGGGTAAGGAGTCATTCCAATCCCGGGAGCGGAAAGACTTACCTTAGGGGGAAAAAAGGACGGGTATACACTCGCGCACACACACACACACACACACACACACACATATCCATCCACACATATACAGACACAAACAGACATATACTATATGTCTGCTTGTGTCTGTATATGTGTGGATGGATATGTGTGTGTGTGTGTACGCGAGTGTATACCCGTCCTTTTTTCCCCCTAAGGTAAGTCTTTCCGCTCCCAGGATTGGAATGACTCCTTACCCTCCCCTTAAAACCCAAATCCTTTCGTCTTTCCCTCCTCTCCTTCCCTCTTTCCTGACGAGGCAACCGTTGGTTGCGAAAGCTAGAATTTTGTGTGTATGTTTGTGTTTGTTTGTGTGTCTATCGACGTGCCAGCACTTTCGTTTGGTAAGTCACATCATCTTTGTTTTTAAATATACAATATCTGATATTCTAGATATTTACTAGTTTTATATTATAAACTGAAATTCAAAGTGAAATTCAGTGTATGAAAAGTCGCATGTGCTACGTTAATTTTAGTTCCTTAGAATCTACACTCCTGGAAATGGAAAAAAGAACACATTGACACCGGTGTGTCAGACCCACCATACTTGCTCCCGACACTGCGAGAGGGCTGTACAAGCAATGATCACACGCACGGCACAGAGGACACACCAGGAACCGCAGTGTTGGCCGTTGAATGGCGCTAGCTGCGCAGCATTTGTGCACCGCCGCCGTCAGTGGCAGCCAGTTTGCCGTGGCATACGGAGCTCCATTGCAGTCTTTAACACTGGTAGCATGCCGCGACAGCGTGGACGTGAACCGTATGTGCAGTTGACGGACTTTGAGTGAGGGCGTATAGTGGGCATGCGGGAGGCCGGGTGGACGTACCGCCGAATTGCTCCACACTTGGGGCGTGAGGTCTCCACAGCAAATCGATGTTGTCGCCAGTGGTCGGCGGAAGGTGCACGTGCCCGTCGACCTGGGACCGGACCGCAGCGACGCACGGATGCACGCCAAGACCATAGGATCCTACGCAGTGCCGTAGGGGACCGCACCGCCACTTCCCAGCAAATTAGGGACACTGTTGCTCCTGGGGTATTGGCGAGGACCATTCGCAACCGTCTCCATGAAGCTGGGGTACGGTCCCGCACACCGTTAGGCCGTCTTCCGCTCACGCCCCAACATCGTGCAGCCCGCCTCCAGTGGTGTCGCGATAGGCGTGAATGGAGGGACGAATGGAGACGTGTCGTCTTCAGCGATGAGAGTCGCTTCTGCCTTGGTGCCAATGATGGTCGTATGCGTGTTTGGCGCCGTGCAGGTGAGCGCCACAATCAGGACTGCATACGACCGAGGCACACAGGGCCAACACCCGGCATCATGGTGTGGGGAGCGATCTCCTACACTGGCCGTACACCACTGGTGATCGTCGAGGGGACACTGAATAGTGCACGGTACATCCAAACCGTCATCGAACCCATCGTTCTACCATTCCTAGACCGGCAAGGAAACTTGCTGTTCCAACAGGACAATGCACGTCCGCATGTATCCCGTGCCACCCAACGTGCTCTAGAAGGTGTAAGTCAACTACCCTGGCCAGCAAGATCTCCGGATCTGTCCCCCATTGAGCATGTTTGGGACTGGATGAAGCGTCGTCTCACACGGTCTGCACGTCCAGCACGAACGCTGGTCCAACTGAGGCGCCAGGTGGAAATGGCATGGCAAGCCGTTCCACAGGACTACATCCAGCATCTCTACGATCGTCTCCATGGGAGAATAGCAGCCTGCATTGCTGCGAAAGGTGGATATACACTGTACTAGTGCCGACATTGTGCATGCTCTGTTGCCTGTGTCTATGTGCCTGTGGTTCTGTCAGTGTGATCATGTGATGTATCTGACCCCAGGAATGTGTCAATAAAGTTTCCCCTTCCTGGGACAATGAATTCACGGTGTTCTTATTTCAATTTCCAGGAGTGTATATGAACACACAGTTGTTTTGCAGACCTCTGTTGTAAAAGGGTGTATACGTGGACATCGAAAAAAAATTTCCGGATTTTTCCCGGTTAAAAATACACTTTCTCCCGGGTGCCAGTATATTTTCTCTTATCAATTCTTTGATTGGTTATGGTTTTATACCCGGGCATACAATATCCCGGCACTTTAGAAAGCGAAATTCAGGGGAAAAAGACACGTTTTGGAAACATCTTTGATGTGCAGCAACATGTACGCTGCGTATTTTCGTATTACGGAAGTATACACTGGAATTCCACCAAGCACCGCATGTTACTTTCCGAATAATTGAAATCGAGATTTCGATGCGCTTTTGTGGGCCGTTCGTAGCTCATGTCACGTGATCTCGCCAGTGGATGACAGCGGATATTCAGAGCATGATTAGATAGATTAGATAGGACACGTGATGTACTCAGCCAACACCAACATCACTGTTAAGTTGCATGAACACACAAACAGGGAAAGTTAATAGTTTAAATTAATATACATAGTGTTGCTACAAGAAAAGCAAAGTTTTTACATATACTATTGTTCTCGAGCTGCAAGAGAAGCTAAGCTTTCGCATATACTGTTGATCTTTTTGAGCGTGTTACACTTCAAGATATATCACACAAATGTGCCAGTAAAATTTTTAATAATGACATAAATGTCTGATCTTCAAGGTTCGAAATTCTTCTAAATGGCGCGTCATCAAAGAGCTGATTTTTAAATGAGAGTCAAACGCACTGTGATGTAATAAATTCATGGTACATTCTTGCACATAGTTCAACTTACGCAAAAGGATATTTACTTTGAAAGTAACACTTTTCAAACCACTATTCGCAATATTTTCCCGCGACCTGTTAGAAATAGGTTCGTTTCAGCAGTTGCCAGAAAGAGCAGATAACAGGCGACACTGCACTTGTGTAGCTATCAAGACGTAGGAAGCCCGTATATGTGTACGTGTAAAACATTGAGAGATCATACATTATGTCATAAAAGAAACAAGACATCAGAGGATACTGCAAGAGCATCGGAATTTCGTGAACAATATTAAAATGTGCACATTTAAAGTGCATACTTAAAGTGCACATTCGTATGTCTGGATTTCCAATGATGTAGACCTCGACCTGATATTAAGCTTTCCAATATGGTTTTTGGGATGTAAATTTTCTTGGGCACAAGTACTGTATTATATCATGTTTAGTTCTTTATTATGTCATAATGCCATACGTGCTAGAAAATGAAAATGTGCACTTGTAATGCAGCGAACAGTTGAAACTAGCAAGTACTGTGGAATTAAACATTTCGTTTCGAATACATTGACTGCCTCTGCGGAAAAGGTTAACAAAAGTCAAATTTCTTTAGCGAACAGACAAAAATAACTTCATTGTTCCGCAAGGCGATTAATGCTTGACTGTCACAAAGGTGGAAATAAAATAAAATCTGAAACTAATGACATATTTTACCCTTAACTAATTATGTGAATGTGTTAATTCACTTGATAGCTCCCGGCCACAGATAACCGTTTTGTTTTCATTTGACGTGAGAGTAAACGAAGGAGAAACAGCAAAATCACTAAATGTAAATAAGGGTCATGTGGAGACAACCCACTATAACTCAGACTGCTCTGTGCATCAGCCCCGGATCTACGACATTTGCGAACCGAGTCAATACTAAAAAAATCGAATTTTCAAAATATATTCATCTTGTAGCGCACGTCTTTCTGAAAAGCCTGAAACATAAAACTTATGTATTCGAGGTAATGTAAGACACATTATTTGGTCTTAAGTATGCCAAAGTGCAGTGCCGCACCTCTTCACAAGCATTTTTCTACAGCACGTCCAAACTATATTCAGGCGAGTGGAAATTGAAATGTCCTGTGGTGCCTCTCCTACTCCCAGTCAGCCGGTTTGACAGCCTGTCCCTCTTAAAAAAAATCTCGCAATTAATAGCGGACGGGATTATTTGTAATCGAGAGAACAAGAACGCGTCAGAAAATTTGAACTGTTTATTGCCTATTTGTTAATAACTTGCTGTTTTGTGTGACATAAAATTAAATATAGGATATATAAAACCAATACTGACAAGAGATAAGCAAGAAATTACACATTTCTTCAAACCTTAGCTCCTAGCATTTTTCTCTCTCTAATCTTGCTTTACATGGCGTGCTTTCCTTTCTGCGAAAGAATCTATTACCTCATCAAAGTTCGTCAAATGTTTGGCTACATGAAAAATCGAAATGTCGTTATCTAATACTGAAAAAGCTGTTAATAAAAATAATACCCAAGACTGGTGTGGTTTCTCTATCTGATTACGTCTACTTTGTCACTGTCTGCTAAATGAAACAAAATAGGCCTTTCTAATATGGCAGCAATTTTGTAACACACCAAATAAACGAGACTGTTTTGGCACAAATGGCCATTTTTATAACACGACACAATATAATCCAATAAGTACCAATATCAAATGCCTATTAGGCCTACTACAAGTAAAAAACTTTATGTTACGAAATAGTTTCACATTTTGTTCATACGCATCAGCTTCTCAAGCGTGAGATTGAAAAGTAGTTTTACGAAATTTTTATATAAATATGGAATCGTCTTATTGGATCAAATCGCTCTGAGCACTATGGAACTTAACATCTGTGGTCATCAGTCACCTAGAACTTAGAACTACTTAACCTAACTAACCTAAGGACATCACACACATCCATGCCCAAGGCAGGATTCGAACCTGCAACCGCAGCGGTCATGTGGTTCCAGACTGAAGTGCCTAGAACTGCATGGTCACACCGGCCGGCGAATCGTCTTATTCTTCCATAATTTGTGTGATGTCCCCGGTTTCTTCTCCTTTCTCGTTCAAACAATCTTGACATCACCAATTCTGTAGCTGTTGCTGCCACTGTCAAAATTTGTTCGCCGATTAACTTCACTAACCCTGTCACAACCACAGGTTTAGTTATCCCATGATAATTTTCCAGTTAGGCGTTATTACGTGTTCGAACAGCACGTTTTCTGCGTTACTTCCAGAATAGAACTTACGCGTCTGCTAGTCGGGAACTGTACAACTGGTCCTTACTAGTGTAGCGATCTGGCCAAAAATTTTCTGTCAAAATTTCATTTTTTTGGATACACCGAGAGGTTAATACGTAATCTTTCTCACCTGTTATTCCTGTTAGTCGTTTATTTCCATTCTGGTAGTCTGAATCTACAGATTTTGGTAGTAATTATAACAATGCTGATCATTCGCAAACCCAATCAACCACATAATCAGACAGCGATTGGCATTCATCCGTTCGGCTTTACTCCCTCAGCTCGTATTGCCCCACCCCCTTTTGTCTGCGGAAAGTTTATTTCTAGATGCGACGAGGATTCTCCTGACAGAGACATCACGTACACTATGTGTGGTTTCACCGCCAGACACCACACTTGCTAGGTGGTAGCTTTAAATCGGCCGCGGTCCATTAGTACATGTCGGAGCCGCGTGTCGCCACTGTCAGTGATCGCAGACCGAGCGCCACCACACGGCAGGTCTTGAGAGACTTACTAGCACTCGCCCCAGTTGTACGGACGACTTAGCTAGCGTTGCAACACTGACGAAGCCTCGTTTATTTGCAGAGAAGATAGTTAGAATAGCCTTCAGCTAAGTCAATGGCTACGACCTAGCAAGGCGCCATAGCAATTGATAGTTATCGTATGAAGCATGTCTCATCAAGAACGATGTATACAAATGATGGATTAAAGTTAAGTATTCCAGCAGCTACGTACTTTTCTTTATAGCATTCATTACGTATCCTGTTTCAGACCTCACGCCATCCTGCGTGAGTTTAAGGGCATGCCTTTCGGTTACCCGTCACTGTGGACTGGCTGTCTTGTCAGTCCACAACACTATGCATGCATTCAAGTCAACTTATGATTCATTCAGAAATCAACTTAAAATGTGTTCAAAAATGTTCAAAAACCAACAGGGAAGCGTTTCAAAATCATATGAATAATCGATAGACAAACGTGCACTGGATGGTAGGCGCTTTGTGAAACAAAATTTTTTGTCCTCAAGAATATGAATTTGGCGCCCCCTTTTTCCGGTAGCATCTAGCTGCTTGCTGTGACTGCTTGCACAGCCAACAGCCACATTCCTGTAGCCAGAAGCGGGAGAATCTACTACTCAAATGTGACTCAACTGCACATGCGCAGGAGCCCGCGCGTAACTGCTAAAACAAATCGAATGTAAACAGTTGCGACTTCACACTCATTGGAGGCAATTTGTTGTTATGAAGCACTGCATAGTCTTCCTGAAGCCTTTGACACATTTTCAATTGGCACACGCTTGCATGAGCACTGTGTGTAGTTGTTGTATACAGCGCATTTCCTTTGCAATTTAAGTTATTTTCATTTTTTTCTCTTTTTTATGTTTTATTGTTGAAGTATTATCCTGCACTAGCGGGATACAGTAATGTCCTTTGTTAGAGTATCGGTGCTTACCCGTCAAAATTACAAAAAATAAACTGAAAACTCAAACAATGAAAAATTACCAGAATTCTAAAAATATCCCGGGTTTTTCCTGGATTTCGGCTTTGTGCACAAGATAGTGTCTCAGGTATTAATTCTACAATCAACGTAAAACTGAATGGCGTACTCAACCGAACAGGTAGCTGAGGCTGTAATGTACCTGTTCTGTGAGTCAGAGTTTCTGTGTATGACTCCTGTTTACTTATTTCAAAGTCATGTTAACCAAATGATACCATTTAAAGAAAGGGCTTTTACACATATTTCTCTAAACTGTGCACGCACACACCCAACTGAGGAAGTGCCAGTTCATTATGTCTTAAAATGTCTTACGCTGTGTGTAAGTGTGATGTCCTAAAAAGAACAATAGATGAGCACAACAAAAAAGATGCATTTTTAACAGGCTACCTCTTTGGTAGGAAACTGCCAGTCTTCAGGATATGGTGGATAAATGTCTTCTGTGCCATCATTCTCATTAATCCCCCAGTCTTCACCATAACCAAGCTCTCCACAGCCAGATACCACACAATCCTACATAGAAACAAAACAAAAATTCTGAGGCAAACAACACAGAATGATAACTGTTTATTGACAAATATATATGACAACAATGAGAGGAACCAGTTTGGTGCTCCAAAAAAGATTCATAGTATTCACTGACAGTATTGACTTGTAATTGAGCCATCTGCTGGAATTACAAGGTGTTTCACATACAAATCTTGTGCTGTGCCTGATGTTGCATGGGAACCAATACCAGGGAGATAGCTGGTTCCTCAGATTCTGGCACATGGTGCATTGGTTTTAGTGAAACAAGAGAAAGTTGTAGTGGCTTTGCAATGAAGTTCAGGAAAAACTGTTGCACCGTTTAGCACTCCAGACCGATATTAATAAATTTAATTTATATAATTATAATTAAAATAATTTGTCTTTAAATATGTCTGCTTGTGTCTGTATATATCTGTGTGTGTGTGTGTGTGTGTGTGTGTGTGTGCGCGCGCGCGCGCGCGAGTGTATACCCGTCCTTTTTTCCCCCTAAGGTAAGTCTTTCCGCTCCCGGGATTGGAATGACTCCTTACCCTCTCCCTTAAAACCCACTTCCTTTCGTCTTTCCCTCTCCTTCCCTCTTTCCTGATGAGGCAACAGTTTGTTGCGAAAGCTTGAATTTTGTGTGTATGTTTGTGGTTGTTTGTGTGTCTGTCGACCTGCCAGCACTTTCATTTGGTAAGTCAAATCATCTTTGTTTTTAGATATATAATTAAAATAATTAGTTATATTACAGTAATAATATTCATAAAATAATTTATCAACTATTAATAATGTAAAATATTTGATTGTCAGCAGCATCTCTTCATAAACTCAAACTGAAACCTTCCAAAGTAATGTTGGTGCATTAACTTGTTGCTCTCCTGTTCAGTTTTTCACAACAGATACTCCTGAAGCCACATCAACAGAGTTTATGTATGCTGATGAGTGAGCACTTGCAATGAGAACAGAGATCTAGAAGTTACAGAGTCTGTATCGAGCAATGGTTTATGCATTTCCATTCTTCATAAGTTCAGAAACATTAAACTTATATTTTATTCTCAGGGACAGGCGCCTTTGGTTAGTTTGGTACAGATACTGTGACTCGACAAAAATATGGAAACAGCGCGAGAATTACATGTTTGAACATAAATGCAGATCATAGCTCCCTATCAGGTAACTATTGATGTATGTCCCTGCAAATGGAGCTTGCAGCCAAGTATTACTATGACAGAAGTCTCAGTGGTCCACCTAAACAATAGGTTGGCCAACAAAGAGCTTACAGCCTACTTTGAAGGAAGGCTACTCTGTCATAACAGGAACCTGAAATATCTATGGGTCACACATTATTGGACTCTCATTTACAAATTACATCTGTTAATAACATCTGCCTAAATTAAAACTTGCTATAACATTCTCCAGAAGCTCTGTAGCACGTCATGGGGCTCCTCTGTGTCAACACTCCGTATTTCAGCTCTGAGACTGGTATACCATGTTGCAGAATATTTCTCCCCTGCTTGGATAAATAGTACTTGCATAAGACTGTTAGACACACAGCTCAACCATACCATGTACCTTATAACTGGCACAATGAGATGTACACCTACTTGCTCACTACCCATGCTTATCCACATACCACCTCCATCTCTACAGCGGGAGTACAAACTACAGGGTGTCCCAAAAAGAATGACCCTTTTAACTTGTAATAATATTGAGACAAATGTCACGAGGTAACTGAAACAGTGCTAGATGTAATTGGTATGGTCTAGAGTCTCAGAAAAAATCCGCTAGATGTCGCTACAAGTGGTGACCTGGAGTGTGCAGCCATTCTCACACAATATGGCATCTGCACAACAGAAGGCGTATTGTGTTACTAAATTTAGTTATACTGAATCAGTGATCGCAGTTCAGCGGGCATTTCATATTCAATTTCATGCTAAACCACCATCACCAAAGAACATTCAACGGTGGTATAAACAATTTGAAGAAACAGGGTGACTCTGTAAAGACAAAAGTCCTGGCCAGCCATGCATTCCTGAACAAACAGTGGAATAAATCCAATGAGCACTTGAGTGGAGCCCCCGCAAGTCTACGCGTTGTGCTAGCCGAGAACTTGTGTTACCGCACATGACAATGTGGCGTGTTTTACGGCGTCGTTTAACCCTCACACCAAACAGATTACAACTGGTACAAGCTCTTCGAGATACTGACAAAGTGAAGTGAGTGGACTTCAGCAATGCTATTCTAGAGGACACTTTTATGTCACGGCTAATATTCACCGATGAGGCAACTTTCCGTATTAGCAGTAAGGTTCACCGTCATAATGTGCGTATATGGGGACTCGAAAATCCTCATGAAACAATTGAAGGCAAAAGTGATTCACCAAAAGTGAATTTTTTTGTGCTGTTTCACAAAGCAAGGTTTATGGACCCTTTTTGAGGAAGAAACCCTAACAGGACAATCACATCTTGCAATGCTACGGAACTGGTTATTCCCACAACTTGACTCTGACAATTTCATATAGCAGCAAGATGGAGCACCACTGCTCTGGCGTAACAACGTGCGCAGTTTCCTCAATGCCAATGTGCCTCAACATTGTGTAGGGCGTACAGGACCGCGAGACAGGCTTTACACTCTTGGCTTCCTAGGTCCCCTGACTTGACACCATGTGATTTCTTCCTGTGGGGATATGTTAAACAATGTGTTTACATTCCTCCCTTACCTTGTGACATTGATGAACTAAAAACCAGAATATCAGCTGCTGTAGCTTCAGTGGCAGAAGACACCTTACGCTCAGTTTGGGACGAATTCGGCTATCAGCTAGATGTTCTCTGTGCAGCCAATGGAGGACATATTGAACATTTATGATGGATTTTCTGAGTAATTTAGTATGCAAGTTGTTGGTGTTAAGCCCTTCTTTCCAATAAATAATTCTATTTAAAATCAGGTCATTCTTTTTGGGACACCCTGTACAAAAAAAATCCACATCTCCCTGATCACGCACACATTCAAAGCATTAGCAAAGGAAGGCTTCGCTCTCATCACTCAAATCTAGAAACTGCAAGGATGTTAGCTGACAATGGCTTCAATATTAATGACTACTGCAGACATACATGGCCGATTAATGCTACTATGGAACAACTAAGATGCTGTGCGAATCAACCTGGCTTTGAGTTGCAACACAAGATATGGTCAGTTCTTGACCAAATTAGAACTAACACTTAAAAGTGTGCTGATGTTATGTGGAAGTGGAATAAAATATCTTCTTCAAGTTGTGACTGTGGCATTGAACAGCAGAGTTTCACCATGTAATTCAAGAATGTCCTCTGACAGCTTACCCTGTTACCAACAGAGTTGATTGTGGTGACGGAGGGATCAATAGATTACATTTGTGGCCTTCTATGTTAGTCTGTAATTTGATAGAACTGTAAATAATTTTTTGTGATGTAGCCATAAGCTAGATAAAATAAATAAACTGTCCAATTCCGATACAGTTGCTCAATGTCAGTATTGTAACCGACTATTACAGTTTCTTCACGAAAGGAAAGTGGATCCCTAAATGCTCTTTCTTTCTGATGAGGCATGGCTGCATTTCTTGAACTCTCATTTACATAATATTTTACCAGCCAACCGTAAGTTGTGATTGGTACGTGAACAATACACTGCAGTCTTTTCTCAGTGAAATAACAATTAACGAAATGACTTAGAGTTATTTCGTAAGGGACAATGAAAGAGCAGATCTCACAATGTTTCTATTACCAAGTACTTTTTATGATAGGAACTATCCATGGCTCATAAGAAAAAGAGCATCTTTCTGTCATGCAAAAACTGCAATATCTATCTGCGAAGCAGATGTCGAGCAAGGGTATCCGAATTGTTTAACTGATGCCATGCAATTACTCTGTAAGGTTTCAGTAGGTGGTAGGTGTGTGATCAGATTCTACTGATACAGCTGTCTCAGTTGCTTAATGCAACAACGATTTCTTCATACTTCTTTCCGAGACCTAGGAATGTCTAATTCAATTGAGGCTGATGTCCAACATGCAATAGTGTGAGGAACAGGCCGCAGTGTATGTGGCAACTGAGGCCTGCTGTTGCAGTATGGTCTTTACACAGGCCTTCACAACCACAGAATTCTACAGCAGGGCTCTGCAATAGTGCTACAGCACCCTGCAATGTGATGTTCTGCCATCAGTGGCAGACCAGGTTGCTACTCAGTGTAGCAAAATGCCATTTCCACAGCCAAGCATGTGATGGAAGTCTGTCTCCTGTAATAACACACCTGGCCAGAGGGAACATAAGAGGTGTTCAGAAAAAAAGGTGTGAAACAACATTGTGGATATAACTGGAGACTTGATTCAAAAATAATCACCAGAGGTTTGGTCATAAATATCCCACTGTTTCATGTGCTAAAGGATTCCTTGTTCCCAGAATTCCTGTGGCTTTGACAGGAACCAGTCCTCCATGTGTACTTCAGTTCATCATCCGAGTTGAAGCGTTTACCTTTGAGATGTTTTTTTTAGTGGACAAGGCACTCGGAAATTGCAGTGTGACAAACCAGGGGTGTGGGGTGGATGATCACGCTGCTTCCACTTGAGCTTTGCCATTACATTTGTTTGACCTTGCAGACATGTGGACGTATGTTATCATGTAGCAGAATCACTCCCTCCAAGAGCGGCCCAGGCCCTTTACTCTTGATGGCATAAATTACAGTGTGTCAAAGAGTACACCTAACTATTTTTTTTTTTTTTTTTTTTTTTTTTTTTTGTGAGGAATCTGATTCAATGAGGATAACTAGCCATCTCAAACACTGAAAAAGACTGTGAGCATAACCTTCTGGCACAGCTCTGAATTTTTTACGAAGAGGTGATGACACACAGATCCATGCCAGACATTACATTTGTGTCCCTACATGTCTCACTATGTTATCCCAAAGCAGCGTATCAGAATTTCAACCAGTTGGTTGTTATGTCACTTCATACCTTTTCATTTGAACACTCCTTATACAGTCTAAGATACCCACCTCTGTCCAGGGCGTCTCAAGACGTGTCTTTGCTACTCATCAGGACTCATCGCTGAAAACAGTTCTACTCCACTCAATGAGATTCCAGGCCAAAGACGTGCATGGACGTGCCCTGGACAGATGTGGGATACCAACCTGAATACCACACGGCATACTGCCGACTGCCAGGAGTGATAGTCTGGGGTGCCATTTCTTTTCATGGCAGGACGTCTTTGGTTGTCATCTGTGCAATCCTTACAGCACAACACTGTGTCTGCAATATTTTATGCCCTATTGTGTTGCCCTTGATGGAAAGCGATCCTAGGCTTATGTTTCAAAAATATAATGCCCGCCTGCACACAGCAAGAATTTCTGGTTGCTTGTCTTCGTGCTTGCCAAACATTACCGTGGCCAGCAAGGTCACCAGATCTCTCCCCAATTGAGAACATTTGGAGCATTACGGGCAAGGCCCCTAAATTAGCCCAGGATTTTGGTGATCTAAGGTGCAAATTGGACAGAATATGGCACGATATCCCTCAGGAAGACACCCAATAACTCTATCAATAAATGTCAAGCCAAATAACTGTTTGTGTAACAGCCAGAGGTGGACCAACAGCTTACTGTTTTCTCGGTTTGTGACGCTCAGTCTCTTGAATAAATGATCCCATTTTTCTGAAGTTGTAGTCGTTTGTTTCTCTATATATGTACATCACATCTACTAATTTCCACCCCATCTGGATAATTCCTTCATGGTGTGTCTTTTTTGTCTTAAAAGTATATATAATTGTTCCTAGCTCAGATAGTAGCAGCATTACTTCGGCATTGTGCATTTGACCAGTGCAGTCTCTGCATAAATTGTTGGCACTTGCCATGGCACTGGAGAACTTGTCTCACAGCTTCACACACACGAAACATCAATCGGAAGTGGCACCCAGCATCTCTGGTGTCAGGAGATCAGTACCTAAAAGCAACGTGGTAGAGAGATGATCTGTGGCATCTCTTCTATGTGGTGAGTGGAAAATAGCTGTTTTGTACACACTAGGGTTGGGCATGCAGCATCTAACCACCTGAACAGGAATTCTGGACATAACACTAGGGAATGTATGGAATGTCATGGTTAGGACTCAAGAGGTCATAATTAGGTGTGTTCAGGGCCAGGAAGTACAACTGTCTTGTCGGTGCTGGTTCCTCACCAAAAGATTTTTTCCTGCTACTGTGGACACAAACTACACAATGAATGAATCTGACCTTGACAATGTCACTGCAGAGGCAGTCCAGAACTTACTGAGGAATATGGTGCAAATTCATCAGACAATTCAGAGCTGCACAAGCTGAGTGCTTTAAAGGATGGCAGGAAGAAACAATCTTTGTCTAGTGTGTCAGCACCCCTCCAAGTTGCTATAACTACTAACCTAGTCTTTCCTTATTCGGTTATGGTGGGAGAGAACATGTTAGTAAAACACCCGTTAACAGCTGCAAACCTGAGATGTAGGTCAGAGGGACACTCTTTTTATATATATGGCCAAATTATATTTGATGGGCGGCATTAAGGCATTGAGGGCTTACAAAATGCATGGATGTTTTTGAAATTCTAAGGGGTGGGCTTGGTGCAGTTTGGTTGGGTTGTTTCGGGAAGGGGACCAGACAGCGAGGTCATCGGTCTCATCGGATTAGGGAAGGACGGGGAAGAAGTCGGTCGAGCCCTTTCAAAGGAGCCATCCCGGCATTTGCCTGGAGCGATTTAGGGAAATCACGGAAAACCTAAATCAGGATGGTCGGACGCGGGATTGAACCGTCGTCCTCCCGAATACGAGTCCAGTGTGCTAGCCACTGTGCCACCTCGCTCGGTGCTTGGTGCAGTGATGCAGAAGAAAAAATACCTGAAGATATTACAGGGAACAGTTTGACAATGTGTTGCAGAAACAAGAGGAGTCCATCAAAATCTTTGCGGGCAGCATTAGAAAGCTAAACATCAATACATATGCTCTGTCTGATAGTGATAATAAGTACAGGATCCTTTCCCAAGAGGCACAACGGAGGGCACGGGATGCAATTTTGCGGGGATCACCGTGCAACTTGTCAAGAAAAGTATTGGCAGCATTTCGTAAGAACTTAGGTGAAGCAAAGAGAACACAGCTGAGTGCGACAGCATTAAAAGAGATAAACCCAGTGAGGTTGGGTTGTTTGGGGGAGGAGACCGGACAGCGAGGTCATCGGTCTCATCGGATTAGGGAAGGACGGGAAAGGGAGTCGGCCGTGCCCTTTCACAGGAAACATCCCTGCAATTGCCTGGAGCGATTTAGGGAAATCACGGAAAACCTAAATCAGGGTGGCCGGACGTGGGATTGAACCTTCGTCCTCCCGAATGCGAGTCCAGTGTGCTAGCCACTGCGTCACCTCACTCGGTAAACCCAGTGACTGAAGTTCATGACAGGAAGGGTGCTTTTATCGCAGGAATTCGATGTTACAGTTGTGGATGGATGGGCCTCATACAGAGGGAATTCTGTGAAATGCAATGCAGGAAATGCGGGCCTGTATGGCATCTGGAATGGGGTTGCAGACAGCTCTAGCAGGCGGCACAATAGGTGGAAACAGGATGAGAATAGTAACCCACTATTAAACAATGGGAATTGGATTAAAAAACACACCAACCACATTCTAGATCCTCAGAGACAGAATATTGTAGAGAATGACATCTACACAATGTACTATGTATTTAGATGCCATAACTGTCCTTGCAAAAAACAAAGACAAGCACATGTTGCTATTAAGGAAAGTGTTTAAGTGGATGTACTTGGTGAGTCTAATATTCAAGATTAGGAAAGTGTGACTTTCATACTTCATTGCTTTCTTCTCCATGACTCCATTGCTTAGCTTTAACACTGACCTTTACCCAAATAACTGTTTTCCCTTCTCTAATCTTGTTTCATTTCTAAGGTAATTGTATTATAATTAAAGATACATTCTTGGCCATGGTCGTTCTGTCACCCATGTTCTTTGAGTTACTGCCCTAATTTATATGTGGCCCCTCATCTTCTGTTTTTCTACAGCATAATTTCCTGCTACAGTAAATGGAACTGAAATCTTAATATTTTCTATTGTCTGTTTCCGCTGACTGCATCATTATAATTATTAGTTGTTGTGATCTTCAGTCCTGAGACTGGTTTGATGCAGCTCTCCATGCTACTCTATCCTGTGCAAGCTTCTTCATCTCCCAGTACCTACTGCAACCTACATCCTTCTGAATCTGCTTAGTGTATTCATCTCTTGGTCTCCCTCTACGATTTTTACCCTCCATGCTGCCCTCCGATACTAAACTGGTGATCCCTTGTTGCCTCCGAACATGTCCTACGAACCAATCCCTTCTTCTAGTCAAGTTGTGCCATAAATTCCTGCTCTCCCCAATTCTGTTCAGTACTTCCTCATTAGTTATGTGATCTACCCATCTAATCTTCAACATTCTTCTGTAGCACCACATTTCGAGAGCTTCTATTCTCTTCTTGTCCAAACTACTTATCGTCCATGTTTCACTTCCATACATGGCTACACTCCATACAAGTACTTTCAGAAACGACTTCCTGACACTTAAACCTATACTCGATGTTAACAAATTTCTCTTCTTCAGAAATGCTTTCCTTGCCATTGCCAGTCTACATTTTGTATCCTCTCTACTTTGACCATCATCAGTTATTTTGCTTCCCAAATAGCTAAACTCCTTTACTACCTTAAGTCTCTCATTTCCTAATCTAATTCCCTCAGCATCACCAGATTTAATTTGACTACATTCCATTATCCTTGTTTTGCTTTTGTTGATGTTCATCTTATATCCTCCTTTCAAAACACTATCCATTCCATTCAACTGCTCTTCCAAGTCCTTTGCTGTCTCTGACATAATTACAATGTCATCGGCGAACCTCAAACTTTTTATTTCTTCTCCATGGATATTAATACCTACTCCAAATTTTTCTTTTGTTTCTTTCACTGCTTGCTCAATATAGAGATTGAATAACATTGGGGAGAGGCTACAACCCTGTCTCACTCCCTTCCCAACCGCTGCTTCCCTTTCATGTCCCTCGACTCTTATAACTACCATCTGGTTTCTGTACAAATTGTAAATAGCTTTTCGCTCCCAGTATTTTATCCCTGCCACCTTCAGAATTTGAAAGAGAGTATTCCAGTCAACATTGTCAAAAGCTACTTCTAAGTCTACAAACGCTAGGAACGTAGGTTTGCCTTTCCTTAATCTAGCTTCTAAGATAAGTCGTAGGGTCAGCATTGCCTCACGTGTTCCGATATTTCTACGGAATCCAAACTGATCTTCCCCGAGGTCGGCTTCTACTAGTTTTTCCATTCGTCTGTAAATAATTCGCATTAGTATTTTGCAGCCGTGATTTATTAAACTGATAGTTCGGTAATTTTCACATCTGTCAACACCTGCTTTCTTTGGGATTGGAATTATTATATTCTTCTTGAAGTCTGAGGGTATTTTGCCTGTCTTATACATCTTGCTCACCAGATGGTAGAGTTTTGTCAGGACTGGCTCTCCCAAGGCTGTCAGTAGTTCTAATGGAATGTTGTCTACTCCTGGAGCTTTGCTTCGACTCAGGTCTTTCAGTGCTCTGTCAAACTCTTCACGCAGTATCATATTTCCCATTTCATCTTCATCTACATCCTCTTCCATTTCCATAATACTGTCCTCAAGTACATCGCTCTTGTATAGACCCTCTATATACTCCTTCCACCTTTCTGTTTTCCCTTCTTTGCTTGGAACTGGGTTTCCATCTGAGCTCTTGATATTCATACAAGTGGCTCTCTTTTCTCCAATTATTAGTGTAGTACCTTAAAATATTTCTAGTATATATTATTGAGTAGGATCAATAATAGAAAGTTCAAAATAAATTAATTTTTGAATACGTCATGCACCAATAGAAACACTGTTGGATTGAAACACACACACTCACACATGCTGAAGATACAGAAGCAATTAACTGCAAGTTAAATTATTTTAATAACTGGGAATGTACATGATCTCACCTTTAGTGGGCGGTCATTCTCATCAGTGGGCTGTTCAGCAACACACTTAACAACACCCATTCCCGCTCTGACCTCACCAAAAGCAACATTTTTCCCATCAAGGTGTGGGCAAGCCACAACAGTGATAAAAAACTGTGACCCATTGGTGTTGGGTCCAGCATTTGCCATGCTCAATACACCTGGCCCTGAATGCTGCAACAAAGTAAAACAGACATTGCTTTATTAGAATGTTAACTGCACAATATGTTCTGCGCAACTAAGGTCTTTCATCAAGTACTGATATTTGAAGGTTTTTAATTCACTCATTCAAACACCGTGTTCTATAAGACTCATCATGAAAGAATACTTTCTGGGACATGGAAAGAATCAAGTTATACATTAACCAGCTGAAGCAGTCATTCCAGGATATTTCTGTAAAGCATATTGACAACTGATTCTGATTATTAATAATCTATTTACATTGATAATTATTGGAATTACTTCTATATTATATGATGTACAGTACATAGAGAAAAGCAGCTACTTTCATAAAAAGTCACTGCTCTTCATCTCACACTACTGAGCTGTTATTTTTGTCTACTAGTTCATACAACATTATAAATGAAATTTGAATTCCTGGGGCCAAATATTCTGAAAAGTGTAGGAGGAGTGGCTAATAAGACATTATTTTGTTTTCAAATGTCTTGGGATGTCCTGTCGTGTTTCCTGTCTACTAGCAACCTGTTGCAGACTTTTGCACCAAAACTGCATTGTAAACCCTAGACAAGGATACACTGCAAATATGTAAATTAATTCTGCTTCTAGTATTGTGGTTGACAATTTCACAGTTTGACCAAAATTCACTCTTATCAACCACAAATACGGAGTAAATGTATTGGGATGTGAGAGCAAGAATCCAAAACTCCATGAAGACGCTTCTGCAAGTTGTTCAGTTATCGTCTTTATACATCATTTTTATCGCACAGTTCTGTATAAAAACATGCCTTAGTCACACTGCCCCATACATCAAAATTCAGTAAAAGTATGCAAATTATGTTAACTAAATTTAGTTTTATTCCTATGATATCATTTTGTTAATGTGACTGCATTTTTTTTATCTGTTGAGTTCTACAAGAACTAAGGTTTGTCAAGAACCCTTTACAACAGGCAGATTGAGCAACTGTTAAAAGTTTATTGTCAGAAAAGTGGTTCAATGTTCTGTTGTAAGTTACTGTCTTAAAAACTTCTGATAATGCAGGAAGAATGGCGATGGATCTGTAACTAGATTCACTGTCTTATCTCAAATTTTATAAAAGGGTACTACTATTTCATATCTTAGTCTTTCAGGAAATACAAATTGATTCATCAACTGACTACAAAGGTATCTCAACAGAACTCCATCACTATGCAGATTCTGTGTTACTCACTGGTCACAAACAGTGTAAATACTAAATAACAAAATAAGTCTGCAAACTGCTCTATTTTACCCATGGAAAGAAGTCACAGATATTTTGTAGTGATATGGCCAAGAATTTTCTAAATGGTGACAATAGCTTTAGTACGCAATAATACTAATAAGATCATGTTCATATAATTATTTCAGACTCATCATAGGTAAAGAAATACGATAATACAATGTCATGGGGAATAAGTACGGAGTCAGTGGAAAGCTATTTATCAAAACTAGCAGTGATTAATTACAATTTAAAGCCATGCTGGGTATTTTTTACTGCACAGCTATTTTTGTTATATTAAACAATATGATGTAAGTGTCCTTTATCAGTTTGTAAACAGTCAAAGACAAGACCCATTTAGTCACAGCAATGGATGAAAGTGAATACATTACACGAAAACAGCCATCTCTGATAAATACAGCAGGCCACAGCACATGCCAATAAAGAACATAACTACCTCTTTAAATTAAATCTTTTTGATCTCTCGCATTTTCTCGGGATGATTGTTATGTATAAAATTGAAACAAATCTCGGCAGAACACCTGGAAGCACACTACTAATTAAATGTTTTTGTATTGCTATTTTGCCTGATGATGAAGTTTTTACCACAAAATGTATTACAATATTAAATAATTTAAGCCACTTAATACAAAACTGTGACAAGTTACAGTCTCTGAATAATCTTTCCATAAAGTACTGGTTACAACATGTTTCTCGGGCGTTACGCAATGAAATTTGTGATGAAAAATGTGTTTAAATTGCGATATGAATCAACCAACATTGTACAATGTGAAGAGGTGCTGCTGCAAATTTAGAAAATTTTCTCTATTTATAAATTTTGGTAGGCCTACTGCTGACTTATCATTGTTCAAAATGATTTTTTGAACACTAACAATACAATATTGAAGTTTAAACCCTCAAAATAATATTTTTTGTTTAGTTTTGGGCTGGCTCTAAGCATTATGGGACTTAACATCTGAGGTCATCAGTCCCCTAGATTTAGCCATGCCTGAGGCAGGATTCGAGCCTGCGACCATAGCAGCAGTGCAGTTCCAGACTGAAGCGCCTAGAATCTTGCTTTCCAATGGCAACTATTCTCATTGTGTAATTTCCGCTGAGTGATACCATAAATGAAAAACAATTTTTTACTACAAATTTCTTTGTTTAATGCCTGAGAAACATATCTGCTTTCAAACATTTGCCTTGCATGCTGCATTCAGTTAACACCAGAGGTAATTTTATTCGCAAAAAGTTCAGAAACAAACCAATTTTCTTAGCTGCTGTGCATTAAGTTTTCCAAGAACCTAGTTTATACTTATGGAAATATTTCTGCCATGTTCAATTGCAGTCTAAAAACTAAATATTTCTTTGCACAGCCTATGTACTTATCATCCTTCAACTATTTCAGTTTCACATGTACACTAAATCAATAAAATATTAATATTCGTAACTTCAGTAGATTCTGTTTCACTGACACTAAATGAAAGGACACACTTTGATTAATGGTACTGTATCTTATATCCCATCCAGAGTGATTCTACAACTGCCCTCTAAAAACATGAAGATGGACCCAATACAGTCAGCGACGATAGTGTAATCAACATCACAGCGTGAATGGCTGATGAGACCACAACCCACGAAGCTGGTCACATTGGCACAACCCAATACCCGAAGCTAGCATACAGGGGACAGCACTTCTCTACTTACTTTTCTCTATTTACTTTTTGTGTTGGTTATTGGAACATATCTGCACACAATGTATATCAGACTGATTTTCACTACTGAACTTTGATTGTGGTCGTTTCATTCTTGACTATGTATTTGCATGTTTCAGTGACAATTCTCAGCTTTATATTATTGACTTGTATGGATCAATTGCATAGACTTGGTACGAATGAGCCTGGCCTCAAATGGTTATTAAAAACCGTAGAATAGAGGAGACTACTCAAGAAAAAGCAGAAGCGTTATCAACAGGCATACACAAAAATAGAAAGACAGCTTGTTGGCTTTTGGAGTAATCCACTTGTGAGATAGAGTACTAATATCCACAGAAAACACACACACACACACACACACACACACACACACACACTTGCCTATGCATCTAAATGGTGCCAACTGGACACACAACGCCGATGCTGCAGTTCAGCAGATGGACTAGGTTGAGTTGGGGGTTGTGTCAGGTGAGTTGGGTAGAGCCAGAGACTGGCCGGAGCAGGAGGGGAGGTTGGGGGTCAGTCACGTGTGCCTCGGAGGGAGAAAGCTGATTTGCTAGCGACAGAGGAAGTGGAAACTGTTGGGTGGAGGTTGTGGGGACGGTGGGTTACCAGAGATTGAGGCCTGGACGACTACAGGAGCAAAGCATTTGTCGTAAGGGTAATTTCCATCTGTGTAGTTCAGAGGAGCCGAGTTACAAAGCAGCCACTGAAATTAAGCATGTTACGTTCAGCTGCAGGTTGTGCCATTAGGTGCTCAACTTTGTTCTTAGCGACTGTTTTGCAGTGGCCATTCATCCTGGTGGACTACTGGTTGCTAGTCATAACAACATAAAGAACTATGCAGTGTTTGCAGCAGAGTTGGTATATGAAATGATGGGGCGAGTTAAGCCTGTGGCAGGGCTGGAGTAAGAAGTGCTGTGTGAATGGATAGGACATGTCTTGCACTGTGGTCTTCCTCAGGGACCTGAGTCCTGTGGCATAGGGATGGACTAGGATGTTGTGTATGTTTGATGCGTGATGGAACACCACTTTAGGAGGGAAGGATCTTGGGAAGGGTGTCCTTTATTTCAGGACATGATGATAGATAATCAAAGCCCTGATGCAGGATATAGTTCACTTGTTCCAATCCATGGTGGTATCGGGTGACAATGGGGGGCTCCTTTGTAGCTGATCCTTGGAGGTGGGAGGAGGATTGGACAAGTGACTTCTTGTCACTGTAGAAGTGGTTCTAGGATGCCTACTCCCTCTGCAAGATACTGTTACTGTGTAATCCTTACTACATACACAACATTCCTGAAACTGAAACCCTTGTGCTTGAATAACTGGGAGAGCATTCAGACATTTCTTCTACAAACTGTCCACCTTGGGACACCACTATCCATCGACAACTATCCTGCCCACAGTGATACCCACTGTCATCTCCTCGTAGCACCCAGACCACACATATCTGACTTTTTAAACTTACTACATCATCCAAAACTTCCTCCCAATGTCCCACAAAATCCAGAACCCCAAAACATTTGTAAAACTATTGTTAACCTCTCAACCAAACAGCTCGACCCCACAGAAGTTTCATTCCTATCCAAAAGCCTCACTATTAGCCACACACCCAAGTTCAGACATGTTGGACTTGTCAAATCCCTACTCTCCTTCTCTCGAGGAAAAAGTTGTTTGCCACCAATCTCTCAAACCAAAGATAACATAATCCCAACATCGAACCTTGCTTTTCCCAGTTCATACCACCAACCAACCATGACCCTCCCATCTAACCACTCTGTGGAAACCTTCCAGGAATTAATTACATCCAATTTGGCCTCATCCTCCTTGGTCAGATAACTTGCTAAGCACACTAGCCTTTCAGCAGAAGAAAGGACAGCCATGCACAACCTCAAAACAAATCCCGACTTAAATCATCCTCCCAGTACACAAAGGCTCCACCATTGTTGTGATGGACTGCAGTGACTTCTGGCAGAAGGCTTCTGCCAACTGTCCAATTCCTCCATCTACAAGCTCTGCCATAGTGATCCCACCCCTGAAGTCCAACATAACCGCCATTTACTGGTCAAAGGTCTTTCCCAACACCTCTACCCCCAAATCCATCTCCCACCTCATCCCAATTACATCCCCCACACCCACTGTCTACAAGCTGCCCAAAATCCACAAACTCATCAATCCTGGACACCCCACTGTAGCTGTCTATTCTGTTCCCAATGAAAGGCTTTCTGCTCTTGTTGACCAATGCCTCCACTAATTGCCCGAAAAACAGACTCCCACATCAAAGATGCTAACCACACCCTTCACCGACTGTTTACCATTCCCACCCCTTTAGCTCCAGAATATCTACTTGTCACTGTTGACACCACCTCCCTCTACACCAACATCCCTTGTGCACACGGCTTCACTGCTGTCGAATACTACCATTACCAACATTCTTCAGACTCCAAACTCACTACCTCATTCCTTGTTAACCTTACCAACTATATCCTCACACATACCAGATTTTACGGACTATAAGATGCTACAGACTACAAGACACACCTTAATTTTTAAGTATTTTACCATTTTTATTGTAAGATTGCAAAGCCAGACTAAAAAAGTCCTTAGTTTATACAACTGAACTGACCTTTGAAAGTCCTGAAAATCGTCATCTGCACTTTCTTCTTCATCTCCTTCTTCGTTGTCATTGTTGTCCTCTGTACACATAAGATGGTCTTCACTACCATCGAGAGCATTACTTATCTCAAATTTCTTGAGAGACTTAACAATAGTGTCTTCTCTTACTCTATACCATGAATGTTTTATCCACTAACAGAGTTGTCTGATTGTAGGTCATTTTTAGCTCCCTTTGGCTTGAATTCATGTTCAGTTTCATCCACCATCCATTTGTTCCACTTCTCCCCGCAACTAATGTTCATCGCATCGGTGCACTGCTACAGACAGTTGAAACCGATGTTGCTAGATAGTGATAGGCTTCCCATGGTGTCGAATATGTGTTTCCTTTGGAGGGAAGGTATTCAAACAAATCTGCAGCACAGCCATGGGCATTTGCATGGCAGCCTCCTACACCAATCTCTTTATGGGCCATCAAGAGGGAACCTTTCTAGCTTCCAAAAACACCCAACCCCTTGCTGGTTCAGGTTCATTGTTATAATATCCTCATGAGCTGGGCTCAAGGGCAAGACATCCTACCCTCATTCCTTCACAACCTCAACACCTCTCCCATTCACTTCACCTGGTCCTCCTCAACCCAACATGCCACCTTTCTGGACAATAACCTCCACCTCTCTGATGGCTCCATCCACACCTCTGTCCACATTACATACATAACCACCAGCAGTACCGGCATACTGATAGTTGCCATCCCTTCCACACACCAAAATTCCATACAGCTTGGCCACCCGTGGATGACATATCCGCAGTGACAAGAAACTCCCTCGCCCAGTACGCTGAAATAACACAAAGGCCTTCACAGACAGGCACTTCCACCCAAACATAGTCTGCAAACAGATTCCCCATGCCATATCTCCCCCCTCCAAATCCCCCACCTCCCCCAAGAATCAGCTACAAAGGAGCAGACCCCTTGTGACTTAATATCACCCTGGACTGGGACAGCTGAACCAGATCCTTTGTCAGGGCTGTAATTATCTATCATAATGCCCTGATACTCCCCAAAATTGTTTCCATCTGCCCTAAAGTGGTGTTCCGTCACCCACCAAACCTTCACAACATCACAGTCTGTCCCCATGCAAGTCCCAATCTCAACCCCTTGCCATAGGGATCATACCCCTGTGGAAGTCCCCAAATCAATAATCTTCTCTACTCCTTTCGAAGGGGGCAATTTCACTGTCCTAACCTGACCATTACTGCTTGAGAACTATTCGCAAATGTTCTGCTGTACAAAATGAGTCATGTTAGATGTGCTACACCTTCAGTTCAACAATTTCTAATAAATACCAGTACTCATAGGAACACACAGTTTTGCTGTTTTAATGGAATGGTATATGTTTTAATGGCACTTCAGAATTCTTGAAGTGGTGTGAACTTTGGTATAATGCTAGTTAATGTTGGTGTCGAAACTTGCCATAGATATATGCTACAACTCAGAGGCAAGGGGGCTACAATCTATGGATGCAACGTAAACACTGTCAAGAAGTCTCTCGTGCATGCACCATTGCCATATGCGGTATGAAGACCAAGGCTACCACGATATATGTATTACAAGGTCTCTGTAAATAGAACTGTATGCTAACTTCTAATGCATCAGAAAGGGATTAGGAAAACTATTTCCAATATGTGTGTTTCCCCAATTTTAGCTGAACAGTTTTAATGGAAATAACAATTTTCATGCCTCCTGCTGCTGTCCATCAACCAACCATCTGCCTTCTCAGGTGTACCACCACTACAGTCATGCCTGAAAGAGAAATATCACGCATCTATATTCAAAAATAAAATATTAAATCCTACATTGTTAAAAATCTTCTCTAAACTCTCTTGGTGCAAATAAGAATTTGGGCATGTTCCATAAAATTCTTGTTATTAGCCAACTGTACTGAGGGCATTAGACCCCCATTTATTATTTTTATTTACGTATAGGTTGGTTGGTTGGTTTGTGGGATTAAAGGGACCAGACTGCTACGGTCAACGGTCCCTTTTTCCAAGAACTAAAAACACCCACAGAGAATAAAAACGATTAAAAGAATAGAGCACAGACGAGACAGAACAAGAGAAACTGAGACAAAGACCAGACAAAACGAACTAAAATCACACAGAGTGTGACGGTGGTTGGCCGACCATAGAAATAAAAAGGGAAAAGCCAACCACATAAAACACATTAAAAAATCAGTTTAAGACCAGAGGCCAAAGGACAGAATCAACACAAAACAATAAGATAAAACAGAAACACTTAGATTAAATGATAAAAACCCCCTGCCCAAATAAAACGTAAAACTAAGTCAGCCGTAGCAGAGTCATCTGTTAAAAGGGCAGGGAACGTGTCAGGCAGTGCGAACGACTGCCCGAGCACAGCTAAAAGCGGACACTCCAATAAAATATGGACCACAGAGAAAACGGAGCCGCAGCGACACAGAGGTTCGTCCTCACGGCGCAATAAGTGGCCGTGCGTAAGCCGAGTGTGCCCAATGCGCAGCCGGCAGAGGGCAACAGACTCCTTGCGGGAGACCCGCATGGACGACCGCCACACAGTCGTCGTCGCCTTGATTGGACGGAGTTTGTTGGGCGTGGGCAGATTGCGCCATTCAGCGTCCCAAACCGAAAGAACTGCGCGCCGTAAGACTGCCCGCAAATCAGTCTCCGGGAGGCCAATCTCCAGAGATGATTTACTAGTGGCCTCTTTCACCAGGCGGTCAACATTCTCATTGCCCGGGATACCGACATGACCGGGGGTCCACACAAAGACCACAGAGCGGCCGCAACGGGCAAGAGTATGCAGGGACTCTTGGACAGCCATCACCAGACGGGAACGAGGGAAACACTGGTCGAGAGCTCGTAAACCGCTCAGGGAATCGCTACAGATAACGAAACCCTCACCTGAGCAGGAACGGATATACTCTAGGGCACGAAAGATGGCGACCAGCTCAGCAGTGTAAATGCTGCAGCCAGCCGGCAAGGAACGTTGTTCGGAATGATCCCCATATTTACATATATTTCATTCGATCAGGTATCAGTAAGAGACAACATTCTTTGTAGCTGGTGCAGCATTTTTGCTATTAATATAATCACTATTATTGAACACCAATATGAAGCTGGCATACACTGCAAATGACTTATGAATAAATGTCAGGAAATACAAATACTGGAGAGATTGATTTTAACAAAAAATATTAAAAACAATGAAACATAATTAGGAAAAACAAACTGACATCTGTAAACATTCGCAAATAATTTCATTGGTACTGTACTCTATGTTTGGACTTTTAAGCCCATATCTTCAGGTAGTAATGGATATAATTTACAGTAGTTGTATCACTTCGATGTTATTTCTTTTCTGTAGTTTTGTTTTATAAGGTCATGATAGGCCTGACCTAAAAACGACTGTTTTTAAAATTATGAAAAGTATTACCAGAACGTAAACAGGGAAGGGGCTGGATGGGTGAGGAAAATGACAAAGGTTGAGGCCACGAGAGTTATGGGAATCTAGGGTATATTGAAGGGAGAGTTCCCACCTGCACAATTAAGAAAAGCTGGTGTTGGGGGGAAGGATCCATATGGCACAGGCTGTGAAGCAGTCATTGAAAAGAAGGATGTCATGTTGGGCAGCATGCTCAGCAACAGGGTAGTCCACTTGTTTCTTGGCCACAGTTTGTCAGTGGCCAGTCATAAGGACAGACAGCTTGTTGGTTGTCAAGACTTCAAAGAATGCAGCACAGTGGTTCCAGCTTAGCTTGTAGATTACATGACTGGTTTCACAGGTAGCCCTGCTTTTGATGGGATAGACGACGTTTGTGATCGGACTGGAGTAGGTGGTGGTGGGAGGATGTATGGGACAGGTCTTGCATCTAGGTCTATTACAGGGATATAAGCCAGGAGGTAAGATGTTGGGAGCAGGGGCTGTGTAGGGATGGATGTGTATATTGTGTAGGTTCAGTGGATGGCGGGATACCACTGTGGGAAAAATAGTGGGCACGCCGTTTCTCATTTCAGGGCACAACAAGAGTTAGTCGAAACCCTGGCGGAGAATATAATCCAGTTGCTCCAGTCCTGGGTGGTACTGAAATAAGAAAAAATGTTCCTCTGTGACCGGACGGTGAGACTTTGGGAGGTTGTGGGCGACTGGGAAGATAAGGCACAGGAGATTTGTTTTTGTAGAATGTTGGGAGGATAGTTACGGTCTGTGAAAGCCTCAGTGAGACCCTCAGTATATTTCAAGAGGAACTGCTCGTCACTGCAGATGCGACGACCACGGGTGGCTAGGCTGTATGCAAGGGACATTTTGGTATGGACAGGGTGGCAGCTGGCAAAGCAGAGGAATTGCATGTGGTTTGTAGGTTTGATACGCACAGAGGTACTGATGTAGCCATCCTTCAGGTGGAGGTCAACATCTAGGAAGGTGGTTTGTTGGTTAGAGTAGGACCAGACTGAGCAAATGGGGCAGAAGCTGTTGAGGTTCTGAAGGAATGTGGATAGGGAGTCCTCCCCCTCGATCCAGATTGCAAAGATGTCATCAATGAATCTGAACCAGGTGAGGGTTCAGAATTTTGGGTGTTTAGGGAGGATTCCTCTAGATGGTCCACGAGTAGGTTGGCATAGGATCGTTCCATGCGGGTGCCAATAGCTGTACCTCTGGTTGGTTTATAGGTAATGCCTGAAATGGAGAAGTAATTGTGGGTGACAAAATAGTTGGTCATGGTGACTAGGAACGAGGTTGTTAGTTTGGAATCCATCAAACGCTGGGAAAGCTAGTGCTCAACAGCGGTAAGGCCATGGGAATTAGGGATGTTAAAGTAAAGGGAGGTGTCATGGGCACCATGCGATAAAGGGACAGGAACTGTGGAGAGTCGGTGGAGGAAATGGTTGGTATCTTTTATATAGGAGGGTAGGTTCCGAGTAATAGGCTGAAGGTGTTGGTCTACAAGAGCAGAGATTCTCTCAGTGGGGGCACAGTAACTGGACGCAATGGGGCATCTTGGGTGGTTGGGTTTATGGACTTTAGGAAGCATGTAAAAGGTAGGAGTGTGGGGAAAGGATTTGGGGAGAGACTGGAGATCCTGCTGGATTTCTGGAATGGGGTCACACTGTGGCAAAGTTTGTAGCTGGATGTATCTGACAGCAGGTGGAGTTCTTCTGCTAGGTAATCTTTGCAGTTCAAAACAACAGTGGTAGAGCCTTTGTCCGCAAGTAGGATCATAAGGTTGGGCTTAGTTTTTAGATGGTGGACTGTGGTTCTTTCTGCAGATGTAAGGTTAGTTTGCACATTGAGGGATTTGGGGAATGATGGTGAGGCAAGGCTCGAGGTTAAAAAATTCTGGAAAGTTAACAAGGGATGATTTGGGGGCAGTGGGGGGTTGATCACGGTTAGATGGAGGAGTGAACTGAGTCAGGCAGGGTTCAACACTGGTCTTTGGTTGAGCCTGATTGGTAGAGTTGGTGGCAAAAAAATGTTTCCACTGTACGAGCAGGAGAAGGAGAGAAGGTCTTTCACAAGTCCTGCATGACTGAATTTGGGAGTGGGGCCAAAGGAGAGGCCTTGGGAAAGGACTGATATTTCTGCGGAGCTAAGGCTTCTGGAGGAAAGGTTTGTGACTGTGTTTTGGGTCTGTTTAGGTTCTGGATTCTGTGTGGTGGTGGGAGAAAGTTTTGAAGGGCAGGGTAAATGTAGTAGGTCTGCAAAGCAGGGTTTGTCAGCTATAAGGGGACGTGGGGGAGGTTTGGAGGCCGTTGTAGAGGTGGTGGACAGTGGCACTCCAAAGTGGGAGTAGGAAGTAGAGAAGGAGGCTGGAGAGTTTTTTTGAGGTGGCGTTGTGCATGTTGCTCTAGTTCCTGAAGGGCAAGAGTTACGTGTGTTATGGGTTCCAGAAATTTGAGATTGTATAGCAGGAGAATTTTACAGATGGACAGGAGGTATTGCAAGGAGGGGAGCTTAGTTGATATGGTTTTGCAGGACTATGTTGGTCACAACTAAGGATTGGAGGAATATGAACAGATTGAGGTCACTGTGGAAGGAGGGGTGGCAGCCAGAGATGGGTAAATTGATGGCAGGGCGATTTGGGGGAATTCCATAAGCCAAGCAACAATGCAGAAACAGTATGTGCACTGGGTTCTGTTTTCATTTTTTATTAATTATATATTTTCTTTGATCTCATTGCGACTTCACATCAATTTTAGTGAGTATTCGCCTTTCACTATCGCTGACTCCCTCATATTTAATATTGTTTCCCCTCCCCCCGTTTTCATCCGTTTCTTCCATCTCGTGATTTTTCCCAAGTTTCTGGGTGTATTTTTTCGGGCGTAATTTTTCGCATTTTTTCCATCATCATGGATTCTTCCTCCTTCCATCTGTGTCAGTACAGAAAAATTTCCTTATCCTCAGCCAGAACCCATTTCCATATACTGTTCCTGCATTTTTGCCCTCATTCCACCAACATACCCAATCTTTTTACTTCTCTCCTTTTTCGCTAATCAGCATATCACTCTCCCCTACCCCTATCCTGCTATCCCCCTTCTCCTTGTCCCAGCCTCCACCTTACCCCACCCAGGGATTTTCCATTGTTTGAAAAGTATTACCCATAGAGATCCAAGCAAGACAAATTTTAAATGCTGTTAAGAAACTTCGAGGACTATGTATATTTAGTATGTTGACACAAAATTTCTCATTATTATTTAACTTCAAATTCATAATGTTCAGTAAATAATTAGTAATATATTCTTCACGATTAGCTCTGTTTCTCTTGCAATGCTGGCATAGTTTCTCAGGTCCATGTTTGAAGACATTTGTCAAAATCATGATGATGAGGATGATGATGAAGTAGTAGTGGGCAAATAAAACTTAGTAAGCATCTTCATAACTGAAGCAGTTCTTCCAAAACATTTTAGATAGAGAACAGAAAAGGTGGAAGTCTGGTAGTGCAATAATATCTAAGAGTATGTGGAATCACATCTCAACTAAGTTCCTGATAACTTCTGTTGTAATGATGCTATGAAAAAATGCATGTTCCAACAGCACTTGATTTGATATTCTTATTCAGTGAGTTTTCTTTAATTGCGGCTTCAAGCTGTTCTATTTATTGGAAATATAGGCCAGCAGGTGTGGTTACATTCACAGAAAGTAATACATACAGAGTGTAACAAATTGACACCGACAAACTTCAGGGAGTTGTAGAGGACGTCTTGAGTAATAAATTGGCTGTAAATGTCATCCACCAATGCCAGATGTGTTGATGTTTCATGCACAGTTATGCTGCTAGGCCACCACTTTAGAAGAAGATGTAAGTTTATTCATTGACGGACATTGGTTGCGACTGAACACAACATTGCTGCTGAGACCGCTTAGCACAGTGACAGCTGATGCGTTCACATTCAAACTTGCATTTGCTGCCAAGGGTGTGCCCTAACAATAGGTGTTGCCCCATAATTTCAATGCCCTTAAGTCTTATTATTATTATCACTGTTATTTTGTGGATGGGTATATATACTATTTCTCACTGTTAAGGTTCACTCAGTCTTTCCCTTTTCTACATCAACATAGTGAAACAATTTTTCATCGGCAGTAACACTCTTGGGTATGGATGACTGACATTGATTGTGAGCTTCTTACCTGCTCTTATTAGGACCAACATATTTTGAATATTTCTCAGTTATTCAGCTGGGTGGCTTTGTCAAGTAACTGCAATATTTTGACAAGCCAACTTCTTGCGCCTTCAGATGTTCCGAACGGCTGATTGCCTTTTGCTGGGTGCTAGCTTTATATCCACTACTTTCCTCCACCTCCAACTCTAGAACCGGCTATTTACAGGCATGGACCTGGTACATTGGTGGGGAAAGTACGTTGTCAGTTCACAATTCGATATCATCAAATTGCTGTTATGCTTTGACCATGCACAAGGCTGGGTCCCATGCCTTCCTTGAATGAAAATGGACTGTTGCAAAAACTTGGTGCTGTCATAACTCACAAAATGTCTGAGAGAGATGCAGTGCTCTGCCACAGCAGCATTTGTCCATTGTTCATTGTCTGTGTGGCTTTTACCCTCATATGCTCTGTGTGTCTCTCCTGTACCATCCACAGTGTCAGGCCTACATATATTTTTTCACACTGGCAAGTGATGCAATAGACTCTCAGTTTATTGAGGCCATCCTTATTTGATCCCAACAAGGCTTCTGCCTTGGCTGGTGGGTGGAACATGCACCTGATGTTATGTACTTACAGTATTCTGAGTTTTGCTGATGAGTTACCGATATATGGTGTAACCACCATCGCAAGAAGTTCCCCTTGAACCTCAGCAGGCTGTGGCCTCCGCTTCTTTGATATTACTGCGCAATGTATCTGGCGCTGCTGTAACTGTTCATATGCAACATGGTCTACAGGTGCCACAATTCAGATGCTACACTGTCTTGGTCTGAGATTATGCTTGCTCTGTGAACTAGTGTGCCTAGGGCACCTCCTCGTTGTTAAGGTGCATGGCAGTTAGAGGCATGCAGGTACAAATCTGTATGTGTCAGACGATTGATGAGCACATCCACAAATGGAAGTCGATTATCTTCTTCTACCCGCAATGTGAATTTGATGTTTTTGTGCAGCAAATTATTGTTGCGGGAAGTGTTAAAGGTGATGCTGAGCTTTTGGCCAAGTTACGAAGGTATCAATTACATATCGAAAAAAGTACATGGACTCAGACTGCTGACTTCAGTGTTTGTTCTTCAAATGCCTCCATAAACATACTTACCACCATTTGTGATAGTGGGCAGCCCATCGCCATTCCATTGGTTCTTCACAGTGGACCACCACTTGTGATGGTGGACAACCCATCACCACTCCATCTGTTTCTTCATTACAATTTCTGTTGAATAAAAAGTATGTTGACTTAAGCACTAATTCAACAGTTTAGTTAGTGCTGGTGTTATGAAGTTTACGAAGCCTCTTCGAGGTACCCTTGTAAAGAGACACACAACACCAAAGCTCACCATCAGGTCGCCCTGGCCCAGTCAGAAGTTTTGTTGTGCTGCCATTTCCCCACCAAGAGTCTGAGCATCAGTATCAGGTGCTTTGCTAATTCACATTTGTGCGCTAATGTTGCTAACGACTGGGCACAATGTCATTCCTTCCTTGTGGACTTTAGCTAGTCTGTAAAGTGCTGTCTTTTTGTCATACAGGTGAGAACATATCAACAAAAATTGGTAGAATATTCTGGAAACATAATGGCGTGTGTGTCCCACCCGCCAGCCAAGATGAAAGCCTTGTTGGGATCATCAAAGATGACCTAGGACTCCGGAAACCAGGAGCCTCCAGCATCCCTTGCCTGTATGAGAAAATGTATGTAGGCTACCTAGACTGTACAGGAGAGATGCACAGAGTATAAATGCCACACAAACAACAAACAGCCAACAAAGTTGTACTGCATTTCTCACAGACACATCATAAATTACAACAGCACTAATATCTTCAGGGATTGTATTTTAAAAGAGGCTATATAAATCCAACTACAGAAGGAACTAGTAAATAATGACTAGTTTTCAATTAAACAAGACCTGGGACTCATTGTTAACCATAGTCAGATCACAGTAGCAATTTGCATGGAAATCTGCCCGTCACGTCCACTGAAGAGGACAAGGCTGCACTGTCGCCGTGCCAGCTGAGATCCACATCTAGCAGTGGCAGTAGCAGGACTGAAGACATCGGTGACACCCTTCCCCCACCACTGCACCAGGTACACTGGCTAGATGCCGCAGGTGAGTGGGGTGGGGGGTAGGAGGGGTGGGAGTTGATATAGTGGTGGAACCCAGCGAAAGGCAATTGTCAATAGCAAGACCTGAAGGTGATAAGAAGTCAGCTTGCATAAATATCGCACCTCCTGCACGATGCCACCCAGATGATTACGCTAGAAGTATTAAAAAATCTTCCTAAGATGGGAAAATCTAAAACCAGGAACACTGCTTATGTACAAAAATATTGTTGCAATAATACATAATTTACAAACAAAAATAAAGGTAACAGATAAAATACCACATACAAATGTATAAATTATATTAAATTGGTAATTTGGTAACCAAAATTGCAACTGTACAACAAGATGCATCTCCACAATCAGAGAATGTAAAGCTAAGAAGAAAAATCAGTTTCTTGATGTCTGACTTACATCTCTAAACTCCGAGCCTAAGCCTATGTAGTGTTTTTAATGTTGTCAAAGCTTTTTCACTGTATGGCAGGAGCCAGCCAGGGTCAAATCTGCAATGAACTGTAAACATAAGCATCTGGTATTCCAATATGCTAATCTCTGAGATGGCAGATATGAACGCCCAATGTGGACCCCGAATCACGTGGGAGAAGCTCTGCTAGACCCCTGCCATACATGGGGTGCTTCTCCTGCTCTTCAGCCTTGAGTGAGGAGGCTTATATCCATGTAGCTGGGTGTCCCTTGACATTTCTGCCTTAGCTCTCCCAAATCTAGCTGCCACATCTCACATAACATCTGTGAGTGCAATGCTTACAAGAACTACACAGCCACAAATTGCTGATCTTAAAGCTGTGTCTATGAAACTCTATATTACGTAATAAAACTGACTGCATAACAGAACTCTGGAGCAGTCTCCTGCCTCTCACCACCACATAATTCTCCTTTTTGCTTATATACGCTTCCTCTGTTCTTCTGCTTGCTCCTGCTCCTCCATTTCATTTGTTCTACATTTCCAAGAGGCAGATGTAAGCTGATTTTGTTTTTCTGAAACTTATGAAGGCTGATAACATAGTTGTGCTAAATAATGTCAGTGAGTCCACAATTTTCCATTAACTTGACTTCACTGATCTCTTTGCAATTTTCTTGTAAATTCTGAACAAATTGTTCTCAGTGCAAACAATGTCGTCTGATTTGTTCTCAATATGGATACTAACCATAATGAACTCATTGCTTTAGCAGAATCTTCCTCTTCACAATTTGATGACAAATGAAACCGAGGCATCGACAGAAATATAATTGCACGAGCAAACTTGTAATCAGTTACAATATACAACATAATGAGAAATTCAAAAGCTCCTGTAAATTGTAAAGCTAAATGGATTAATTCAGATTGCAGCTAAGAGAGGTGTAATACGACAATGGTCAGTATAGGCCAACTGGCAACTGTGACATCCCAGCGCACCTCACAGTCGGAGTCGAAGCTTCAACTTACAATAGGTTTCCCTTACTCCCTCCCTTCCAAATTCGCAGTCTCTCCCATGGTGCTGTGTGACTTGCATCTCCAAGAGAATGGATGCAACAAAGAGTTTGTGTTATCCTCTATCTTACAGTAATTGCTGAGGAAAAATTGGAAAGCCCTTGACAAATTCATATTTTGAACCATCTGCTCAAGAGGCATGCTCTGATACTGCTACTCATAGCACACTGCTAATTGAAAGGCAGAGGTGCAGCTTCAAATCACAGCACATTTTTACCATCACATATAATGAATGCAAGGGTTACGTCATAAGGAAAGACAATTACTCAAATAATGGAAAATTCAGGACAGAATAACAACAATGTTATGAAAAGGATAGACTGCTACTCACCATATAGAGGAGACGTTGAGTTGCAGATAGGCACAACAAAAAGACTGCTATACATTTGATTTTCAGCCACAAGGCCTTTTTCCAAAGTAGAGACATTCAAAAGCACAAATTGGACACACATGACCACTGCATCAGCAGCCATAAACAATAGTCACATGTGTTTGATTTGCACTTGTGTAAATGATTTCTGCTTTTGTAGAAGTCCTTGTGGTCAAAAGCTCAAATGTATAGCTGTCTTTTTGTTGTGGCTTTTTGCAACTCAACATCCCCTCTCTATGTTGAATGTCTAAGAATTCATTTTCAGTGTTGACTTGTTTAGTATGGCATGATCCATTGCCCCGTATAAAAAAGAATATGGACATTCTGCTGCAGTGTATCATAGGCTACAACAGATTTTCTGAGGTTCCACAACCCATGCCAGTTGGCTTGCAGTGAATACAATTTCCTACAAATACATTGTACTGGGTGGTTCTTGTACGTCAGAATTCTGTTTACAGTTACTACTCAACATTTTGGTGTTATATGGTGATCCAAAAGAAAGCTCCTTCATGCCACTTGTAATTTCCTTGTCATCTTCTTGATCTTTAGGTGGAATGTGTTGATTTGTAATTTTAAAGGAGTTGGGGCTTCAGCTGAATTTTTCTCTCCACATTCTGAAATGTGCTAGGACATTTAAGAAGGCAATATGAAGTTTCTGTTGCCAGCTACAAAAAAATGGTTACTTGTGCATGTATTTAGAAGGACTGGGAACAAATCAATATACTGACACATACCATTAAAATCTGGTTCCTCCAACAACTACACAATCTTTCAAGAACAAAAAATATCCAACACTGAGGACGCACTTTACTATATCAGTCTGGTGGGAATTACTTGTAAACCAAAGAGGTCACACAATGGAATTTCCCTTCAATAATACTGTAAAAATGCTGATTTTGATGGTCTGAAACCCAAGTGCTTGGCTTGATTGTTAATGTTGCTCATGAAAAAATGTGAACTATTTACTATCCTAGTGCTTCAGTGCAAGATGCCATGAAGCAGCATCTTTAAGATAATGTCACTAGTAGTTAATGAGGGGACAGAACAAATGATTGTGGCTGTTACAAACTTATAAATAATACACTGCAATGCAATATTACCTTGTGAATGAAGATTTTGGCAATAAGATTGATCTTTGAGCAACAAAGTTTCAATATCCTAAGAATAACTTTTTGTTGAAGTTGAAAGAGTGTGGATTTGATAATGGGTCTCAATAGCACAGTACTATCTGGCATTTGAGATCACACAACAATTTTAGAACTCTTAAACAACAGTTAAGAAATTGTGAAATGGGTCAGGTTCCCCATCACCTGTCTGAAGAAAGGAAACCAGATCATAAACAAATCACACAAAGAGCTGTTAATGTGCCATGACACAGAAAGGAAGAAATTTTTGAATAAGAACGTTGCTGGATTTAAACAGTAATGCGTGACTCAAATAAAAAACTTTTATGAGTTTCAATTCAAGTTGGATTTTGTTTTGGGCTTATTTCACCACACAATGATTTGTATAGGTTATACGGAAAAAGCCAAGATACACAATAGTTCAGAACCCACATTACATTGTAGATTCCCGTTCCTTTATGGCTAGCAGGGGAAATTACTTCAAATGTTGGGCAAAACAAGGGAATAGGCCGATTTCCTCCAATCACACCAAGCCAAGTATAGCACTGCATTGTTCAAACAAACCTTCCATCTGGAAACATTCATATTTTTAGGGAGGGGAAAAGCTTATATATAGGATGGCAACATCTAATGTATTTTATTATAGCTATAAAAACCAACTAAGACATATATCTTAAATGTTTCTACATCCATTGATGAGGTTGTTGACTGTATGATAATATGTACTAATTTTGACAATGGCATATGTGAACTTAAAAAAGTGGTATAACTATCTTCAGGATACAAGAGTGCAATTACAGTTACCTTGCTTTCAAATGTTTCATCCTCAAAGACGCAGCCATATATGCTTTCTCCTCCAGTGCCATCAAAATTTGTGGTGTCACCTCCCTGTATCATGAATAAGCTAATGGCCTTGTGGAATACTGTATTCTTGTAGCACAGGGATTTGCCTGTGCTGCCAATCCCTCTCTCTCCCGTACATAACGCCCTAAAATTTTCAGCAGTCTTCGGAGCAGTTTTCTTGAAGAGCTCTAGAACTACTCGTCCTACTATAATTGAACAAAAAAAAAAAAAGCTACTAAAAGCTCTTGACATATGATACTGTCATGCGTGCAATATTATTTTTAAAATAAATTACAGACCTTTTTCGTCTCCGACTGTTATATCTAGATAAACGAAGTAATTGTTTTCATCCATTTAATTACAAGGTGAAGCTTTCATTATGTACATAGTACGAACCACTCACTGACAGCTGAAGCGGCAAATGTAAATATTTTGTACGAAATATACTTTCAAGGGTGATTGATAGCTCCACACAAAAACATAATTCCTGGTTCCAGAGTCATGTTATGTAGTATGCTACAAAGCTATTCTTCCATATTTCTACCATCGCAAATACTGTCATTCGCAACAGTACAAATAAAAACCTTCTCATCAAGCGAGTTTCGAATTTTGTAAACAAAAAACACACACTTTCTCAGATTCAAATTCCAACAGTGTGTTCAGTCTTCAAAGAAACACCACTTTGCACTAATGGAAACTATATATACAAAGTAATTCCACAGTCTAACAGTCGCGACACTTCGCCTCGATTTTGTTGCCTTCAGCGCTCCAAGCGGCCGGTAGGTTGAACTGTGAGTTCGGCGCGATCGTGAAAGCGAATAGTGATTGTTTATTTTGATTTATACAATGGTTTTTACCATCGGGAGCGTTTGTAGCGCAATAAATTGCAGCAGCAATAGGAAGAAGACACCACAGCTGTCTTTTTTAGGTTTCCTAAGGATCCTGAGAGGTATATACCATCATGTTACTAAACTGTATCGTCAGGATTCAATTGCAAATTTATTTGTATAAATCATGAATGTTTCGTTTTAGGAGGAAAAAATGACTAGTTAATAGCAGACGAGAAGACCTTATGAAGAAAGACCCGGTTTACCTGTGATGAAAAATATTATTTAAAGGCAAAAAAACATTTTATTAGCTTTGTAATTACATCCTGGATACGAAAAAAAACACATTTACTGTAAGAAAATATACAGTAGTTACACATAAGCCAAGAATAAAGATATTGACAGCAGAGTCATGGAGCAGCACATAAATATAGATGTCAAGGAATTTTTTCTTTTCTTTTAACACTTCCTCCAAAAGAAAAAATCATGAAATTATTGCTTTGTCTCTTGCATGCCAATTTCTGAACATAGAAAATTAAATCGAACTCGTTCAAGAGGTGTCGTCAAAATATCTGCCAACTGGTTGTGTCCATCAATGTGTTCCAAGAAAATCTCACCGTTCAGATATCTTTCACGAACATAGAAATGTCGGACCTCTATATGTTTAGAACGTCGATGATATTCTGGATTTTTTGCCCACTTCAATGCACTAGCATTGTCAATGTAAAGAACTGGAGGCTGCCCCGAAATTTCCACTAATTCTGATAGCAGACGACGTAACCAAACTAACTCTTTTGCTCCTTCACTAGCTGCAATTATTTCCGCCTCGGTTGTGGATGTGGCCACTACTTTCTGCAACTGACTTGTCCATGACACTGCACCACCTGAGCACTTTGCAAGAATTCCAGTTGTTGAGCGCCTTGTCCGGTTATCACCTGCGAAATCTGCATCAGCGTAAATCTTTAACTCTTCTTTTTTATTATATACAATTCCAAAATTTAAGGTCCCTTTCAAATACCGGAAAATGCGCTTTACTCTATTCCAGTCTTCAGTGGTTGGTTTCTCCATAGCTCGAGCAGCTTTATTGACTGCAAAAGTGATGTCTGGACGAGTTACTGTTGAAAGGTACATGAGACAACCAATTGCTTCACGGTAGGGTACAGATGACGAAACTTCTTCGTTTTGATTATTGTCCTCACGTCCAATAGGAGTTGAGATTGTATTGCATTCTGCCATTCGAAATCTTTGCAGAATTTCTTCTGTGTATTTCTCTTGACTTATCATTATTGCTCCATCTTCATATTGCTTTATTTTTATGCCAAGAAAATTGTCAAGACTGCCAGTTGTTATTTCGAATTCATGTTGTAAAACATCCATAAAAACAGCAATTTCTTTCTTGTTACTGCCGACAATCAGGCCATCATCAACGTAGATTGCCACATAAAGGCTATTTTCATTTTTTCTACGATAAAATAGGTATGGGTCTGCATCACTGTTTGAAAAACCAGCTTTCTTCATGAACTCAACAAAACGTTTGTTCCAGCAACGTGGCGCTTGCTTCAACCCATAAAGACCTTTTTTTAAGAAACATACTCGGCCTGTACCATCTTCGAAACCTTCTGGTTGTTCCATATATACTTCATCTTCAAGTATTCCATTCAAAAAAGCTGTCTTTACATCGAAATGTTCTAGCAGCATTTCCTTTGAAGCAGCTACAGCCAACAGAGTTCGTATGGTGTCATAACGTGCCACAGGGCTAAAGGCGTCGTCATAATCAATTCCTGCTTTCTGAATACAGCCTTTTGCAACCAATCTGGCTTTAAAGCGAGTACCTCCATTGACTGCGACCTTTCGCCATAGAACCCAGCGGTTTTGCAATACTTTGGCATTCTTCGGACAGTCAACCAGCACCCAGGTATTGTTTTCCTTAAGTGATTGAAGTTCTTCACTAATAGCTTGCATCCATTCTTCCTTCTCGTTTGACTGCAATATTTCTGAAAAACAGTTTGGATCTTTGTATCTAAGTGCATCAACTTTTGTTGCCATACAAAATTCACCACTTTCCATCCAGTTTGGTTTTCTTTGTTGTCTTTTATTCTTCTGTTTCTCTTCATTAGAAGATTCAGCAGCTTCTGCTTTTAGAAATTCTGTTAATTCTTTATTTTCTTCAGATTCACTCGACTCTTGACTTTCTCTAGAATCGAGAGTGCCAATTTTTTCTTGAGTTTGGCTTCCTCCAGAAGTGTACAGCCTAGGAGATTTACATTGGTCATCTTTAGATGAATTCGGATCATTAAATTCTTCCTGAGGGACTTCAAATTCAACATGATCACTATGTAAATCACAAACAATTTCTGGCTTAAATTTTACATCGTGACTCAACACCACTTTTCTTTTAGATGGAATCCAAACTCTGAACCCATCTTTGCCATTAACATATCCAACAAGTCGTCCAAACACTGCCTTATCATCAAACTTGGAACGGAATTGTTTGTTAATGTGAACATAGCAGCCTGTACCAAAAATTCTGAGATGATCAAGTCGTCCTACTGGTCGATTAAACCATAGTTCATAAGGGGTTTTATTTTCAACTGAAGATTTTCCAGTACGATTTATTAGGTAGACTGCTGTGTTACATGCCTCTGCCCACAACCCTTTAGGTAATTTACTCGGATTTAGCATTGACCGGGCAGCTTCAACAATGGTCCTATTTTCCTGTTCAGCCACACCATTTTGTTCAGGAGTGTAAGGAGGAGGAATCAGTAGCTCTATTCCCCTTTCTGCAAGCAGTTCACTGACATTCTTATTGTTAAATTCTTTGCCACCATCACATCTAAATTGTTTGACAACATGTCCATTAGTTCGTGCTTCATTTAAAAACTGCTTAAGCACAGTACACACTTCACTTTTGTGTCTTAAAAAGAAAATTCGACGAAATTTACTAAAATAGTCTTTGAAACATACATAATAATGCTTGCCTCCAAAAGATTTCGTGCTCATTGGTCCATTTACATCCGCGTGGATTAATTCACCAGTACTGGTAGCGTGTATTGTTCGTGTTTTGAATGGCAGCCTATGCATCTTTCCAACCGCACAGCTGTCACAAAATTCACTCTTGGCATCTTCCACATTAATGTTCATTCCTTTTAAAATATTCTTCACATGTTGTTTATTCTGATGACCAAACCTTTCATGGTACACTTGCAATGTTTTGGATGAAGGCATCAAGCTCATACCATTCATTTTTGCATTTCTAACAACACGCATGTTCAACACATAAAGTCCATTTTTCACATAACCTGTCATAACAATATTGCCACTGACTCGTTTTCGAACACAGACATTATTATAACTAAAATTAGTACTGAAGCCTCTGCAGGCAATGGCTCTCACAGAGAACAGATTAGCACTTGCATCAGGGACGTATAAAACACTGTCCATTCTAGCATTGTACCATTCATTGTTTCGTCGGATATGGATGTAAACTGTTCCTTGACCGTACCCAATCATTTTCACATTTTGTTTTCCCAATGAAATTACTTGAGGAACATCAGATTCACTATACGAAACAAAATACTGTTTGTTGGGAGTGATATGATTTGTAGCGCCACTGTCGCAATATCATTTATTTGGGTCACTGTGATTACTGGTACACACACCCATAGCGTATGAAGTAAATGCAGCGTGTTCACTGTCTCGCTTCTTCTCTTTTCTTTGATTGCTGTCACGAGTGTTCTGTGGACACTCTGCTGCCCAGTGACCTAATTGTTTGCATTTATTACACGGAAACTTCTGTTTTAATTGTGACTTCGTCATCTTTACTTGCTGATTACTTGTTTGCCGTTTTCTTGTTTTAGAAATGACAAAAGCTGCACTTCCATTAACGTCTTGTTCACGCAGTTCAATAGTACAGAGTTTTTCAATCAATAAATTCAAGCTTTGCTTTTCTGTCGGTATCGTATCCCAGAGATCCTTAAAATTGTCGTAGTCTTTTCCCAGTGTAGACAAAATTCGACCATTTAAGATTCTTTCAGATAGCGTATTTTCTTCATGTTTTGATAATTCATCGTTCAGGTCCACAAATAACTTTTGCAGTTTGGCCACATGTGCACTAATATCTTCCGATTCATCACGTTTAACACAGAAAAATGTTTCAATCAACATATTCAAACGCTGAGTACTGCTACGTTCAAATCGGGCGCGTAATTTTTCCTAGATTTCTTTAGCATTCTTGCACGTTAAGACGTTTACTTAGCGCACTTGCTATAAGACTTGCTGCCTTTGCGTCGTCCTTGTGCCATTCCACATACGCTTCTTTTTGTTCACTTGTCGCATCTTGCGGCAACTCTACACGTTCACGTGTACCGTTAATAATATCTTCTAGTCCATATGAACGTAGCACCATAGAAATATGCCATTTGCATTTGGCCCAGTCGTCAGGTCCTTCAAGCTTATCAATGCTGACCTTATAATCGCCGCTAGCAGTCATGTTTCTTTGCAGACATACGCTCATTTCAAATATTGTTTTAATTAAACTGTGTTGTTTGCCTTTACACGTGTACTGGGCCCATAACCTGATGAAAAATATTATTTAAAGGCAAAAAAACATTTTATTAGCTTTGTAATTACACCCTGGATACGAAAAAAAACACATTTACTGTAAGAAAATACACAGTAGTTACACACAAGCCAAGAATAAAGATATTTACAGCAGAGTCATGGATTAGCACATAAATATAGATGTCAAGGAATTTTTTCTTTTCTTTTAACAACCTGTATAATAATATTGGGTTTTGTTCGCTACATTTCGAACAAAACCAGGTCATGAACGCAGACAATAACAAACTCGTGTGGAATGCAGTATCCACACTGTTTGACATTCCAAATAAGCCACCTCAACTGACGATGAAGAAGAAACTGCCACAAAGATTCGACAGTCAATCTAAAGCTGTAAAACAGTCCTATGACACAGAAGCAGCTGGTTCAACTCTCCATTTATTAGTGCCAGATTCGTGAGAATCATCAACACAAGACCTGCTTTGACGATGAAGTGGTTAGATTAAGTGCAGCTGTTCGTGTCTTACAAAAGCGTGTGAAGTATCAGAATGTGCAGATCGCTAGACTTCGAGCGAAACTATTATGGGACAAAGAAAGTGCCTACAGACAGATTGTTTGAAAATTATTCAAATATTTGGTTTTTCGTGAAATGTAATGTAATCAGCTCATTATGTTTTCAGCATATTTCTCCCACTATTTGTCAGTTGCTTGTCCCACTTAGAATAATATAAAGTTGAAGGTCGTGGAAACAAGTGACAATGACAAACACAGTAGGCCTACAAAACGATAAACGAGCTGTCCATCGCTTTTGCATGTAGAGGTACATGTCTGTGCTTCTTACATGTGAATCTGTGTGTTTATATTCTTTTGATATCAACGTGGTAAGCTGCAATACTGTCCAATGTCATAAGTGCTTCTTCACGAATGTGTTGTAGCTTGCCACTCTATTCATGGTTTTTGTCCATACTTGCGCTTATTTTAGAATCATTTTTAGAAACATGTATGCCTTCTGATACTACACAAACTCTTGGAGGCAAGAAACTAACTCTAATAATTCGGAAATTACGTAGGAAATGGACGCAAACAAACATTATGCTTACGACGCGTCTGACGTTCACCTTACCTGCCGCTCTGAGCGCTAGTGTCGCTCCATCTGTCAAACAGCAACAACTTTTACAGCAGTGAGTGTCGCGACTGTTATGTTAGACTGTGGTAATTCTCTGGAAGTGAAAGGTAAACAACAAGAAAGTTTTTGGCATCAATAGCAGCAACAATCCAATGACACACGAGCAACTTATCTGCTACTAGCAGAGAAACCCGGCGTTGTCCAGGTATTTATTCATAGCTGTGCGTCCATGCACATAATCTTACCAAAAGGAAGCTTAGAAAGTGATACGCACAACTATGTACAATGAATACATTGTGAATAAAATAACACACAGAACATCTCAGTTACTTCTAAACTCAATTTATTTTTAGAGCAGATGACTTTTCAGCGAAAACCGATTCAACAAGCAGCAGGTAGTTAAACAAAGTAATACTTCAACGGTAATGAGCAGCTTAGAGGACGTAGGAGGGGAGGTTTTTTTTTTTTAAAAAAAAAGAGATTGGGGAAGAGGAAGTGGGTATAGGGGGATGATGGTGTTTTTTTCAAGTATCATGATGTTTCTAGTCTTCAGTGTGGCTTACGAATTTTTTTTAGGTTTTATAGCAGTTACCATAGTGTTCTGTTTTATTCAGTTTAATGAATTCATAGTATTTATATTATAATCCTGTACATCATATCCTGTACATTTTAAATAAACATTAAACCCTGACAGTATGATTTTCATCCTAGATGTCTTTTGCACTTTAGCCTCCTCCCTCCCTATATCTTTCCTTAATTGTAATTTTGGTATTTACTTTAATCACTAATTACATAGTTGAAGCTGCCACTCGCTAAGTCCACTTTTGATAAAATTATACCTTATCTAAAAGAGTTGCATGCCTACTGACACAAGATTGTGCACATTCATAATGTGGTTTGAAATGTATGTCCTTTGTGTCTTGAGAGTGGCCTATGCTTGATAGAGTTAAATCCCAGCCATTATGTTTTGTCATTTTATTTTATGGTATACAGTTTTTCCAAAAGTAATTTTATGTATAATTGTGGAAAATATTTATTCTAATGCAGAGCTCTCATCATTCTGGAAGGCACATGGGATCAACACAAGTATGCATCTATCCTTGGGAACCATGTCTACCCCTAAATGTAGTTTGTTTTCCCTTGATAGGATGACATCTACCTGCAGGTTGATGCAATGTGTCCCACAGCTCACGGTGATTGTGCAGGGTTTGAAGAGCACTAAGATGAGTTTGCCATACTCCCTTGACCACCAAACTCCACAAATTAAAATCCAATCGATAGTCTTTCAGACCACCTCGATCAGACTGTTCTGGCCCTGGAATCTCAACCAAGAAACCTAGCACAGCTGGCTACAACAATGCAATCAGCATTGCTCCACGTCCCTATTGGTACCCGCCAGAACCTCTTATCCTGCATGTCTCGGAATGGTCCGTGCCGCAAAACATGGCTTGAGGCTTTTGATACATGGTCATATTAATGTGACTGGAGAGTGTATTTTGCAGTGCTCTTATAGTCACGAGGAAAGACTAAACCTGTCAGTGATTTTGACACCAAATTTGACCTGCAAGACTTAATGGAGTCGATATAGGCTGGAAATGAGTGACCTAACATTATTAATCACATAGCAGAAGAAATGAAAAACGCAAGTGATTAAAACAGTTATCAAGATAAGTTCAAAATATCATTAATTATTGATAGGAGCACAACAATTAGCCAATTATCATCTTTAATAATTTCATTACAAACCAAACTCCCTGATGTGAGAGAGACCACAAATATTTTCCTTGGTATAGTTGAGCTAAATAATGTTACTGATGAAGGAGGTATTTGTTGCAGATTGATAAATATTGTTTGGAATCAATAATACTTTCTAATGAGTCCCTGAAATTTTAGTTGCAACAGATGAATCAGCAGTGCTGTTGGGAAGACGAAGGAAATTGTTACATTAATGTAACTGCATTTCCTACAGGTTTCGTCTTGGCATTGTGCTAATTACACACTGAATTGTCAGTTGGCGATGTAATAAAAAGAGACTTCCCATGACCTGTGAATTACTATAGATCTTTTTTAGATAGGTATATTCAATATACCAGCATTCACTGAAGAACACCCGAGAGTTGAAATAGCATGCAGAGCTACTTGAAATTGAAATTCTGAATATAGTAAGAAACGTGGGTACAAGATACTTAGCATCGAACTTCATAGTTTCGTCTGGAAAAACTCTAAAGCTTTGGTTGCTCACTTCACAGCTGTGGAAGGCGATAAAAGTAGCAAGTCAACTGACATATGAGTATTTAAGTACAAGAATTTATTGAAGTGCATAATTAAAATTGATTTCATTCCTGACTTAGCAGTAACGTGTGATACCCTTCAAGAATTATTAGAACTAAATCTTGAACTATAGTCACGATATGTCACGCCATATTCTGCCCAACTAAAGATCAGAAATCAGCTGTTGGTGTTCGAAGAATGGAAACAGAACTATGGTCCCCAATACTGTGACACTCTCAAAGTAGTAGAAGAGCTGAACTTTAGAGGAATTACACTAGAAAGGAGAGTAAAAAGCAGACATTTTAAGCCCAGCATATTTTATGATTATCTAAAGCAGCAGATGGGGTACACCTTCTGCAGACTGAGGATAATGGTATCTCTGAATTATAGAAGTGTTGGACTCAGTGGCTTGGTCTGAAAATCCTGGAATAACATATGGCGAGGCAAGTATAAAAACCTTACTTTGAGAATTTCAGGATTATTTGATGGAAAGGAAAATTCCAGGATTCCTCCTTCTTCTTCTCAATGCAGCGGACTGTGTTCTCATATCTACTAGTGAATATCAACGTGGGCTTTTGCAAATGAATCTCCTTATCACACCCACAAGTTTTTTATTCCATCTTTCTACAATCACCAGCCTGGTGTTCATTAAAGTGGTTAGCCCTCCACCACAGTTGTTTCAGCCTATGTGTTATGAACACATGAAATGGAGACATCTTGCTACTAATACCAAGAGTAAAGTAAAAAGGCATGAACACTACAGAACTGATGTCATTTTGTAAGATGATATAACGGTAGATAATGTTAATAGTTGAATACATAACCAGCTATATTAAAAACTTCAGTAAGTCATTGCATTATACCAATATGGTAGTAGCTTCTACCTTTTTTTAAAAAAAAAGAACACTGCTGACATACGATTTTACCCATTACGCTGCATCCCAACGTATGCAGTATCTCTCGAGTTATTTAATTATTGCAGCATAGGTGATTGCATCAAAAGACTTAGACAAATCCAGAAATACAGAATTTCTTTTGTCTAATGCATCTATAACAGTATCTGTTACACTTGAGATAGCGGTTTCTATACTTTTTTTGTTTGTTTTGGAAACCATGTTGTACCAGAATCGGAATTCCATTTTCTTCAGGAATGTGGTCTTCTATACCAGGGCTGTTCACTGATCTGCTTGTTCAAGCTGGCTTGCACTCATGTCTCAGCAGTGAAGACTCAGCTGACTCATGGGACTAATGACATGGGAAGAGAAGAGGAGGAATCTGAACAAGGCAGCTCAGTACGAGGAACTACTGCAATGAGTCAGTTCTGTAGCCACTAATATTCTTTCTATGGAGATGTATCTCATTACAGTGGTGGATTATTGCCTTTCATGGCAAATTTATTTTCTAAGACTTGCATTGATGAGAAATGATGATGAAGTGAATCTTGCATTCCCTGTAGCTGGTGAGGCGAAGAATATGGGCAGCTAAGTATGAAACATGATATTTCCTACGACTGATGCAGCCTTATCATGAATGTCTGTTTTGGAGGAAATAGAAGTTTACATCAGCTTGTATTTTGTGACTACTTTATTTCCTTGTTAAACACAGAATCACTGGAGACTTTTCACCAAAGTATCAATGTCTGGTACCAAATTCTGAGCGCTACTAATTCGAAAATAAGCTTTGAAGTTGAAGTCTGGCAGTGTACTTGTATGGATAGATTTCTTTGTCTTCATAAGAAAAGAAGTTTCTCACACAAATATGTAGGTCCAAACATTGAAATAATCAGAGTTGAAAACTTATAAAGTGATGAAAATTTATCTCAAAGAAACTGTTAAATTATTATAAAAACTATCATACAACTGTCTTTCACACTGCAGGTCTATAAGTTATAACTATAGCTAGGCTTTCTGCACTGATGTCTTATAAGTTAATACAGGTGTGTGTGACCTACCAGACCGTAATATTGCTTTCCACAGAATTTAAAAGAGCTGCTGTCCAATGTGAGTGCTCAGCCATTAAATATATTTGCTTATGTTCGTGGCTACAGCTGACATAACACAAAGTCGTTCCTCTGAAGACAGAGCACAGTTTGCACTTTCTCTGCTCGCTGTAACGATTTTTGACATCTCATTTTACCGCCAGCGCTCACTACAAATGCGGCGGGCGAGCGCCTCCTGAACAGGTCTGGTCTATACTGCTATAGAAAGACAAGTCGGTTTTTAACGTTGTTACTAAAAATCACGAGAAGTTCTTGACTGATTTACCTTAGATTTTTACTATAAACTCTAATAAATATTTGGAAAGACAAAGGATATATATTTCTTTAACTTACAGGGCGTATAAAATATCTATTTATAAATGTATAAATGTATTGTTAGCAAAAATTTGGAAAAGTTCTTGACCGAATTTACTTCAGATTTTTACATTACAGCTGTTTTGTTTTCTTCCTCACGCTTGGTTTTAACAGAAAAAATAAAAGTAGTATTTATGGCTTAACAGTTTATGATTAGAATACTACTATGGAACTGAATCATCCAATACCCACTGGCAGATTAAAACCATGCAAAATACTGTCAGTGAAGGTACTGTCCTGACAGATGCAACTACAGGAGAGGTCTCTGGATGAACATAGGCTATATAAATACTAGCAAACCCAGCAATGCTTTGCAATTGCTAAACATTTAAGGGAATTTCATATAGGTCCTAATCTCTTCTCTAACTTTCACCATCTTCTCCTCCCCCTCTCTTTGTCCACCTCCTCCTCTTGCCATCTCTCTTTGTATGTCTCCTCCTTCTGCTTCTTCTCATTTTCCATCTCCTCCTCCCCCAATTTCTCTCTGCCTCCTACTCACCCCTCTCTCTCTCCCTGACGTTGAGCCCTCTTTATTGTTATTCCAAACAAAACCTCAATTAAGAAATGAAGTCATTTAAAATGAACGGTCAAATCATTTGGGATCACCAATACAGAGTCCACCAGAAAAATTATACACACTTTAAGGAACGAAAAGTATTACTTATGTGTTTATTTTACATTTAATAATTGATGACTCATGTTGCACAACCTTCAGTTTAGCACATGGTCACTTTAAATGTTCAAAATGTTCACCGTTGGCGGCTATACACGTAGCAGAACGATGAGCAGTTGCCGCAACTACGTCAGTCAATGTTGCAGTGGAGATCACTGCACATGTCACTGTGATCTCCTGGTGAATTTCCTCCATCATATGTGGCTTACATCGACAGACATTATCTTTCACAGTTTTCCACAAGTAAAAGTCAATAGGTGTTAGATATGGCGACCTTGGAGGGAAGTCAATGGGCCCTCTTCATCCAATACAATGCCCCAGTAAATTGTCATCCAGGAAAGCTTGTATGGCTGGGTGGTAGTGTGGTGGCACCCCATCCTGTTGGTAGAAGACCTCTTCATCAGCTCCATAAAGCGTATGTATACCTGGCAAAATTGATGGGCCTAACACTTCCAGGTACACTTCTCCAGTGACAGTAGTATCAAAGGAAAAGTGTCCTACTAAGCCACTAGATGATAGTCCACAACACATAGGAACGTCTGGTAAATTGACCGCTTTATCCACATAAACGTGCGGATTTTCTGGTGCCCAGTACGCACTGTTATGCCAATTCCCAGTTCCATTAAATTTAAATTGTGCGTTGTCACTCCTCACTACCTTCGTCACAAATTGTTTGTCATCAGTTACCATTTGCTGATACCATTAACAAAATTGCATTCGGCGATCAGGATCATCATCGTTAATCGCGTGCAGTAATCGTGGAATGTAAACTTTCCACTTTGCAGTTTTCAGAATTCTTCGTACACTTCTATTGCTAACCCCTACTTCACATGCACAATTAATAGCAGACTTCTGTGGAGAATTAACAAACGTTTCCAACATGAGAACCGATGAAGCAGGACTTGTAGCTGTACGATGCCTTTCTGATCTGCCTTTGTGAATATGAAAATCGTTCCATGCAATTCAAACTTGTCAGTGATGGGTTTAATTGTTAGGTGGGTTGGCAGTTCTGTTTCAAACTCCCGCCTCCACTGACTTTGCACTTCAATGGCATTATCAATCTTGGAAAACCACTTCACAATACATTTTCGTTGCTCGAATGTCAAGTGTGGTCCAGCCATCTTGTTTTCTCAATACCGAAATGAAAGTACTAACATCTGTTGAGCTAAAGGCCCGTCCACACGCAACGATCTGTCTGCGCAAATGTCTGCGCACATCACATCTGCGCAGACAGATCGTTACGTGTGAACAGAAGATTTGCACCAACCTGAGGTGTGTGCAAACCTGGAAGTTGGAGTTGGAGGTTTGAGCGAAACCTCTCAAATCTGTCGGTTCAAACCACATCTGCGCAGACAAGTTGGAGCGTGTGGACAGGAGATCGTCGCAAATCTGGCGCGAAACAGCTGTTTGCTCAGTCTAGTGTTTGTATTTGTGTGCACAGGGCATTAAAATGGCTGATACTCGTCAGTGTTCTCGAGAGTTTGTAAGTAAATTCATTGACATATACAGAAACCACCCATGTTTGTGGAAGATTAAAAGTAAAGAATATAGTGACCGAGACAAAAAGACAGCAGCATACAATGCTCTAATTGAAAAATTGCGGGCAGTTGGCGCCTCGGCAAACAGAGAAACGGTAATAAAAAAATAATTTCGTTGCGAACTGGCGAAATTATTTGCGGATGGATGTCGAAACTTATAATTATCTCTTAAAGCATGTAACCCCTCATATATTAGAGAAAAATACTTGTATGAGAAGGGAAATTTCTCCTCATGAACGCCTGGCAGTAACATTAAGATTCCTAGCAACAGGAAGGAGCTACAATGATTTGGAATTTTCATCTGCAATATCGAAACAAGCATTGAGTGAAATAATACCCAACACATGTGAAGCTATTTACGCTTTCCTGAAAGATGAGTTCATGAAGGCAAGTCAAGTAAATTCGTCTGTCAGCGAACTGTTTACCGAAAAGAGTTATCCAAAGTTCAGAAATCTAGAAGATCTGGTGTAGGAGTAGATCAAGTATACCAGCCAACGTTACGGTATTTTGATCTACTTGGCTTTCTTAGTGATCAAGAAACGCCAAGACCAAGCAGGAGTACAATTGAAGATGAAATTGGAGTGCCAATGTGCGAGGAAATGGAACACGAGGTTATGTAAAACAAAACAGGTTCGCCCTGCAACTCTCGCAGTAAATTTACGTGACAAAACTGCTTTCGCTTTAGCAGCCACTGTCTGCACCATTTTGACCGCTTTCTCTGTTTCCTGCGGTTGGTCTGAATGTTTTTTGCAACACAAGTTGCGAACACAGACCACAACAGAACTTCCTCCATTTCTATTTTTCAAAATAACTGAATTAAATTTTGACGTTTTCGGGGAGCGTAGTCGCTTGCCACTGATATTTCTTTTCTACACCGACAGATGGCGGGCGAGTAGTAGATTGGGATTTGTGTCGTGTGAACACACCACATTTGCAGCGATCTTTTGCATGTACAGACATCTGCGCCGATGTCTGCGCAGACAGATCGTTGCGTGTGGACCGGGCTTAAGGACCATACTGCAACACACTCGTAACTCAAATCGAACGACAATATCGATATCTCGATAGAGCCTGACAAAGAGGTATACATTTTTCTGGCAGACTCTGTATAAAGGCCAGTCCACACGCAACGATCTGTCTGCGCAAATGTCTGCGCACATCACATCTGGGCAGACAGATCGTTGCGTGTGGACAGAAGATTTGCACCAACCTGAGGTGTGTGCAAACTTGGAAGTTGGAGTTGGAGGTTTGAGCAAAACCTCTCAAATCTTTGGGTTCAAACCACATCTGCGCAGACAAGTTGGAGCGTGTGGACAGGAGATCGCCGCAAATCTGGCGCGAAGCAGCTGTTTGCTCAGTCTAGTCTTTGTATTTGTGCGTACAGGACATTAAAATGGCTGATACTCGTCAGTATTCTCGAGAGTTTGTTAGTGAATTCATTGAAATATATAGAAACCACCCATGTTTGTGGAAGATTAAAAGTAAAGAATATAGTGACCGAGACAAAAAGACAGCACCACACAATGCTCTAATTGAAAAATTGTGGGCAGTTGACGCCTCGGCAAACAGAGAAACAGTAATAAAAAAAAAAATCGTTGCGAACTGTTTACGGAAAAGAATTATCCGAAGTTCAGAAATCTAGAAGATCTGGTGTAGGAGTAGATCAAGTATACCAGCCAACGTTATGGTATTTTGATCTGCTTGGCTTTCTTAAGGTTCGCCCTGCAAATCTCGCAGTAAATTTAGGTGAGAAAACTGCTTTCGCTTTAGCAGCCACTGTCTACACCATTTTGACCGCTTTCTCTGTTTCCTGCAGCTGGTCTGAATGTTTTTTGCAACACAAGTTGCGAACACAGACCGCAACAGAAATTCTTCCATTTCTATATTTGAAAATAATTGAATTAAATTTTTGACGTTTATGGGGAGCGTAGTCGCTTTCCACTGATATTTCTTTTCTACACCGACTCATGGCGGGCGAGTAGTAGATTGAGGTTTGTGTCGTGTGAACACACCACATTTGCACAGATCTTTTGCATGTACAGACATCTGCGCCGATGCCTGCGCAGATAGATCGTTGCGTGTGGACCGGGCTTAAGGCACATAGGAGAGATCTCTCCAGCGACTGGAGTTGTAAGGATAGTAGCTTCAGTAACAGTATTTCTCATCGTTTTAATCTGTATAGAACTGAAAAGTTGCAGATGATTCACATGCCCCCCCTCCCCCACGTAGTATTCCAATCCAAGTTGATAAGCCATAAATACAGTATTGCCCTTTCCTCTTAAAACTGACTAAAATGAAGAAAACAAAACAGCAGATTGTTGTGCATACAATTTTTGTTTAAAATAGTGTGTAAGAGTAGAACATATGGGGAAGAAACAATTTGTCGAATAGATTACAAGTCCTGATATCTAAGTTCAAACCGTCTGTGAGAAAGAAAGCATAATGATACAGTTTCATAGCACAGAATCTTCTTTCTCACAGTCAGTATCAACAGGAAACTTGTATGTTGTTTTTAAAAAAACATACAGCCTATGTTCATCTGAATGTTAGTAGAGAATTGAGTAATAATTGAAAGTAAAACGGTCAAGAACTAATTGAGAGTTTTGCCAAACCCATTTACCATTTATATATTAAATATGTATTCATATATTGCAAAAATTTAAAAATATACAGCCTACATATGTCTAAATTAAAATGTAAAAATTTTCGTAATAAACGGGTCAACAACTTTTCGAGTTTTCTAACAACATTACCCTTTTATTCACTGCATATATATTCATGCTGCTGGAGAAGTCCCACATTACTGAGTGAGGTGGTGCAGTGGTTAGCGCACTGGACTCGCATTCAAGAGGATGATGGTTTAAACCCACTTCCGGCCATCCTGATTTAAGTTTTCTGTGATTTCCCTAAAATACTTTTGGCAAATGCCAGGATGGTTCCTTTGAAAGAGGATGGGCGACTTCCTTTCCAATACTTCCTTAATCCAATGTGACTGATGACCTCGCTGTTTGGTCCCCTCCCTAAATCAATCAACCAACCAACCCAGCACTGCTTGGGTATTTATTTACAGCTGTGCATCTGTACCCTTACCACTCATCATTTGGCCTTGTCCTTAATGAATATGTTGCATCTCCTGAACTCTGTGTTGTACAGTGATATAATTTTATAGGAACATTAAAAGTCGACTATGTTGATACTGTCTATGAAATTTCCTGCAAATGTAGTTAGTAGGAACTAAACAATAAATTTAAGCACTGTACACAATGTGGCAGTTTTTCACACATCTCACTGCTTACAATGTTTTATCTCCTGAGCTATGAGTCATAGTACAACGATATAATATTGTAGGTATATACAGCAGTATATGTAAACACTGCGTGCAAAATTTCTTGCGAAAAAACCTAGTAACAAAGAAGTATAAAATTTAAATGTCATGCATGATGTGTAATTTTTTCACGTATCTCATTGTATGACATTGTGTCTTCTGAACTAAGCGTAATACAATAATATAATTTTGCACTTACATTCAGTGCTATTTGTGTGAACTGTCTGTAAAATGTGTTGTGCACACAATTAGTAATAAAGAATTAATCAAGTATAACGCCATGCCTTATACAGTACTTTTATTGCATGAACAATGGAAAAATATTAAGTGATGAAAATTTTTCCTTTCATTATTTTGTAGGTACTTTCAGCGAGAAAACAATTTGTGAAGGTTTGAAATTATGCAACTCACTAAGTGCTCTCATTCTGAAATTGTCTAAAGTATAAATCAAATCAAAATTTTAGAAACAAATACAATAAGTACATTTTATGCACTTTTCACACATTATGTTCTATTTGCTCCAAGTGATCATACTTGTTACATCCCTAAATATTGAGTTTTTCTCCTCAGATACCCTGTAGAAAATAGCTACTGTTTCTCAACTATTAGTGTTATTTACATAACCATAAAATGATAGTTGTTTGTCATAAAACAATAGTTATTTGTGTGTTAAAAGAGAATTGGTACTTGTCATTCAGCTAAAAGTACTCTTTAGTATTGAATCTACGTAAGCATAACAAATTCCTGAAAGAAAGATAAGAGATGCATGGCACAATTTGTGTGACACTTCAAGAGAAATTCTAGTCTAGTTAACATGGGATCTCAAATGCATACCGTAAGAGCTATGAGTATTTCTTCATCTTCAATACAAATCTCTTTCACTGCAAGCTCTTTCTTTTCCATACTTTGTTTGAGGTAGTATGAACCAAAACAAGATGAAAATCATCTATTGAATGTGAACTCTAGAAAGGCACAACTTAAGATAGTGGACTTTTCGATTTATATTCAGTCACTGTAACACATTGACTGCTCACACTTCATTGCGTGACGAGGGCTTCCCGTTGGGTAGACCGCTCGCCTGGTGCAAGTATTTCGATTTGACGCCACTTCGGTGCCTTGCGCGTCGATGGGGATGAAATGATGATGATTAGGACAACACAACACCCAGTCCCTGAGCAGAAAAAATCTCGAACCAGCCGTGAATCGAACCCGGGCCCTTAGGACTGACAGTCTGTCGTGCTGACCACTCAGCTACCGGGGGCCTACTTTTTTTTTAATGCACTCACTGCACTACTTTTTCAGTTCCTCCCTTCACCAGTGATAAGAAACTGATGTTCGAACCCATGATGAGTCTTGCTTTATATACCCCTAACAATGGGTAGCCCCACGAAACACACCAAAAAGATTTCGAATGGTCCACAATGTTGCAGAACAGTCCACAACATTCGAGAGTGTTATGGAATGTTCCAAAGTGATCTGGGATGTTCCAGGATGTTCCTGACTGTTCCTAAACTTTCCTGGACATTCTGGATCATTGTGAATATTCTGGAACATTTTGGAATGTTGTGGAATGCTCTCAAATACTTTCGAATGTTCTGGAATGTTCTAGAAATTTCTAGAGGGCGAAACTTCCCAGCCCTTATATCTTCAAAAGCACACTCTACAGGTAAAAACGGGAACCTTCTTCATGGATGAGGCATAGATGGCTACCACACCATGTAACTCCCTTGATCGTACCAGGATTTGTCTCTGAGTTTCAGCGGCATACATATTGTACACTTTCTTTTATAATATGTAGTGATAACACACATATTGAAGAAGTATGTAGCCTATGTCCATCCAAACGTTTATTGGAGTATAATGTAACAATAGGGAAAAATTAGCTCAAGAACTTTTCAAGATATTTATTAATAACATATCCCTTTTATGTACTAAAGATACATTTGTGCTCCACATACTTTAAAAACTATGTAGCATTTTTCTATCTGAATGTTTATTAGAGTATACTGCAACAGTTCAAAGTAAATCGTTCAAGAACTTTTCGAGATTTTCGTTAAAAACTATAATCAATGACTTGTGTTTGCATAATAGTACGGATTTATGTACCATACATATCAAAAATATCTAGCCCATGTCCGTCCAAACATTCATTAGAGTATCATAAAAATTTGAACCAAATCAGCCAAGAGCTTCTGAGATTTTTGCTAAAAACTTTTATGCTAGATACACTTAACTGCTCAACAAAGTTTGGAATATTAGAGTAAAATGTAGCCTGTTGACCCAGACACTTCATACACTATCCAGTTAGTGTCCATATATGGGATGATGTTTACTACTGGCATGCTTTGTAGGGGTTTCCAAGTCATGTAAACATACTACTGCTGCAGTGGCACAACGTGTGCAGTTCATTGTCAACAACAGCATTCTTCAGTTTGTGTTCAGCACTGCAGTAACACGCCATGTAGAGGCATACAACACTTTGAGAGAGTCAGGATAGTGGCTTTACTTTCAGCAGGTCATACACAGCAAGATGTTGCTGTGTATTGCATGGCACTCAGAGTGGTATGTCTAAGGCGTGGAGAACATATAGAGAGATGGGAAATGTGAACGATAGAACTTGCAGTGGTCGTCCTTGTATGAAAACACCAATGCAGGATTATTCTCTTCAACTGTTGGCTCACAGACCCCCCAACAACAACTGCCAGAAATATTGGAAATGACTTCTCCCAGGCAACAGGGACTCCCATTTCAGACCAAACAGTGGATCACAGTGGTCCTTATTCCACAAGACGAATGAGAAGTTTTACACTGAACCAACGGAACCAACGCAATTAAAGGACCATTGAAGAATGGAGTAATGTCATGTTTGCTGACGAGACCAGGACTGATTGGCGATTGGACACTAGAGGTGAGAGCGTTTAGAGAAGTGATAGACGACATCAGGAACACCGATATGATTAGGAAGTCCATCTGTATGCAAGTGGAAGAGTATAATTTCTGGCCAGCAATAGTTATGGGACAGCAAATCCCTCTAATTCCCATCTCTGACATGTTGATTGTTACGATTTTAAGGCACACAGACTTGAAACCAGTGACAACTTCAACCTAATCAATGACAATACAAGACTGCACTGTACTCTAGGAGTGTATTGGTATCTTCAACGATGTGACATTAACTGAAAGCATTGGCCAGCACAGTCCCCAGACATGAATGTATTTGAGCATACATGAGACCTGTTGGAGATGACCATGCACAGTGTCCATATCCATATGACAATCTTCATGACCTCACTGAAGCTGCCATTGAGGAGTGGGACCTCACACCTCAAGAAAAACTTGATGGTGTCATCCAGAACATAGCACACAGAGTGGTAATCTAATCCATGTGTGGAGAGGTCATACTCACTACTAAAGACCGATAGTCATCATCATAAGATGATCATTTTATTTCAAGATGTACATTTAGGAGAGAGTCTGCTTTGTTTTGTAATGATTTTTTGTAACTAACAAACATCATCCTTGTTTTCAGAAGCAATCATGTTTATTTTATTATTAAGGTGTTGTACAAACCTCAATGGGTGTGGTGTAAGAAGTCATTGTAGAAAACTTTTGTTGAGATATGTATATTTATATACAATATATATTACAAAAAAATGTGTAAGCTGTGTTTGTCTCAGCGTTTATTAGAGTGCCATGTAAACATTTGAAGTAAATCAAAAATAAACATTTTTTGAGTTTTTTGCTAACTACACTGGTGTCCAAAATTAAAGCAGCAAACCGCTATTTCCCCTTCCTGTGTCTAATTCACAATATAATTATACAAACTGTCAACAGATGTCCATACTATAGTATTCTGCATGGAAGAAGGCATTTTGATCAACAGAGAACCACGTCAACAATGGCATCAGGCCACCTATCAAACATAGTAGTGTTTGATGGGTACTCCCACATCCACAATCGCAGGGTACATAATCATCGATGATGCAGTATGACACCTAGAACACATCTACCAGACGTCACTGTGAGTGTAGTATGACACAGAGAACACATCTACCATTGGCCATAGATGGTGCAGTATTACGCAGAGAACACGTCTACCAAACGTGCTGTGGTCAAGGGCCATAGGAAAAATGGAAGCGGAACAGTCGCGAACTCATATGATTTGATGGCTTAACGTGAATCGCTCTGTCGTTTCTCGGATTGGCGACAGTTTGTAGAGACCAAAACTGTATCCGAAGGACCAAGATAGGGCTGACTATGAGTGACGTCAGAAAGAGAGGATCGTTATTTGGCTATAAGGGCACGACAGGATCGCCATAATACTGTGCAGCAACTGGCATCTAACCTTTCAGAATCCACTGGACGTGTTCTATCGAGGCAAACGGTGTAGAGAAGGCTTTGAGAGAGTGACCTTTATTATTGGAGACCTACTGAATGTGTGCCTCAGATGCGTCTCGACAGAAGGGAATGTCTAGAGAGGAGTCATCACTATACCACCTGGACAATTGAACAGTGGGCCAGTGTTCTTATCATAGATGAATCCCGATTTGTCTGGAAAGTGATTCTCAATTAATTGCATGTGTAGGGAATGTGGCACACGATTTCGAGACCCGAACATTGTGGAAAGACAGCGATATCAAGGAGGAACACTAGTGGTGTGGGCAGGGATTATTTTGACGACTCGAACACCTCTTCATGAAATTGTACAGACGACTCGGAAAGGTTTAACTGCTGTCAGGTACCATGTTAAGGTCTACATGTTACAGTTGTTTACATTCTGTATTCTTTACATTGTTCCTATTTTGCTTTCACCTGTTTATAATTTTTTGTGTCAAAATAGACGCAACCTTGCAAAATTTTCGTTTGTAGTTTTAATTTTGGAGAGTAGTGTATGTTTCCCATTCATGTAAAAACTGTTTATGTTATTGTTGTGGTCTTCAGTCCAGAGACTGGCGTGATGTATCTCTCCATGTGTTATATCCTGTGGATGCCACTTCATCTACGAGTAATTACTGCAACATACATCCCTCTGAATCTGCTTACTGTATTCATCCATTGGCCTCCATCTACGATTATTACCCCACATTCTTCCCTCCAGTATAAATTGGTCATCCCTTGATGCCTCTGAATGAGTCCTACAAACTAAACCCTTCTTGTAGTCAGGTTGTACCACAAATTTCTCTTCTTCCCAACAGTAGTATCCAAAGGCTGATTCTGTACCAAGGAGCATATCTTTTAAAAATTCTGTAATATAAACCAAGATTTTAGTTTTGTCATACCCCCAGTCAATAGTTTATCTATAACTACAAAACGAAATTTTTATTTGACTAAAATTTCATATTCAAAAAACTAAATTTTCAAAAAACATAAAAATTTTAAAATTTATTCAAATTCAATAATATGAATTGAACAATCTCTCTTTTGTTTTTACCTCAATAAATTAAATTTAATCCAACAATTTACTCTAATTTATCAGTGTATTTGGAAAAGAGTTTAGTATAACGATCTGGAAGAGAAATTTATTATTTATCATCTAAAAGCAATAAAACTTTTTTACCCCATTTATTCACCAAAATTTACCTTTTGAAGTATTATAAGTATTCTTATTTTCAGCTATGTTAATTTAGTGAATATTTCGCATAACCATTACTATAACTGTTGTATTCACTTACTAGATTTTCAATGCTACCATAGATGTTCATTTTGTTTCGCTATTATTTATAGAGAAAAAATTTAATTCTTCAAAAATAAAAACTTTTTCAAATGGTCAGCTTGTATCTTCTTTATTTTCATGAAACTATTTCAAAAGGAAATATGAACATGAAGCTAAGCATGAAATAAACTTATTCTAATTTTTTATTATTATTCACGTTTGGGCCCTACTGGACCACGCGAAGTACAATCACGGGGCATTCAGTTATTTTCTTTTAGACTTTCTCTCTGCCCAAATTGTTTTCATTCTCTCGGAATGAGCTCTTTTCCTTTCATCAGACCATGTGGTTCCAGTTTTCTTTGGTTTTTCAGCTTGACCAACTACCCAGTCATGAATTTTTTGCCTAAATAATTTTCTGTCTTGAATTTCATCTTGTTTTATATCTGCCTCTTTCATGTCCTCTTTTATAGCAGCAATCCATTTTATTGTCTCAAATTTAGCTTTACTTCGATTTTTGTAGAATTCCACTACTTGTTTAGTTAGTCTGGTAGCATCCATTCTTTTAATATGCCCATAAAATTGTAATCTGCGTTTTTTCATATCCGAATATATGCTGGTGTATTGTTGAATTTCACTATTTGCTCTTAGCCTGTATGTTCCTTCTTCAGTATATTTTGGACCTAGAATTTTTCTGATTACTTTTCTTTCCCTTTTTTGGATTTCTTGAATGTCCTTTTTTCTGTTTAAAATTAGCGTTTCAGCCCCATAAAGGCACTCTGGTTTTATGACCATGTTGTAATGTCTCAATTTAGAGTACCTCGAGAGACATTTTTTGTTGTAGATGTCTTTTGTAAGTCTAAAAGCTGTCTCCATCTTTTGACAACGAATTTCATTTCCAATTTTTTCTAGACCAGTCTCTGAGATTGTTTCACCTAAATATTTGAATTGCGAAACTCTTTTGATTTTTCCATACTTAGTTTCCAAAAGTTTGGGTGCCAGTTTGTTGCTAGTCATATACTGTGTTTTTTCAAATGAGATTTGGAGACCTACTCTTTCTGCTGTTTCTTTAAGAATTTCTATTTGTTTCTGAGCAATTTGGATGTCCTGCGTTAGAATAACCAAGTCGTCTGCAAAGGCCAAACAGTCTATTCGAATATTTGTTCGTCCTAATTTCACTGGTTGGTCAATTTTGAACTCCAATTTTCGTTCGCGCCACTCTTGTATTACTTTTTCTAGAACGCAGTTAAATAGCAACGGAGAGAGTCCATCACCTTGCCTCACGCCTGTTTTTATTTCAAAGGATTCTGAAATTTCTCCTCTGAACTTTACTTTTGATTTTGTACCAGTTAGCGTGTCTCTGATAATTGCCGTGGTTTTAGGATCCAGGCCTTGTTCTTTCACAATTTGGAAAAGAGATTCACGATCCACTGAGTCATAAGCCTTTCTAAAATCTACAAAGGTACAAACTAGTTTTTTATTGTAAATTTTTTGATGTCTGAGAATTAGTTTGAGGACTAAAATCTGTTCTGGGCAAGATCTATTTGGCCTGAAACCTGCTTGATATTCGCCAATTTTCCATTCAAGTTGTTGTTGTGCTCGGTTCAGAAGACATTGAGAGAGGATTTTGTATGTGACTGGAAGAAGAGAAATTCCTCTGTAATTATTAACATCAGTTTTGTCTCCCTTCTTATGAAGTGGGTGAATCAAGGTGGTTTTCCATTCATCAGGAATTTTTTCAGTTTGCCAAATGTTTTGCATGATTGAAGTAATTTCTTTAACGGTTTTTGGACCAGCTGCCTTTAAAAGTTCTGCAACAATTCCATCTTCACCAGATGCTTTGTTGTTTTTCAACCTATGAATTTCTTTAATGATTTCCTCTTCATTTGGTGCAAGTGAAACTGGATTGCATTGTTGGGGAATTTTTGGTGGAAATCTTTCTGTGGGCTCAGGGCAATTTAGAAGATTCTTAAAATATTTAGAAAGTTCTTTGCAATTTTCTTGGTTGTTAAGAGCCAACTGTCCATTTTCCTTCTTGAAGCAAAGATTCTGGGGTTGGTACCCCTTTATTTTGGTTTTAAAAGTTTTATAAAAATTTCTAGTATTGTATTTCTGAAAATCTTCTTCAATTTCTAAGAGTTGACTATTCTCATATTGTCTTTTTGTTTGTCTAATTAGTTTTGAAGTGTCTTTTCTAGTTGTCAGGAATGTATCATATGTGTCTTCTGTCTTGTTGCTATTCCATGCTTTAAATGTCTCTTGTCTGGCTTTGATTGCATGATCACAGTTTTCATTCCACCAAGCATGTTTCTTGTGTTTTCGTAAAGGAATTTGATCTTGAGCTGTTTTGATAATCTTGTGTTTGAGTTGTTCCCAATTTTGTGCACTTGTTTTGTCAAATTCGTCTGCTAATAATGATGGTTGGATTTTACTGGTGTCAAATTTGGGGATTAATGGTGTCCTTTTGTTGAAATTTTGGGGTTTTAGCTTTAGTTTCACACGGGTTAAGTAATGGTCTGAGTCAATATTGGCGCCTTTACGAACTTGAACATTTAAAATTTCTTTGTGACATGGATACGAGATTGCAATATGGTCAATTTGGAATTCACCTATGTCCTTGTTAGGTGATCGCCATGTCTTTTGTTTTGAAGGTTTTTTCTTAAAATGACTTGACATAATTTTGAGATTGAAATTTCTGCAAAATTCTACCAGCCTCTTTCCATTTTGATTGGTCCATTTATGTGCAGGGAATTCACCGACCGTTTTTCTAAATTTTCTCTCTTTCCCTAACTGTGCATTAAAATCACCCATTAAAATCTTTACATAATTTTGAGGAATTTTGGAGACTGTATTCTCTAACACTTCCCATGACTTATTTACTTTTTCTGGATTTGTTTTATTCTCCTGGTTGATAGGCATGTGTGCGTTAATTAAACAGTACATTTTATTTGCACATTTCATGGAAATTGTCATTAGTCTGTTGTTTACTGAATTTACTTCGATTACGGAGCCAAGAATGTCTTACGAAATTGCGAATGCAACACCCAGATGCGGAGTGTTTTTAAGAATTCTTTTGTCTGTTTTTATTCATTTATGTAATTTAATATTTTCAGTAAGCAGTCTATGTTGTGAATCATAAGTCAAATTCTTTTCCCCGTACATAATTACATATGCAATTGTATCATTAAGTAAATTTTCATCAAAAAGTGCATATAATTTCGTTGTTGTATTTTGAGCAGTTACAATGCTGATTCTTCTAGTCATATTTATGGCGTACCTAGGATAACTTAGGAAAAAATCGAATGGACCTACATTTACATCGGTATTTAATTGGGTTATTCTTTAAAAATCTCTTAAAGCATTGTAAGCTCTTAAAAAGTTTTTTGGCGGATCAAAATTTGATTATTCTTGAGGAAAAATTTCAGTTAATCGATTTTTTACATAGATATTCTGTAATTTAACATAACCAAATGAAGAAGAATCATTTAACTGAATAATCTACTTTGGAAAACAACAAAAATGAAGTAGGTAATATCAAATTTGGCAGAATTAAAATAATTACTAATATCTAGTTCCAATTTCCTTTTTTAATTTAATCAAGCTAATTCAGTTTGTTGTTGTTTCAAGAAAGCAACTGGAATTATTGGATTTTTCAGTCTTTCTTGGTGTAGCTCAAGCGAATATTCTCGTTCATATTTAACAACAGGAATTAACATATGCTTTACAGCAATTTTACCTTCTTTTGGAGGTGTACTGTTATCATTATCAGCAGTTCATTGCTGAATTGAATCTTCTTCATCTTTTATTGGACTACAAGTAATAATTACTGTTAAAGCTCTTTACCACTTAATTTCTTTGCATTCTTTAAAAAACCTATCAACTAATTCTAATACATAAAGTACTTAATTTTGCTTTTTTTTAATTTTACCATTGTTAAAAATATGACCTTCCATATTTAATTCATTCGATCGACATGAAGTTAATTGTATAAACGTTACTGAAGAATTTAATTGATGTTTATTGCAGATAAAATATTGTCTTCTTTTTAATTGTAATACCATCAAACAGTTTTAATACATAATTACCAATTAGTCTAATATTCGATTTACCATTGTATGCTGATAAATCTGTTCAATGTATTTGAATAACACCAAATGTCATATAAATTTGTGAAGAATTAGGATAAATCTAACCATCACCAATTGTAATATTAACTTCTGTTTCCTTATTGGGATGATTTAAATTATTATTTTTATGGTTTCTCATTAACAGGAAATGAACAAAATTGATAATTCTAGTTATTGGTCATGATTTATTAAGCGAAAAATTTCTTAATTCTTCTCAAAATAACTGTTACATAAGCGTCATCAAATATCAAATTATCATTTTCATCAAATATAGTTATTTCTAAATTTTGAATAGTTTCAACAATTGTAGTATTTACAAGATAATTCGGTTTATAAATTATCAGGCCTCCAAACCAAATATTTTATTTTGAAGGATGAAATAATGTGAGGTTCTCTATCAAAATGATCATTGTGTTTAATAATTGTTCCATCAGATACATTAAAATTAAATTTATTAACTGAAATGGAATAATTTTAGGAACATTGTTAGCAAATATTTTTCATTAGCTTCAAAATTTAATTATTAAATCCTAACACTTGCTACTACTCTCTTTTCTATCTACAAATATTTTATTATCACTCTCAATAAGAACTCCATTTTTAAAATTTTATCCCGTTTAATACCTATATTACGTTATTTCAATTGAATAAATATTCCTAAATTTTTCAAACTATACTAACCAATAGGAATTTCTATCGTTTCTTTGTTAGTATATAATTTATAATTTCTTGGTAATATTCAGAGCCAAAAAGTTGAATTATAGCCAACTAGTTAAACGTTTATATAAATTTCTGTTATTGGAACAGTAATCATTTTTCAGAACAAATGAATTAACAATCAACTGAAATAATCTACCCCATAACATTAACGAAACTTATGTAAATAAATGACATACTAGGAATCAAAAATAAGAATTCCAGAAAAGGTACTAGAAAAGTTGCAAGGTAATTTATACCAAATTGTATTCGATATGTAATCATAGGACCAAGTAGTTGTGGAAGAAGAACATTAATATTCCAGTTCCAGGATGGTTAAATTGGAGAAATATTAACCATTTGTTACATTTATTTTAAAAACTTACACTAGGCACAGTATCAAGAATTTATAAAAACATGTGAAAGAATTGAATATAAAATTAATGGTAAGACTGCTACTTTTGCTGAAAATAATGATGAAATTATTCCATTAAATGATTTAGAATATAATTCAGTTGCACTTTTTGATGATTTCATTCTCGAAAATAAAGATACAGTTATAAGATAATATTTTACCAGTGGTAGACATAAAGGAAAATATTATTTTTTGTTTAAGTCTAAAATATTCAAAAAAAACAAAACAATTAGATAGAGGTAATATTATTTTTTTAAATATTTTTAGAAAAGAAGGTACAAATTGTGTCTATCATGACTTTGTTGGTAGAGATTTAAAGTTTAATGATGTTAAAGAAATATGTTGGAATAAAGATGAATCCGGTTTTATAAAATAGAAATAAAAGAAAAATTATTATTGGTAAATATAGAGAAAAGATTAAGAAATGTTAGACATTTAATGTAAATATTGAATGTAAATATTGACCATAAACTTTAAACATAAAGGTGGAACATATACATTAAACATAAATCATGAACACAAAAAATGATTTATGTTCTTCATCCTTCATAAATGTTTTCATAATACAGTCTAGATGTTGTTAAAAATCTAAACGAGATAGGAAAATAAAACCACAATTAAAATAAAAATTAAAAATGAAGGAAACTACAAAGAGTGGAATATGAAATATTCTAAAATGGAATGAACGAATTATTGATGCAACAGAACAAGTTAAACAAGGAATATAAGGATTAGGTGATAATGTTCCGAAAGCAGCTGTAGAAAATCAAGAAGTTGAAAAACAAATGTTTACTTATAATCAACATTCTTTAGAAGAATTTAACGACACACCTACAGTTAAATAATATGTTAGTGATGAAAGAGAAATACAATAAGTCATTCAGAAACAAATAGTTTGTTGTGGAATTATGAAAACGAAATAACAAATTAAAACACAAAGTTGTTAAAAAAGAAACATAAGGAAAGAATGTTAGAATTTATCAATCATAATGAAGATTCTGTTTCTGCATGGAGACCTATTGGTAAATTACCAGTAGAATTCAATTGTGATAAATTAAAAATTGGTGAAAAAGAATATGAGGGAACAGATTGATTAGTGAATCTTTTAACACTAAACCAAATTACTATTGATAATTTAGGTGCAGAATTTGATTCTTTTGACCTATAGAATTATACTAGATATTTATATGACTCAAATGCTGGATATTCCGTTAATAATCCAAATAAAATTAAGTCAATTACAGGAAGAAAATATAATCGTTTGTTAAAAGCAATCATTGAAGAATATCTTCCAAGCTGTTCAGAAAGAAATCCTGATGATTCATTTGAAAAAACTGGTGAAGGCTTAGTAAAAACATATTCAGATAAACAAGTTGAATGTTTTCAGATGAATGATGTTCGTCAATTAATTGATAGGTTAGCAGTAATCCATGGAGAAGAATTAGCTGGAAATAAAAACTGTCAAAAGAAAATATTTGAAATAACTAAAATATATACTAATGAATAAAGTGAATTTGTTATTAATGATCCAAAAGCAATTCCTTAGATTTTTGAATGGTTTATCACACACTTTTTGGAAAAGTGTGAAATATGGAAAAGCGTTGGTTAGTACTTTAATTAATAAATTATCATTTGAAATGTATCTTCCAGGCTATCAATTTTTGTGGTCTGGGGATAAAACTAGATGTTCGATTAGCTAGTGGTGGTAAGAGAATTAATCCAATAGATGTAGCTTGTAATAACATGATATTGTCTACAGAGATAATAAAGATTTAGAAAAAAGAAATGAAGATGATAAAGAACTTCAATTATTTGCAAAAGAAAGAATGCATGCTTCTAATGCTTCATTACAAGAAAAAATAACTTCAATTCCCTTGGTGGAATAATGTATGGCCAATGAGAGTTAGATATTGGCTTGAATATGTAGGAAAGTGGATGGCGATTATGAACAAATTCTTTATCAATTTTAATCTATATAAATGAATAATTTTTCAAGTGATTATAGTTTGTAGCAAAATTAAACAAGCGGAAATAAAATTAAAGCCAACAAGAATCAACTACATAGTATTGACCAAATTTTAACTGATACTCAAAAAGGAGAGAGAGATAAGGAAATTGTTTGAAATTTAGTCATAATATTAGGTATACCCATTGTGAAAAAATAATTGAACATCTTATGAAAAAGAAAGAATCAAAACATGGAAGTGGATATTTACCATTGCTATTACAGAGCTTTACCATATTTAACTGTTATTGGTTCACTAGCTGAAGGTTCTGCAGCTATTGCAAATGCAGTTATACACAAGAAAAATACCTGCTGAAGTTTTGGAAGAACAAAAAAGAGATAATCTAGAAAGTAAAGGAAAAGGAGTAAACAAAATTTCAAGAAAATAATCACAAAATTTAATAATTCTTTACCTATATTTGACATAGAAGAATAAGTTAGACAATCGAAAATTAAATATATCTGTGTTCCATTAAATACATGATAACCAAAAAGTTTAGAATGTGGAATAGTTAATTTTGAAACAACTGACCATGTTGGTACTCTTTGGATTTCTTATACATAAATCAAAAAGGTCAAAATTTGTTTTGGATTCATTTAGAGGAAATATACCAAAACGGTAGAAGAATTGCAAATATAAATGATTTAACACATAAAAAACGTGTAGCGGACAATCAATACTTAAAGAATGAGATATCGAATCTAGTTATAAAAACTGAATACACAAGTATTCTGATACATCTAAATAAAAAGTAAAAACTATACAAAAATTAGAAAAAAATATTATCAGATTATTTGATACTAAACGATTTAATTACATGTCTTAAATATGAAAAAGACAATTGGTAACAAATTACCGAATTCTCATTTGTGACTGGAAGGGAACAAAATATGAAAAATTTCGATTGCTGTTGTTATTCTTAATAATTTTTTGTTATTGGTGAAAATATAAATAAAACATACTCTGTTAAAAATTTTGTTATTGTTGTAAGTGCTTTTGATAAAATTGACAAAGTAACTCCTGGAATTGTATCAATAAAAATAGTGCAAAAATCGATTTTTCTAGCTGTAAGATTAAAAGATTCTGTTAAAACTATGCCAGGAATGTAAAAATAATTTTATTTGTTGAATTGCCGTTAGAATCAAAGTAAGACGATAAAGTAAATTAAAGAATGAATTTTTAATCTATTTAGCTGGAGATTCAAAATCACATTGACTGACTCAAGTGTAAAAAGTTTACTCAAACACATAATCCTCAGAGTGACAACTAAAAGTGGAGAATGAAGAACTGAAAGTGTTTGTACAATACGTAACAGTAAAAAGAATAAATTTGTTAAAAATGATTTGCAGGTAGTGGATTAAGTATTGCATGGCAATTTATTCATGTATTACATAAACGAAAGAGAAAGTGTTTTTAAAAGGAAAGTATAATTTCTTTTGGGATATACGATTATACGAAATAGATTCTGGAAAAAGGAAAAGAATTTCAAAAATAAATAAAGGATATGAATATTTGTTAACTGATATAAATGTTTTTTCAAATTTTTTTTGGCTATTATGGTTAAAGACAAAACAGGTAAAAGTATAGTTGCTTCTTTCGAAGAAATATTTAAAAATAGATCACCAAAAACATTATACACAGATAATGGTAAAGAATTTTGTGATAACGGATTTCAATAATTAAATCAACATTAATCATTATTCGACCTTTAGTGTATTAAAATCGTCTATTGTTAAACCATTTAATAGATCATAAAAGGAAAAAATGTGGAATAAATTTTATCTTCAAAGAAATTATAAATGGGTTGACTTTGATTCGAAATTAGTTGATGAATATAATAACACAAAACATTGAACAATAAAAATGAAGCCAACATTTGTAAACAAAGTAAATGAAAAAACCTTATTAAAAAATCTTTATATAAGGCATTTGTTAAATACTAACACTAAGTATAAAATAGGTGATAAAGTAAGAATAAGTAAAGTAAAAGCAATTTTTGATATACTGCCAACTGGCCAAGAGAAATGTTTGAAAATGAAGATGTTATTCGTTCTGCAATCATTCTCATAAATCACGGATAATGCTGATACATGGTGAAACAACTCTCTGGTAGGCGGTTTGCGGGTTTAAACCACCTTGGGGTATGACCATTGCAGTGTATTTGAACGATGGTCGTCGCATCGTGGCACTGGCAGCAGTCCACTTCCACAGAGGAGTGTTGGTGCATATTAGAGTACGGTGCAGTGAGTAAGTGTCCAAACATTTTCAAACGTGCTGATCGTGACTGTGAGTTGAAAATGACTAAAAGAACACATGTTGATCACGTTATGATGGGTAGAATACTAGGGCGACTGGAGGCTGGTCAAACACAGCAGGTCATAGCATGGGCCCTCCGTGTGCCACAATACGTGATCCCAAGATGTTGGCAACGATTCCAGCAGTCAGGAAACGTGTCCAGGTGCTACAGTAGAGGACGTCCACAGTGTACAATCCCACAAGACGACCGATATCTCACCATCAGTGCCCTCAGATATCCACGAAGTACTGCAGGTAGCCTTGCTCGGGACCTTACTCCAGCCAGTGGAACAGTTGTCTCCAGACACACAGTCTACAGACGACTGAATAGACAAGATTTATTCACCCGCAGACCTGCAAGGTGCATTCCACTGACC